>NW_008330482.1:214883-326938 GCF_000622305.1 Nannospalax galili
GAAATGAAACCCGAACGCAGCAGACAAGAAGAAATAACAAAAATCAGGGCAGAAATTAATGAAGTTGAAACAAAGAAAACAATACAACGAATCATCGAATCCAAGAACTGGTTCTTTGAAAAGATAAACAAGATTGTCAGACCGCTAGCCCAACTAACCAAAAGAAAGAAAGAGCACCTCCAAATCAACAAAATCAGAGATGAAAGGGGAAACATCACAACAGACACCAGAAAGATACAGAACATTATAAGGGAATACTTTAAAAACCTATGTACTAAATTTGAAAACCTAAAAGAAAGGGATATCCAAAGGCATGGGAACCACCAAAACTAAATCAAGAAGAGATTCACAGCTTAAACAGACCCATAACATAAAAAGAAATTGAAACAGTAATACAAAACCTCCCGACTAAAAATGCCCAGGACCAGAATTCTATCAGATGTTTAAAGAAGATCTACATCCAATGCTACTTAATTTTTTCAAAAAAATAGAAAGGGAGGGAGAACTTCCAAATTCCTTCTATGAAACCAACATCACTCTAATACCAAAGGCAAGAAAAGATACAACTAAAAAAGAAAACTATAGACCCATATCCTTAACAAACGTAGATACAAAAATTCTCAACACGATACTTGGAAACCGCATACAGACACACATCAAAAAGATCATCCACTATGATTGAGTCAGCTTTATCCCCGAGATGGAGGGATGGTTCAATATACGTAAGTCAATAAACGTCATAAATCATATAAATGGGCTCAAAGACAAGAACCACATGGTCATCTCAATAGATGCAGAGAAGACCTATAACAAAATTCAACATGCATTTATGTTCAAAGTCCTAGAGAGAATTGGACTGGAGGGAACATATCTCAACATGATGAAAGCTATATATAACAAACCCACAGTCAACATCATTCTAAATGGAGAAAAATCTGGAAGCATTCCCATTGAAATTAGGAACCAGACAAGGCTGTCCAGTATTTCCACTTTTCTTTAACATAGTGCTTGAACTCTTGCAAAAGCAATAAGACAAGAGCAGGAAATTAAAGGAGTAATAGTTGGAAAAGGAGAGATCAAATTATCCCTTTTTGCAGATGATATGATATATCTAAGAGATGCCAAAAATTCCACCAGAAAATTCCTAGAAATTATTGACATGTTCAGTAAAGTAGCAGGTTACAAAATTAACCTACAAATATCTGTAGCCTTTCTATATACCAATAACAATCAGTCAGAGAAAGAGCACATGTGGATCCCAGAACCAAACCCTGATAAGTGAATATGTATCCAGACATAAGGACAAGGGTAAGGAAACAGTGAGGTAAAGGAAAAGAAATAACCTGAAGGAGAAGAATAGTAGGTAACAGGCCTTAATAAGGGAGATATGGATAAAAATTGGGTTAGTCTAAGGGAGGGGGGGGGAAGGGTATTCAAGGAACCTAGGGGATAAAGGGAAAGAAGGAGCTCAAGAGAGGTAGGACCATAGGAGAAGGGTATTAGTAAGGGAGAAAGGGGGGAAATGGGGGCACCTTAAGTGGGAAAGCCATGATAGACGGGTGAGAGATAAACAATACTTATCTTGTTTTGAAAACAAGAGGGAACCATATTACTCCTACATGCTACTGACAAATTATACATAGCAGATCAAGAAATGTATGTCTAGGTAAGGTTTATCTGAGAACAACTGGTCTTTGCCCAAGATTCATCTACATGACACACAGTAATTAAAAATACCAGACTGGTGGAACTAACCTTCTTGGGTGTTTAACAGACATACTTTGAGGCCTATAGTAATTTGGTCAGTGGGACATAAAGGACACTTTTTGCTCCTTGCCCTCCTAGGTCGGCTAGTTCTGGAGGACTATGAGCATCTCTCAAAAATGTCCTGTAATTGTGGTGGGTCACCTGGCCTCTTGATCAAGGAACCCAAGGAGACCCCACCAGATGGACTTGAACCAGTGTCCAGTCTACAAAGAGGAGGGTCAACACAGAGGAATCATTCCCTCCATGCTTCCAAGCGAAGCCATCCATGGTCGAGCAGGACCTTTGACTTACCTTCACATAGGTGGAAATGGTAAAAGAAAGGAGCCAGAGGCTCCCCCAAGCCCACGTGAACCCCTGAGGAACAGATCCTCAAACAACCTTAAGAGTAAAAAATAAATTGGTTTATCTCAGGCAACTGTATGGCCTTAAACATCCAAAAGGAAAGTATAACCAATGATTAAAGGGGCCAATATAATTTTTTAAGGGTCCATATGCATAGCTAAAGGCTACATAACAAGCAACAATGCCAGACAGGTGATACCTTCTTTTGAGTTGTTGGCCAAGGTGGCCAAAAGGACTCCCAGATAGTATCCCAGCATAGAACTGGGAAAATGAACAGCAGACCCCAATCTTATCTAAAGGAATATTGACAACTGATTGCTAGTAGATGGGAAATAGCTGACCTTCCTAAAACAAAGACCTCTAGATATGCTGACTAGATTCACCAGATGGACAAGTAGTGGGGAATGGCTGGGATGCTACAACACAGCAGACAGTAGCAGGGATATCAGAGTATAAGGGCTCTAGTGGGGGGAGGGAGGCTATGGGAGGGTGGTTTCCTTGAATAAGATGGTTTGGGATGTTCTGTGTGATATACACACACCCAAAAAAATCTACAAATTTTTGAAAAATATTATATTTGAGGAGGAAGCATGGAAATTTATGTCATGTTATTTAGTAGAGGTGATAAATATTACCATTGAAATCTACCCGATGATTTTAAAGACATACACAGGTGCCAAGGATCCAAGTGCAACCAATTATGCCTAGTAGTAGATACACAGATTAGAGATGCATGCGCCAACATCTCAGTTTTAGTAGCAAAAGCAGTTAGTCTTTCTGCAAGGAACAATATATTCTAAAATGAAATGGACATCTTTTTTAAAGGTTAAAAAGTATTGAATTTTATATCTTACAGGGCTTATACTGAGTTCAGTGTTGTATAACTGTATTAACTCAACTGTCAACCTAGAAACTTAAACAGCCACTTGTGAAAGAGATGTGCTCTTGCCCTGGAGTATGTTACTGAATATGTTAAAGCTGTAATGAAATGCTTCTTTTCTTTTAATCATGTAGTTATTAAAAATTAAAAAAATAAGTAATGATTTATATATATATATATATATATATAGTGAATGGACTGAGGATGTAACTCAGTTGGTAGAGAGCTTGCCTAACATGCATGACGCTCTAGGTTGGATCCCCAGTACTGCACGATGGTACATGACTGCAATCCCAGAATTCTAGATATAGAAGCAGGAGGATCAGAAGTTTAGGGCTACATAGGGAGCCTCAGAGAGCAGTCCAGGGTACATGAGACCTTATTTCAAAATCCCCTCTCCCCGAAAATTACAATTTTAGCTTAGAATACCATATTTTATTGAAGATTTTTTTAATACTACAAAAGATTCAGAGTAAAATGGCAGAGTATCAGGAGACAAAAATAGTTCCAACTTTAGATGTTGTACAGTGGGTTACTAAATCTAATATCCAAAACATTTTTATAATTCAGTAAGAAAATTACATATTACAGACAAAATTGCATGGGCCATACCATATCCTTTGCCTCCTGTGTTCCTTGTTTCTCAGACCCCCTGGGTTGATGGTTTCACCATGAGGCCAGAGCACGTAGTTTCTCTGCTGTGTTCTCACTTTCTATAAGCATAGCTCTGCTAGGCCCAAGATCTGATTCCCCAGAGGCTCCAAATGGAACTAGGTAAGCTATTTTCCCAAAGGAAGGTGAAGCTAAAGTCTTGTGGAACTTTCATCTCAATTCAAAGGGAAATGGCAGGGAGCTGGCAGGTAAATTCCCTCCACATCCTTCCTTCCTGTACT
Source organism: Nannospalax galili (assembly GCF_000622305.1). Lineage (NCBI taxonomy): Eukaryota > Metazoa > Chordata > Mammalia > Rodentia > Spalacidae > Nannospalax > Nannospalax galili. Next base: position 218,766 of record NW_008330482.1, read on the forward strand.
CTTTCTAACCTGATACTTCTGTCTGTCCACAGACTTCCTGTGTGCTAGAGAACTGGCTGGCCTCCATGAAACTAGGGACAGCATGGTAGTGATGTACCATGCATCTTTTCGTGTTGCTCTTTGTTGAGACTCCACCTCCACATCAAGTTTTCAGTTTAAAGCTTTGCCTCAGAGCCAGTTTTTTTGTTTTGTTTTGTTTTTTCTTTCAGGGAACCATTCTAAAGCAAAATCTGAATGCAAATTTCATAGAGGAAATGAAAGTGCCAAGTGAACATACCCAGAAATACTCTAGCATATAAACGGTAATGCACATTAAACCTCAACCAGATACCATTTTCTTGTACATTAGTTTGACAAAAATTGAAAAGATTAGCATGTATTGTTAATGGAATGTGAGGAAATAATACTGCCATATGAAGGGGATACAAGAATGAATGATTGTATATGCTTCATGAAGAGGAATTTGGCAGTGTTGAATCTTGAGTGAGCAATCTTTTTTCTATATGCATTAGTTCATAAGAGTATGCGTACAAAAGCTGTTCCTGCTGTGTTGTCCTAGTGAAAAGTAGCAGACAAGTGGAATGTCCATTTAAGAGTGAAGTACTTGGGGCTGGAGAGATGGCTCAGTGGTTAAGAACACTGGCTGTTCTAGCAGAAGACCCAGGTTGAAATCCCAGCACCCACATGGCATCTAACAACTGTCTGTAACTCCAGTTCTAGGGGATCTGACAGCCTTTTCTGTCCTCCACAGCTATTGCAGGACACAGGTGCATTTACCTATATGCAGACAATACACACATACACATAAAAATAAAAAGCAATAAAATATTTTAAAAAGTATATATATATATATATTTAAAAAGAGTGAAGTACTTGAAAAACATGTGGTACATCCATTTTATGAAGTCTTGTAGAGCCCTCAGAAAGAATAAGTTTAGACCTAAGTGAATCCAGGAAAACTAGTGCTGATAAATTTTAAGTGAAAACACCAAGTCACAAAAGAATATCTATAAATGAATCCTATTTTTCTACAACCTTACCAAATGAAAGAAAACCCTAAATGTATATATGTGTTCACATATGTTTGTAAAAGTATTGAAAATTTTTTACAAGGTATAGAAGGATACCTTAGACAGTTGAAAGCTGGCTACTTGAAAGAGATAAGATTGAAGATGGTGACAGTTACTAACTTCTCCCTTAAATGTCCTGTATAGTTTGGTATATTATAATGAGCATTAAAATTAGTTAGATGATAGGTAGAATGGTTGAATGAAAAGAAGGCAGTGTAGAAAGACTAAAAGGATAGATTTTTTTCCCAAAAAATTATTTTGAATATATACACTTTAAATCTAATTTTGATTGGTCAATCCTAAGGAAATTAAACTTTAGCCAGACTTTCACACTGTTTGTGAATGGTAATAGATTAAATATTTGTAAAATTCTAATTTGCAATGCTTCCCATGTCTTAAATGGATTTACCCTCTGATTCAACACTTCTCCTTGTAGGACTTTTATAGAATTAATGTTAGTTATATAAAAGTATGATACACTCAGGGACTGGAGAGATGACTCAGCAGTTAAGAGGGCTTCCTGCTCTTCTAGAGGACTTGAGTTCAGTTCCCTGCACACAACATCAGACAGCTCACAACTGCCTGTAACTCTAGCTCAAGGGGATATACAGCTAGATCCCTCTGATCCTCATGGACACACACATAGATACACATGAATGAAAAATTAAAAAAATAAAAGCATAATATATTCAATGTAAGAATTTGATAAAATGGAAACAGTATAAGCATTAATCAGTGAAAGGACATTATAAAAGTATGCACTCATAAAAGAATGAAATTGGTGAGTATGGGATGGCATGCATGATTTATTAAAATAGGAAATCACTACTGATTGGTCTTCACATTGTATTTTATTGTGACTAATACTTATCTCTAAGAAATGGAACACAAAGGGACTTTTAATTTTATAATATTTTTATTTTTATTATTTTTTTATGTGTATGAGTGTATTTCCTGCATGCGTGTAAGTGCACCCGTGTTGTGCAGTGTCCGCGGAGGTCAAAAGAGGGCGTCAGAGTCCCCTGGAACTGGAGTTACAGATGGTTGTTAGTCACCATGTAGATGCTGGGAATCAAATCTGAGTCCTCTGCAAGAACAGCTGGTGCTCTTACCGCTGAGCCTTCTCAGTATTTAGCCTTCAGATATTTAGAATAGCATGTGGTTTCTATGGTCAAAAAATAACAATGAAAAGTGATAAGATCTCCCATATTTTCTCCCCGACTATATGTTTATATTATCATAGGAAGAGAAATTAATGAAAAATTAAGTTTACTAGTACAATGAACTGGTAATTTTCTATTTTGTGGAGTGTGTGTGTGTGTGTGTGTGTGTGTTAAATCCTAAGTGAAAACCTGGATCAAATTCTTTTTTTAATACCTTCCTTGTTCCAAAAGGCTAAACTAAGGTCTCTATTTCCCAAGCCAGAGAACCATTTCAATATATTTAACATGAACAAAGTGAACTCAGTAAACACTTGCACAATTATCAGTTGTCTTCAGCAGACTTTCTCATGTGTGTTTATATTAAGATATTTGAAGAGCTCTGGAGTGCAGGTCAGGGCGGAATCCTCCTTCCTGAGATGAAAAGTTGACAGTGATTGCTTAGGTCTGTGTGAAGTTTTTCCAGCAAGTTCTTCACTGTTCTTCCAGACATACTGTGTACTTCTGTAAAACTTTGTTCAGTTGTGAGTTTAACTCTTCAGAAATAAGAAATGGATACGGTGTCATTCTTTGGAGGAATAATGATATGAGTTTTAAAACTGACAAGTTTAATGTTATTGCCAAGAAAATCATTGTGAAGAAAATCCATTTGCAGATAAGCTTCTTCTGGGGGTGGGGACAGAAAAGCAGAGCCTGAGGAGTGTGATTGCCTGGTGTGTTCTGTCATGCCTCCTCCTCTTTTACCTTTGTGCATTTGACACAGAAATAATACAGTAATTATTTTTTTCTAAAAAAAAAAAAAAAAACTACACGATCTATATGAACTCAGTAAAGCACCCAGTAGCAAAAAAGTTTACATGTCTGTCTTCCCACTCTCCTCTGCAAGTCCTCAGAGAACAATTTGAATGCTTCCAAATGTTGTGAAAAGATTCATTCTTCTGTTTTTAAGTTCAGATGAAAGCATTGATTTATATTACACTTTGCAGCTCACCTGGTGCTTGACAGTTTACCTTTTAAGAATATGTAGATAGTTTGCATTTGAAAGAAGCTAAAGGAATCCAACCTGACTGGGCCTTGTAAACACCTGGTTGATGTCTTCAGAGATGCTTATGGGGATCTCCACATGTCCATCTTTTATGTGTCCCCACAAAGTCTGTACAGAGTGTGTTGTACAGAAACTAATTTCTTTAGTACAATTGCCACTTAGACTCATTGATTTGGAGGTGCCTTCCACATAACCAACCAGCATTTATTGATTACTCACTGTGCCAAGGCACTGTGCCGTATATCCTAGAGAATATCCTAGAAAATAGACAGGGGTAACCTCAAGAAGCTTGCTGTAAGGGGAAATAAATTACTAATGTTAACAGTAGACTAAAAATTGAATTTCTCACTAGGGAACTGCTACCCATTTGCTCACTGGCTAAAGCCTTAAAATGTTCAGTTGTGACATAAATGATAGAAAAATACTTTGAATCTGCTTAGTGTTCAAAATTGACCACTATTGACACTCTGAATATGATTTGATTTTTAAAAATTTTTATTATTTATTTATTTTCTGTGTATTTCATATAGAACATCCCAGACATTCGTATTCATCTTTATACCCATATCCCAAATGGCACCTTCCCATAGCCCCCCCGACTGGAGCTCATATACTCTATCATCCCTGTTACTGTCCACTGTGTTGTCAGTGTCCCCAGCCATTCCCCAGTGCAAGTACATTCAGTGAGTCTAGTCAGCCTAGCTAGAGTCCCTTATTTTAGGAAAATCGCTGTTCCTCATCTAGCAACATTCAGTTGCCAACATTCCTTTTAATTAAGATTGGGGTCTGATGTTCATTTTCCCAGTTCTATGCTGGGTTACTGTCTGGGAGTCTTTTGGGTTACCCTGGCCAACAGTTCAAAGGAAGGTATCTCCTGTCTGGCATTGTTTCTTGTTATGTGGCCTTTAGCTATACACATGGACTCTTAAAGAAATGTACTGATCATTTTTTAAACCTTGGCTATACTTTCTTTTTGGGTGTTTAAGACCATACAGTTGGCCCAAATCAATTTATTTTTACTCTTAAGGTTGTTTGAGGATCTGTTCCTCAGGGGTCACATGGGCTTTGGAGGAGCCCCTGGCTCCTTTCTTTTACCAGCTCCGTCTCTGTGAAGATAAGTCAAAGGTCCTGCTTGGTCGTGGCTGGCTTCACTTGGAAGCATGGAGGAAATGTTTCCTCTGTGTTGACCGTCCTCTTTGTAGACTGGAGACTGGTTCAGGTCCATCTGGTGGGGTCTCCATGGCCTCCCTGAACAAGAGGACAGGTGCTTAAAGAGTTGTAAGGTAAAACTTGTGATATTGCATTGAATCACTATTGGGTTACTGTTAGACAGTATAAAAATACCAAGTTGATTGACAAACCACTAATGTTAGATGTAATTCTGTTATTTAGCCTGTTATTTAGCCTGTTAATTCTGTTATTTAACCAAAGCATATTTGTTCATTTAAAAATTTTCCTTTTGTGGGATTGGAGGGATGGCTCAGCAGTTAAGAACACTAGCTGCTCTTATAGAGGACCTGGATTCTGTTCCCAGCATCCACATGGTGGCTATCAATCATCCATAACTCCAGTACCTGGGGCTCTGACATCCTCTTCTGATCTCCATGGGCATTGCACCATATGGGTGAACTGACACACATGCAGGCAATATACTCATACACATAAAAATAATAATAAAAATTTCCTTCAGCTTACTACTTTTGTTTTACAGGAATTTATTTTATCTGAAGATTATAACAAGATGACTCCTGTGAAAAACTATCAAGGTAAGGGAGGGAGTGGAAGGAGTGGAACTTATTACCTGACTTTAAAACCATTTCCTGATGGTTTTCACTGCCGGTGAGAATACATTACATGGAAAAACAAACAACAAAAAAAAGAAACCCTGTGAGGTTAGAATTATCTCAGTCCGTGAATTAAGTTGCTGAGACTAGAAGAGTTGGGTTACTTGTAAGCCTTTGGTCCTACAGCTAGTCCAGTCCAGAACCAGACCAGGCCAGTGTGACTCCTAAGCCTTTGTTGTCCTATGTTACGCTGTCTGGAAATGGCACAGCAGGCTCAGGAAGGTGGACTCAGCCCAAAGTTGCTTCAGATGAGCTTCGTTTCATGCTTGGTAAAATGCTTTAAAAATGTTCAGTAGGCATGGAATTCCAGTTTTTAGTGTGTCTTCAGTGTTGGCTTATTGGCCAGCTTCATTCTGTCTGTCTGGAGCAGTGTCTAGAAGGGATCTTTATCCAGACAGCAGTGTCATGGAATCAGATCATTAGCCTTTAAGACCTAGAGGTCATTTTGTCCAGATATCTTGACCCCATTCATTCTGTGTGGTTACCCTCTACCACCTCCAGAGACATAGTGTCCCATTCTGATTGTGGAAGCATCTAAGCATTAAATTCTTTAAGATTTGGAGCTAAATTAATTTCCCTATGATTTTAAGTCTTTAATTTTTTTCATATATCATTCACCAAATTTTTATTGTTGCTTCATTAGCTCAGGATTGTAATAGTGAATAAGACATAATAATCTATCTAAAGTAGCTAGTACTCATGTGGAGGATACAGATGAGTAAACAGTTCATTAAATTGTTGTATAAGGAGTATTAGAATGTTCCCTTCTGGTTTTTGCTCAGCCTATTGGAACTACAAAACTGAGTACCAACTGTATCTTCATGACAGCCTTTCAGTTATTTTAAACAGCTATTGAAGATCCTATTCCATTCCCTTTCCCGTCAGTATTCTGTTTTCACTTCTTTTCCAACCTAAGCATTTAAATTGTTTGTTTGTTTAGTATATGAGTGGTTTGCCTGTGTGTATGTAAGTGTACCACCTGCGTGCAGTGAGTACAGGACCAGAAGAGGGTGTCAGCTCCCCTGAGGTCCTCTGTAAGAGCAAACAGTGCTCTTAAGTGCTGAGCCATCTCTCCAGCTTCCCAACTTAAGCATTTATGCATTATGTCTCAACTACTTTTCATGATCTGAGCTTTTGTTCTGTAAAAACATGTTTGTCTTATTCACAGAATTGGGATCTTGTATTATACCTTTACAACCGTTTCAAAGCATGACTTGATGTGACAAGTGGCCTTTAAGATGGTTCCTAGTGATTGTTCTCTTCCCTTTGAGCCCCCCAGAGTGTGAGCTCGACCTAGAATGACTTCCAAGATTAGGTTGCAGAGAGACTGTGGCTTCCATGGTGCTCACCTTCCTGCTCCTTAGTGTGTATGTCTGATGATGTCAGCTGTCTTGTGGAGAAGTCTGTGTGCTAAGAAGCAAGAAGCATCTCATTAGCAGTCAGTGAGGAAGTAATACTCACAGTTCAACAGCCCACAAGAAACTAAATCTAGCCAGCAACTATGTGAGAGAGCTTGAGAACTGGCCCTGCATCTGTTACGCTTTCAGATGAGCCCCCCAAGAATCTCCCCATATTATGATTCCCTCCTAGTAGAGACTTTATTGCTAAGGTTCCCTACTAAGCTGTACCAAGATTTCTGACACACAGAAACTCTGGATTAATAAACGTTTACTGTTTTGGATGATTTGTTACACAGCAATAGATGAAGTACATGCATGTAATCTGCTGAGTACAAAATCTTAATTCCTTCCTCTCCTGGGTGCAGCTCTAATACAGAGGGGTAGCTTCTGACAGTCACTTTATACAGTGGCTCTTGTGAAACAGCTAACATATTGACAGTTCTCATTTGAAGAACTTATATTTTGTTTGCATTTTTATTTTTGTTTTTATTCTAAATTCTGAACTTCCCATTCTTTTTCTTGTCATCTCATTTTATTTAGCTGGTCACTTCAGCTTATCAACATAGCTTGAAATGGGGCTGAAGAGATGGCTCAGTGGTTAAGAGCACTGGCTGCTCTTACAGATGACCCAGATTCAGTTCCCAGTACCCTCACATGGTGGCTAACAACTGTCTGTAACTTGAGTTCTAGAAGATCCAGCGCCCTCTTCTGACTTACATGGGCATTGCATGCATTGATGCACTTACAGATATACAGGCAGAACACTCATACACATAAAATAATTTTTGTCTTAAAAAATTGCTGTGTATTTAATAAAATGGCATATTTATTTATGTTCACAAACAAGTTGGAAAAACAAAAGAAAAACATGTATGCATCTTGTGCTGGATAGCTTTAGTGTCAACGTGACACACCTGGGTTGAGGGAGCCTCAAATGGGGAATTGCCTCTATTGGACTGGCCTGTGGCCATGTCTGAGGGGCATCTTCTTGATGAGTGATATGGGAGGGCCCAGCCCACTATGGGTGGTGCCACCCCGGGCAGGTGGGCCTGTGTTGCATAAAAAAGCGGGCTGAGCAGGGGCCAGGGGAGCAAGCCAGTAAGCAGTGATCCTCCATGGCCTGTGCTCCAGCTCCTGCCTCCAGGTTCCTGCCCTGAGTTCCTCACTTGGGCTCTCTGATGAATTGTGACCTGGGAGATGTAAGATAAATAAACCTTTTCTTCCCCAAGTTGATAGTAGTCGGAGTATTCTGTCACAGCAATGAAGAACAAACTAGGACAGAAATTGGTACCAGAGAGTGGGATATTGCTGTGACAGACCTGACCTTGGTATTTTTGGGAGAACTGTGGATGTGTTTGGAACTTTGGGCTGGAAAAGCCATTGTGTGCTCAGAATTTGTTGCTGTGGAGCTTGGAACAGTTAGGCTGAAAAGAGTTGTAGATGATGGGAGCCTGGCTTGTGAAGCTTCAAAGGGAAGTGGAGACTATCAGGGCTGTTTGTGTGAGATTTTGCATTGAGAATCTGTGGGTTCTGGTCCGTTGGGGCTGAAGAATCAGCTTTGATTAAGAAGAGACAAGAACCTGAAGTAAAACCTTTGCTTTACTGGGGCTGAAAAATCAGCTGTAAGTAACAAGAAACCAGCATCACTGTGGTGAAATCTTCTGTGAGGTATTTCCTCAGGATCAGCACACAGAGGGGACCCAAACCTCCATCTCTAGCCGGAAGCAGGACTTGGTAATGTGTAAGAGTCTCCTGCATGGTTCTGGTGTTGAAAGTGTGAAGGGGCCACAGAGAGCAGCTGAGGCTTAACACTCTGAGAGGCCAGGAAAGGCCATAGGTGAAAGTGCATCTTCAGTTGCAGTGAAGACCCCAGGATTGAAGGGGTCATGGAGAGAATCTGAGGCCTTTGCACCCCAAGAAGCAAGAAGAGGTCGTTGATGAAGGCGTAGCCTCAGTTTCAGTGGAGACCCCAGCTTTTGGTGATGCCAGGACCATGGAATGACCACCAAGGACAGCGGCAGGTGTGGAATGGAGCTGGCCTGGGTCTGCGAGATGAACTAAGTGTGCTGTGGGCTGCAGAGTCAAGCCTTGAGGTACTTTGCTGGACTTTGGTTTTGCTTAGGTGTGCCTGATTCTTCCCTTTGAAATAAGACAGTACTTGTTTTGGATTTTACAGAAGTCCACCCACGGTTAAGAGACTAGTAAGAGACTACATATTTTTAAGTCTTTGGATTTTTTAAGGACTGTGGGGTTTTTAAGGTTGTACTGTCTTATGTTGTGATATTAATGTTAACATCATATCTTGGGGACAAGAATTGGAAAGGTTATGGTTTAATAGTGATGTGTTTGTGTATCAAGTTGACAAGGGATCAGTTGTGCTGGATAGCTTTCGTGTCAGTGTGACACACCTGGGTTGAGGGAGCCTCAATCGGGTAATTTCCTCTATTGGACTGGCCTGTGGCCATGTCTGAGGGCATCTTCTTGATGAGTGGTGTGGGAGGGCCCAGCCCACTATGGATGGTGCCACCCTGGGCAGGTGGGCCTGTGTTGCATAAGAAAGCAGGCTGAGCAGGGGCCAGGGAACCAAGCCAGTAAGCAGCATTCCTCCATGGCCTGTGCTCCAGCTCCTGCCTCCAGGTTCCTGCCCTGAGTTCCTAACTTGGGCTCTCTGATGAAATGTGACCTGGGAGATGTAAGATAAATAAACCTTTTCCTTCCCAAGTTGATAGTAGTCAGAGTATTTTGTCACAACAATGAAGAACAAACTAGGACACATCTACCTATTAACCTTTTTCAAAATGCCAACAGCCCTCATGCTGTGTGAAAGTCTCTAAGGATTTATTAGAAAAATCAATACAGTTCACTCACAGTTCACCAAGACATCACTGAACTAACATATTTAGACAAAAACAAAAAGGACTAAGGTTCTCTTGTATGTAGTTTGATAGTTTAATTTGATTTGCCTGAAATAACAAAAGCATTTCAAGCATCTTTCATTATATATTTGATGTCCTGCATTAAACAATCTACTAAATTCTGAACAAAAGGTTATTAGCAAGCTTTCAAAAAAATTTAAAAATTAAACAGTTGTTTCAAAACCATTAAGTAGTAAATGTATTTAAGAACTGTCTTAGTTTATTTCTTCATTGCTGTGACAAAACACTCTGACCACTACCAACTTGGGGAAGAAATGGTTTATTCAGCTTACAACTCCCAGGTCGCAGTACATCAGGGAGCCCAAGGTAGGAACTCAGGGCAGGAACCTGGAGGCAGGAGCTGGAGCACAGGCCATGGAGGAACGCTGCTTACTGGCTTGTTCTCCTGGCCCCTGCTCAGCCTGCTTTCTTATGCAACATAGGCCCAGCTGCCCAGGGATGGTACCACCCACAGTGGGCTGGGCCCTCCCACATCACTCATCAAGAAGATGCCTCTCAGACATGGCCACAGGCCAGTCCAATATAGATAATTCCCCAGTTGAGGCTCCCTCAACCCAGGTGTGTCAAGTTGACACTAAAGCTATCCAGCACAGAAACTAATTAGGACAGAGGCCGTAACTTAATTAGAACACCACTGCTGATGTTTTTGGGGGGGTTTTGGGTCTTGTTTTGTTTTTGGTTTTGTTTTAAACAAAGCATTAGTGTTATCTATTTGGCTATTAGTATTAGCAATTTATCTACAATATTTAACAAGGTAAATTGTAGGCAGAAATTTAGTACAGTTCCAGTAGAAACAACCCCCCCTTTTTTTTCCTGAAAATACAGCAGTATTTGAAGGACTAATTTTTCTCTGCATCAGTTATAAGGAAGCTTCCCATCTATGAATAGAAACAAGAAAAAGTATAAAATAAATATTTAAAAAATTTAAAAAGAACTTAAAATTCTAGTTGTCATTAAATATATTAATTCCCTCTTATTTTATGTTTTCTTAGATATACACACAGACTATGTTCTTCCTTGAATCTGCTAAAAATACTGGTTAGCTTAACATCTTCATATGTGCTATCTGTGTGCTGTAATATGTGTGTTTCCTAGCAAAGCTCATGGAGTTATATTTTGTCTACTAGAAGCTTATAAAAAAAATGACTAGACTTGTGGATGCTTTCTTCACAGATACCTAGAGCTAATGGTAAAATAATGTGGTTTTGATGTTTCCTTCATGAGAAAAAAATTTCTATTTACCAGAGCAAAGAGAAAACTAAATCTCACAGTGTTGCACATATGAACTGACACTTCAGCTGTCTTGTGAAGATAGACAGTAATAACTAGCTGCTTGTATATGACCATGCCCTTGGGGACAAGATATACAGCCGGAGGCCCGAGTGAGATGAAAAATTGGAACTGAGGTTTCCATAGAATGTCCATAAAGGACTATATCCTCATGGAAAAGAAGGAACAAAACCCTCCTTTCACTGGCCTAGAAGACTATGGATGAATTTATTCCTTAGCTCAACTGTCTATAGATGAGAAATTCTCCTATGAAAAACTGAAAATAGGAGAAAAACTGAAAACCCATCTGATTTTTGGATCTGTAATACATATTTAAACCAATTATGTGGAGCTGGAAGCTCTGTGTTTAAAAAAAGAATAAAGAACATAAAATTAGTTCTTGGCCAGTGCTATCCCTGGGGTGCCACGAGAAAGAAATGCAAGGCTTTTTTCCATGAGACAGATTACAAACATGCCCCTAGAGCAAATCAAAAACTGTTAGTCTGAGCTGTAGATCAGTGGTAGGGCATTCACCTAACATGTACAGAGTTCTGGGTTTGAGCCCAGTATTACACAAGAAAACAAAAATAGTGGTCTAAGATAATTTTGTAACTTTAAAAATTATTGAAAAAATAACAAGAAAAGAAACCATCATGGGTAAATACCAGCAGATAATCACAAACAGAAAAATTAGGACACCAACAACTTTAGATAATGATCAGTAAGCTGGAAGAGATTATAACCTCATATATATATGTTTTAGTTTTACTGAATTTTTTGTGTGTTTCATACAGAACATCTCAATGTTGATCATCTTTGTACCCCCATCCCCACTGGGACCTTCCCATATCCCCTCCAACTGCAACCCATATACTCCGTCATCCCTGTTAAGACCCACTGTGTTGTCAGTGTCCCCAGCTGTTCCCCAGTGCAAGCCCATCCTCTGAGTCTAGTCAGCCTATCTAGAGTCCTTTGTTTTAGGAAGATCAGCTCTTCCTCTTCTAGTAGCAAACAGTTGCCAACATTCCTTCAGATAAGATTGGAGTCTAGTCTGCTGTTCATTTTCCCAGTTCTCTGTGGGATATTGTCTGCATGAGTTTGTATGGGACTTGTGTATGCTGACACCATTGCCATAGAATCCTATGAGCAGGTAGTCAGGAGCTTGCAGCATTTTACATGATTAAAGAAATCAAAGGCTGCATGTGGTAGCACATGCTTATAATCCCATCACTTATGTTTGAGGCCAACCTCGGCTACATAATGAAAGCCTGACTCAAAAGCAAAAACAAATAGAACAAACAAAAAACTCAACGTATAGAAACTAGGAAGGAGCCAACAAAAACAAAAGTAAGATAAAAGATTTTTTTATAAACAAGTTGAATTTTTAGATATGAAAAAATATCATTGAAATTAAAAAGCCTATCAGTAGGTAGGTTGATAGTTTTTGTCAACCTGACACAAACCTGGGAAGAGGGAACCTCAGTTGAGGAATTTCCTCCATCAGACGTGAACAAATCTTTGGGGCATTGGAGAGCTCAGCTCATTGTGAGCAGTGCCATCCCTGGGCAGGCGGACCTGGGTTGTGTAAGAGAAGTAGCTGAACAAGCCAGAGGAAGCAAGCCAGTCAGCAGCATTCTTCCATGGTCTCTGCTTGAGTTCCTGCCTCCAGGTTCTTGCCTTAAGTTCCTTCGTTGGCTTCCTTGATGATGGACTGTGAGTTGTAGCCAACCCATTTCCTCCCTAAATTGGTTTTGATCAGTGTTTTATCATAACAGAAAGCAAAGTAGAACAGTGGGTAAATAGACAAAGTAAATTAGTGATAGATTTGATGTTAGCAGAACAATATGTTTGAAGTGCTAAAAGAGGGGCTGGAGAAATGGCTCAGCATTTAGTAGCACTGGCTGCTCTTACACCCAGCTTCAGTTCCCAGCACCCACATAGTGGCTAACAACCATCTGTAACTCCAGTTCCAGGAGACCCAGCGCTTTCTTCTGACTTCTATGGGCATTGCATGCATGGGTACGTGCAGGCAAAACACTCATACACATAAAATAAAAATTAACGTGCTGAAAGAGTTTTTTAATAGAATTCTATACTCTGAGAAAGTATCTTTCAAAAATAGAGGTAAAATTAAAAGTTCTTAATCATAAAGAATTGAAAGAATTCACTAACTATAGATCTACACTGAAATGTGAAAGAAAGATCTTCAGGAAGAAAGCGATAGATGTGAGAACATGCTACAAAGAGCTACAAATAGCGCAGACACAAAAACAGTAGCTGTGAGGCATTGTTCTTAGTCTCTTTAAAGACTTAACTAAAAATAATTAATGTATACAAAAGTGAAATATATGGCGATAATATTACAAAAACTAGGAGGTAGGGAGAAGTGGAAATATACTGTTGTAAAGTTCTTTGGCTAAACATGAAGACTGGTGTAAATTACAGATGTATGTTGTTAACCTAACACAATTGTTAAAGTGACAAAAAATTTCAGCTTGTAACTCAGGAAATAAAATTATAAAATAATTTTCAATGAATAAAAATAAAGGCCAGAGTAGCAAAGGGGGAAAGAAAATGGACATATAGAAAACAAAGAGCTAGTTGATAGATTTAAACCTAAAATGTCAATAACATATTAAATGTAAGCTAATTAAAAATCAGAGACTATCAGGTTGGATAAAAATTTGGGATCCAAATTCTGTCCACCAGAAACAGTCAACCATTTGAGAAATGGCAAAGGGATAGAAATCGTACCATGGGAACGCTAATCAAAATGAAGCTAGTTTGGCTTTATTAATATAAAAAGTTTATTTTAGGACAAAGATAAAGGCCTAGTCCAGCAGAAGACCATAATAACCTGTTTATACCAAATGGTATAACTTTGAAATATGTTTAGCAAAACTCAGGAAAACTTCAGGGAAAATGGCCATATTCACAATTATAGCCAGAAATGTTGGTGTTCTCCCTGTAATTAATAGAACAAGTATGCAGGAAAATGATAAAGTTCAGAAGAGCAGAAAACCCAGTGCCCTTTTTCTAATCGTCACCTGTAGAAATTCCATCCAGCTGAAGCAGAATTGCAACATTTCCACTGTAGTTATAGCTATAAAGCAAGTCTCAGTAAGCTTGGATGGATTTAAGCTTATGTTCTCAGGTAAGAAAGGAATTCAAGTAGGAGTTAATAATAGATCCCTGGAAATTTCCAAAATATTTCAAATGTAAGTAATACACTTCTGATGAAATAAAAAGTGAAATTTATAAAATATTTGAACTGAATAAAAATGAAAACAGCCTATACCAGTAAGGGGAACTGACAGCTCTAAATACATTAGAAAACAAGAAAGGACTCAAATCAGTGACCTTGGATTCTTTAAAAAAAAAAAGGGGGGGGGTGAGAGAGCTAAACTAAGCAGAAGGAAGGAGAGAAAAATTATAGCAGAAGTTTATGAGATAGAAAACAAGATAAAGAAAAATCAGTGAAATCAAAAGCTGCTGTTTAGAGATCAATAAAAGTGAAAACCTCTAGCCAGACTTGTCAATTACCAGTATCAACAAAGAACTAAGTGAAATTACTACAAAAACTATGTGATTTAAAGATCAGGTGTGGTGGTATATGTCTTTAATTCCAGGTCTCAGGAGGCAGAAACAGGGATCTCTGAGTTCTAGGCCTGCCAGGTCTCATAGGACGTTCCAGAGCAGCCAGGGCTACATAGTGAGACCCTATCTTTTTTTAAAAAAAAAAAAGGAGGCTGGAGAACTGGCTCAGCAATTAAGAGCACTTGCTGTTCTTGAAGAGGACCTGGGTTCAGTTCCCAGCATCCACATAGCAGTTAACAACCATCTGTAACTCCAGTTTTAGAGGATATGGCTCCCTCTTCTGGCCTCTGCAAGCTTTGCATGACATGGATACATTTACGTACATGCAAGCAAAACACCCAGACATATTAAATAAAAATAATTTTTTAATTAAAATAAAAAAGGTGATAATGAATATTACAAATAACTTTATGCTAATAGGACAAATGAAGTAAACCAATCATGGGAAGACACACACTGCAAAAGATTACTTAAGAAATAGATGCTCCTAATAGCTCTCTGAGATGCTCCTAATAGTTCTCTGAGTTTGCATTAACTTTTTAGTTAAAAACCTTCCTACAAAGAAAACTTCTAGATCACATGGTTTTACTAGTAAATTTTATGAAACCTTTAAAAAGAAAACAATATGGAACTGCACAAACTCTCTTGTAAATTGAGAAATTATAGACTTTCACACACACTCCAGGAAATCACACAAAATCAGTATGAGAAAATTCACCCAAGTTGAACTTTGCTACATCCAGCAATGTGTACAAAAGAGATATGTATAATATGTACATTATGATCAAGTGAGGTTTACTCCAGGAATGTAGTGTTGAGTTTACATTAAAAGACTAGCCAGGCATGGTGGCGCATGCCTTTAATCCCAGCACTCAGGAGGCAGAGGCAGGCAGATCTCTGTGAGTTCAAGGCCAGCCTGGTCTACATAGTGAGTTCCAGGCCAGCTGGGGCTACAGGGAAACTCTGTCTCAAAAAAAGAAAAGACTAATAACTGGTATGTTCCCCAAATAAAGAAAGTAGAGGCTCAAACAAGAAGCTGTATCCCACATTCATAGCACTATTGTTCACAATGAGCACAAGCAAGGTGAGTGTCCATTGAGAAACGAATGGACAGACATGTGGTCTAAACACAATGGCAGATTAAAGAGTCACATGCTATAGTGTGGATGACTTTTGAAGACAATGTGCTGAATGAAATAGCCATCACTAAAGAACAAGTTCTGAAGGCTTCCATTTATATGGGATATTTACTATCATTAAATGCATAGAGACATAAAATGGAATGGTAGTTACCAAGGCTGGGGAGAAAGGGAAGTTCTAAGTTAGTACTTAATGGGTTCAGGATTTAATATGTTTCAAAAAATGTGAAAGTTCTAGAGAGATGGTAACCATTATATAAAAAGATGAGCTGTATAAATAAAATGGTTAAAATAGTACATTTTATGTCATTTTCTACCAAAAATTTAGAGAGATTGCATGTGAAAATTGCTTGATGGGAATTCTGAAGCATAGTGGATGGGTCAGTAAATATTAATTTCTCTAAAAATATTATGCAGGGCTTAGTGTTGCTCACCTACAGTCCCAGCACTTGGGAAACAAAGACAGGAGGATAGTGAGTTCAAGTCCAGTCTTGTCTATAGAATGAAAACCTGTCTCGAAAAATAAAGAAAAAAAAATACAGAATGGGAATGATACGGAAGAATTGCTGATGGGAATGTCACATGATATAGTCACTTTGAAAACCATTCTATCAAGTTCTCAAAGAATTAAACATAGTTACCCTATGCTGCAGCATTTCTAGAATTGTAGCACATGCACACAAAAACTTGTATACACATAATAAAAATTTGGCCATAAAAAGGAATGGAATGCTGATAATTCATGCTATAGAATGTGAGCTTTGAAACATTATGCTAAGTGAAAGAAGCCAGACCCAAAGGGCCATGTCATGTGATTATGTGAAATGTCAAGAACCAGAGCCTCAATAGAGACAGAAAATAGGTTAGCAGTTGATCTAAGTACTTAATTGTCATTTGGGGATGAAGGAAATGTTCTGGAAATAAATGGTGATGGTGGTGACTAAATAACATTGTCAGTATACTATAAGCCAGTGAATTATTACAATCCAGAATGGTTAAAGTGGTGAATTTTATCTCAGTAAGTAATTTATAAAAATCAACTAGTAATACCAGAACCAAAGATATAACAAGAAAAGGAAATTATGCACTGGTGCCTCATGAGAATAGGTAGGACATCTCCCCCCAAACTTAGCAAATCAAATGTAACAATGTACAAATGAATTATGTATATGACCAAGTGAGATTTATCCCAGCTACTCAGAGCACTTCATCCAAAAATTAACATAGTCATCATGAGATCTGGAGAGATGTATCCGCAGTTAAGAAGACTTGCTGCTCTTGTGGAGGACCCAGGTTCAGTTCCCATTGTCCACATGGTGGCTCACAACCATCTGTAATTCTAGTTCCAGGGAATCCCATGCCCTCTTCTGCCTTCCTCAGGCACCTATATGCATGTGGTGCACATATAAACAAACAGGCACACATATACACATAAATTAAAAAGCCCACTGCAATTGTTTTATTAAATGGATGTGATGCACCTGCTAATGTACCGTTGAAGCATTGTGTTTACACCCATAGAATATTATAGCAGCCACCGTTCAGATGTTCTTGCTTCTTGCTGTTTGTGTTTTTATAGTAGATGGAATCCCATTGAAATGGGCCAACAGCCCATGGAAAACAGATGATGCAGACACCAGAAAGTTCAGTGCCTTGCCACAATGGGCGGAAGATTATCTCACACCTGTCACCCCCTCCAAGGCTCAGGGACTTTTGTGGAAGAGGTTGGCAGAAAGAATGTAAGAGCTGGAGGAAGGGGTGGAGTGTTACCTAGAAGTGTCCTCCAACCACTATGCTGGCAAGCTATAGTCACAATAGTCACACCTTCTTCCCACACTCATCAAGGAGTCAGTTACCCCTCCTACCCAGTCAGTTGACCTTAGCTGCATATGAGGGAGGGGCTAAGTATGTATAAGCCAAGAACGCCATGAGGCACCTCTCTCACCATTTTGTGCGGCTGTTGGGAAGTCACAGGATCTATATTTGAGTGTGGACTTTCCAGTGCAGCCGTGAGGGGTGGGGCACTCTTCTGTAAATAACCCCTTACACTATCCTCTGTTAGCAAGCCCAGTAAACTCATTAGGATTTTCAATATATATATAATTTTAAAAAACAACCCATTACAGCAACAAGCCAAAGAAGAAAAATAATATCACATGTAAATCAGTGCAGAAAAAGGCTGGGGATGTAGTTCAGTGGTGGAGAGCTTGTCTAGCATGCACAGACCATCCTTTCATCCCTAACACCACCAAAAATGAAATAGAAAGCAATGCAGAAACAACATTTAATGAAATCCAATTCACAATTAAAACTCAGAAAGCTAGGGAAAAAGAACTTTTTCAGCTTGGTAAAGAACCATCTGCAGAATCCTGTAGCTAATTACAGAATGGTGAGAAAACAGATGTTCCCCTGCTAAGATCAGGACCAAAACAAGGCTGCTTCTCTCCTCATTCCTATTCAAGAAGCCAGATGTCATGCCCACATTTTCTTAGGAGTTTCTGAAGCTTAATGATAAGTACCTGCCTTTCAAGGGTTTTTCCCCACTGACAGCCTGATACCAAGAAGAACTGACTTTGCCATGCAGGTCAGGGGTTTGTTGGTTGTTGTTTTTACATTTTTTTTGTGTGTGTGTGTGTGCGTGTGCCCACGTGTGCTGTCTGGTGTGTCTGTCTGGGTGCACCCTTGTTATGGTATGAATGTAGAGATCAAAGGACAGCTTGCTGGAATTGGGTCTCTTCTTATACCATTTAGGGCCCTGGGATCAAACTCAGATCAGTAGATTTAGTGGCAGGTGCCTTTACCCCACTGACCCATCTTGCCAACCCAAAACCAGGGTTTTGGTTTTTTGGGGGTTTTGGTTTTTGGGTTTTTTGTTTTTTTTTTCGGTTTTTTGAGACAGGGTCTCCCTGTAGCCCTAACTGGCCTAGAACTTGTTTTGTAGACCAGGCTGTCCTTGATCTCACAGAGATCCACCTACCTCTGCCTCCTGAGTGTTGGGATTAAGGTTGTGCACCACTGCACCCAGCTAAGACCAAGGTTTTTTTTAAATATATTTTATTATTTTTATTTTATGTGTATGCGTGTATGCCTGCATGTAGGTAAGTGCACACATGTCATGCAGTGCCCACGGAGGACAGAAGAGGCTGTCAGATCTGGAACTGGAGTTACAGACAGTTGTTAGCTGCCATGTGGGTGCTGGGATTTGAACCCAGGTCTTCTGCAAGAACAGCCAGTGTTAACCGCTGAGCCATCTCTCCAGCCCCCAAGACCAAGCTTTTGATTCTAGCTTTGTCATTATTTTGTCACTCTTCAGTTTTGTCATTCTTCAGTTTAGTACACTCTTGAGCAAGCCAAGTAACATTTCTAGCCTCTGTCTCCTGGCACACTCCAGGAGCTGATTCCCTTATCTTCATGGGTTGTACTTGTCCTCTTGGCCTGAGAAAGTAACAAAGGTCAAAGCTCCTTCCGGAGAAAGGATGAGAAGCTAGGGTACTTTTCACCGGAAAAGACTTGGATATATTTAAACCCTTAGAGAGTTCATTTTGATTCTCATCACTGGTGGAATTTGAAAACTTACGGCACAGTCAACAAGATCTTCAGTACATGAGATAACATCATGTTAGCATGAGAGAACATCAGCACATTCTCAGTGAAGGACTGTGTTTTGAGCTTGATGGTTGCTGATACTGTGGGCCATGACTGGCTTCAGTTGTCAACTTGACACACCTGGGCAGAGAGAACCTCAGTTGGGGAATTGTCTGTATTTGATTGGCCTTGCACATGTCCATGGGGCATTTTCTTGATGCCTGATTGTTGTTGGAGGCCTCAGCACATTGTGGTAGTGCCACCCCTGGGTAGGGGAGGAGAGAACAGTGATTTTTTGAAGGTCTGGTGTGATGTAAAATTAGGAGGTTCCCCACATGCAGGCCTTACAGTGATTGAGAGATGTGTTTAAACACTTGGCACTTGTTGAACACTGAAATTGGCAGATGGTCTTACTGCAGTGGGGCTGCAATTAACCTACCCACACTGTCTATACTGCTTGGTAATCTAGATGGGAAATCTAGGTCTTCTCTATCATTTCCCCACACTCACCAAAGAGTACATTCCTGCCCTGTCAGACCACCAGCCAGGTCACAGAATGTCTTCCTTCTGTGCACCTGGGTTCATTGCCACGAATTGCATAACAAGAAAGAAAAGCTCCCACCTGAGTTCACTTGGTAACTGAGATGTGAGGCCAGAACCAAACCACCCGGCTTTACTTGCCTCAGTTTAACAGATGAGCAAAATGAGCAATATGGAGGTGGCTAGATGGAATGACAGGTCTCTTTTCACTCTGAATTTATGTGATGCAAAAATCCTGTTTTTAAAGATTTATTTTTATGTGTGTGCGTGCGTGCGTGCGTGTGTGTGTATGTCTGTGTCTCTGTGTCGGTGTCTCTTTGTCTCTGTGTCTGTATCTATGTGTCTGAGTCTATGTCTGTGCAGTGCCCGTGGAGGCCAGAGAAACCAGATCCCCTGGAACTGGAGCCTGGGAACTGAACCTGGGTCCTCTGCAAGAGCACCGGGTGCTCTCATCTCTCCAGCCCTCAAGATTGTTTTAAATTTTATTTATTATTTTTATTTTATGTGTGTGACTGTTTTGCCTGCATGTATTATTAAATGCACCACATTCATGCAGTGCCCACAGAGGCCAGAAGAGGGTGTTGGATCCCCTGGAACTGGAGTTACAGATAGTTTTGAGCTGCCATGTGAATGCTAGGAATCAAACCCAGGTCCTCTGGAAGAACACCAAGTGTTCTTAACTGCTGAGCCAGCTCTCCAGCCCCATTTTCAAAGATTTTTAAACAAGCATCTGAGTAGTGAAAATTTGCTTTCATTATCTCATGTATATGCACTTTGGCATACTAAATATTTCATTCTCTTTTCATATTTGTTTCCTCCTCTCAAAGCCATTGATTTCTGACAGAAATGTGTCAGAAATTTTGTTATAAGTTTAGAAAAGATTTCAACAAAAGAAGAGTATGCCATTCGTTTTTGGGAAGTGTACATAAACTGACCACAATGACTGTTATGAATGCTGTTCCTAATGTGTCTTGTGGTCACACTGGATCTACTAGCCTTAGCAGGTCAAGAAAGGTGGCCCAGGCTCTTGGGTGGGGAGCTCTTGAGGCAGTAATTCTTGGGTTGGCACAAGTAGAATATGAGGGGAGCACTAGGAAGAGATGATCATTTATAAATAAACAAGCAACTGAAAGGAGTATCTACAGGGCATCCTCTCCATCCCAGACAAGAGCTGCTGTTCTGCCCTGTCCCTGACACTGCTTCAGCTTCTGGAGTGGGGAGAAGAGAAGGGTGGCACTGTGGAGCCTTTCCACCTCCCTCAGGATGCTCTTTATCCATCTTTTCTTGTCTCTTTGTTTTTCAGCACATCAGAGCAGAGTGACAATGATCCTGTTTGTTCTGGAGTTGGAGTGGGTGCTAAGCACGGGACAGGACAAGCAGTTTGCCTGGCACTGCTCTGAGAGTGGGCAGCGCCTGGGAGTTTACCGCACCAACGCTGTGGCCTCAGGCCTGCAGTATCCTTTTCTGGACAAAACCCTTTGAACTTGTTGATTCATGGAAAATTTGGTATATGCCTAACTTAAAGGATTTCTCTTTTGTTATGTGCTGTTTCTCTGTGTTCTTAAGGTACAAATCATTGTGGGTCCCCACAATAGAGTGAGGCAATAGCCTCTAAAGTAACACTCTGTGCTGACTGCTGTGACACAGTGCTGACACCTACAAAGGACACAGCCCAGTGTGTGAGCCTCAACTGTCAGAATATGCTACATGGACTTTAAACCACCAGCAAAATATAACATTTGGTTTTAATAGCCAAATAATTTCCCCTTAAGGTTGTGAACACCGCATTGGTACTTGGAGAAAGAACCACAGGATTCCTGTTCATTAAAAAAAATATTTTTGGGCCAGGCATGGTAGAGCACATCTTTGATCTCAGCACTCGGGAGGCATAGGCAAATGGATCTCTGTGAGACTGAAGCCAGCCTGCTCTACATAGCACATTCCAGGCCAGCTGGGGCTACAGAGAGACCCTGTCTACAAAGAACACCTATCCACAGGCAGGAAGCAATGGTGAGGGCTGGTTTTTGATTCTCATCTCGAATTTATGAAGTGCCTAGTCATTGATTCTCAGTATGGCAAAGTATGCTGCAATTTCCTTGCAGTTCTGTGGCTATGTGTATATTTGTGTGTATATAAGCAAACACCACCATTTTTCTCATTGGAAGGGTAAGATGAAGAGATAAAATGGCCATTGTGTAAGGTTGTAGAGGTAGAGAGTTACCAAGACCAGAGGCAAGGATGACAGGGAGAGGGTAATACCACATGTACATGCAAGAAACCTCAGAGGGTCCTGGAGAGATGGCTCAGCAGTTAAGAGTACTGGTTACTTTTGAGAGGACCTGGGTTCATTTCCCAGTGCCCACATGGTGGCTAACAACCTTCCGTAACTCCATTTCCAGAGGACGTGACATTGTCTTCGAGCCTCTGTGGGCATTCCATGCACATGGTGAACTTACATACATGTAGATAAAATACTTATACACAATAAACAAAAAACTGTAGAGTTTACTTCCTGAAGAGCATTCAGATGAGCATAACACTTAAAATATATGAATTTTGTTGGGCTGGAGAGAGAATTCAGTAGTTAAGAGCACTGACTGCTCTTAAAGAAGACCTGGGTTCAAATCCCAGCAATCACAAGGCAGCTATCTAAACAGCCTCTTCTGGGCTCCACCAGTCCTGCACAACACAGTGTATTTACATACATGCAAGTGTAACACTTAAACACATAAACAAATTTTAAAAATTAAAAGAAAAATGAGTTTGGGCTGGGGAGATGACTCAGTGGGTAAAGTGCTTGCCATGCAAATGTGAGAGCCTGGGTTTGAATGCCCAGAACCCACATAATGGTGATGGGAGGTGGAGATGGGAGCCTCCCAGAAGCCCACAGGCCAGCTAGCCTGGTATACATATGCAGCAGCCAAACAACAAATTGACCTTGCCTCAAAACAAGGTAGAAGGTGAGGGCCAACACCTGAATCTGTCCTCTGACTTCCTTAGGTGTGCTATAGTACATGTGCACGCACACACAAACACACACACACACACACAAAGTAAAAAATACATGAATTCTATTGCTAACAGGTCAATGATTTCTTAGAGTATTAGAACTGTTAGGGCCTTTACTCACTCTTAGTCCATTTAAGCTGTTTTAGTGAACACCATAAACTCCAAAAATGTATTTCTCACAGTTCTGGAAACTGAAATCTAAGATCAAGATGCCAGCAGATTCCATGTCTGCTGAAGACTAGCTTCTTACTCTGTAGATGTGTCCTCACTTGGCAGGAAAGGCAAGGCAGCTCTCTGTGGGTTTTTGTAAGAATGCAAGCCCTATTCATGAGGATACCACCCACATGACCTCATCCCTTCCCAAAGGTCTCCTAATACCATCTCACTGATGATTAGGTTTCAACATAGGAATATGGGAGGAAACACAAAGCACTCAGTCTTCCTTAGCACCCTCACACAAATGGGAACTATAGGTAATAATCTGTTCATTTGATTATGGTCATCATGCATGATGGGTACAAAACCAAATCATCATGTTATACATCTTGAAAATGTGTATTTGTCAATTATATATTTTTTTCAAAAATTGACCATCATTCTTCAGATGAACCAGCTGAAGCCTGGAAAGGGTCCCATGCCTTATCTGATACCACCCTGCAAGTGAGTAGCCTTGGACTCTGGCCTGTTTCCCATTGTGCTGCCACATCCCTTTGACACCAGAACTAACAGTAGGCTGTGATTTGTTCTGGGGCTGGCATCGGTAACCCTTGCTAAACTTGATGTGTCTTCTATTTATCTTCGGTATTGCTTTGCCAAGCCAAGCAGTGTGAGCAAAGAAACAGATCTTACCTAAAAGAAGATAACCTTTCAAATTATCTGAAAATGAGAAGTGTAAAAAAAATTACACAAACTTGTCCTTACCATATTAATCTTTATATACAATTGTAACTCTTAGTTCTCCTAGTTCTCCCACACACACACACCAAAAAAAATCTTTATTTTGTGTTTACCAAGCAGAAAATCGTATTATTGGCTATCAGCAGCCTGTGTGTGTTTGTGTGTTATAATCATGAGCTCTCTGGGCTTTAGTTCTATCCTCCCTCACTGTGAAGGTTGGGGGAGCTTAGTTCCACAGAAATGCCCTTCTAGAAGATTCTCTGCTCCATTAGCTCCTGCTTTAGAACCATAATGATAGTCCTTAGTCCTGAGTGTTTTTGCTGTGTTGCACATTAATAGTATGACAGCACTATGCTTTTGCCTGGGCGTCTCAGCCAAGAACCGTGTCATTTTTTTTCCCCCCAAGGCAAGAAGGTTCCCTTCCCTTTGCCCCAATTTGACTGCTAGACAGATGGTTAGTAGGCAAGTCATTGCACAGTTAGGGTTCACTATCATGAGTCCTGCCCCCACTCTTTCCTTCCCATTTTCCTTCCATGCTTTACCCTGAAGAGTTCTATTTTTTTAATCGAAAGGAAGAGGAGGAGAATCTGATAAAGCTGGGTGTTAACTTGCTGCCTCTCTTATCTTTACAAAGGACATTTAGTGGAACAGGAAAGACCACAACAGATGACATAGTACTGTCCCATCTCCACCTGTCATTCATCCAAGTGACAGAACAAAACAGATTAAGTTCAGACTTTTTCCTCCTCTTTTAGGCCTCTTTGTAGAGAAGCAGGCAGTAATGAGAACCAAAGCTCGAGTCAAGAAACCAAAGCAGATAGAGAACTGTCGGTTCCAACAAATGTCAAAGTCCTTGGTTATTTTGGCTGTAGATCTTAAACTTCAAATACTGACTGGTAATAGTAACAATAGTTAGTAATGAGGGAGGCAAGGGAAAGGAAGACCTCTTAACCTCTGCAGTCAGGAATTCAGAGTGCTTCTGTCCCCCACCCCCCTTCACTAGCAGAACAATAATGTGCTCAGTTTCCATAAAGTAGCAGTGAAGGCTTAGAAAAGCCAGAAAGGCTGAGGGATTTGCTCAAGGTTGTTGAACTTTTACCGGCAGAACAGGATTAGAACCTGGTACAGGATTCTCAGCTAGTCCTCTGCACAATTGCACACTCTAGAAAACAGCCATTTCCCAAAGGTTCCCAGGAAATGGGTAGAGGAGAGGGAATGTTTTCCTTCCGTTCTTTACTTGCTAGTCTTTAATTTTGAAAAGTCCTTATTCATCATCACCTGATGGTATCTTACCATATGACCTCTTTTTTTTTTTTTTTTTTTTTTTTTTTTTTTTGTCTTTTTGAGACAGGGTCTCCCTGTAGCCACAACTGGCCTAGAACTCACTATGTAGACCAGGCTGGCCTCGAACTCACAGAGATTCATCTACCTGCCTCTGCCTTCCAAGTGCTGGCACTAAAGGCATGCCACCATGCCCAGTTTATTTGACCATATTTTGATCTTTTTTTTTTTTGGTCTTTTTGAGACAGGGTCTCCCCGTAACCCCAGCTGTCCTGGAACTCACTATGCAGGCTATCCTTGAACTCACAGACATCTGCCTGCCTCTGCCTCTGCCTCCTGAGTGCTGGGATTAAAGGCATGTGCCACCATCATTCCCCAGGCAGGGGTGAACTATGTAAGAGCGGAGAAGGCAAGCCAAGGAAAAGATGCATGCATTCATTCTCTCTGCTCTTGACTGTGGATGTGACCTGCTGCTTCAAGTTCCTATTGTCTCAACTTCCCCACCATGATGGACAGTAACCTAGAATTATCATCTAAAATAAACCCTTTTTCCTCTAAATTGCTTTTGTCAGAGTATCTTATCTCAGCAACAGGAAACAAAGCTAATACAGCAAGGCTAGTGGGCTCATGGCAGTAAGTCATAAGGCTTGGTGAGGAAAGAACAGGTAGAGCACAAAGGAATTTTAGGGCAGTGAAATTTCTCATATAATAGTACAATGGTAGACACACTGGTTCAGATCCACACAGTGTACAACAGCAAAGTAAATTCTGAAGTAAGAAAGGATTCTGGATGATAATGACATGTTATATTAGTTACCTGTCTAGTTGCTGTAATAAAATACCAGACAAAAGCAACTTAGAACAGAACAGTTTATTTTGGCTTACAGGTCCATGGATTACAGTCTATCATGACAGGGAAAGTATGGAGGCAGGAACAGGTGGCAGCTATTAGATCACATTGCATCCAGTCTTCTTTTTATTCAGTGTGGGTGTGCATGCACACACTTCACAGAATAGCACTACCCATAGCTGGGTTGGGTCTTTCCACCTTAAGAATCTCTTATAGACATGCCCAGAGATTTGTTTCCATAATGATTCTAAATCCCACCAAGTTGACAATAAACAATAACCATTCCACATGCCAGCACAAGTTTACCATTTGTAACAAATAACCCCTTCTCCTGGAAGTTGGAGATGGGGAAGAGGACATGGATATAGATTTCCATACTTAAGCTTTCTGTGAACCTAAAATGCTATAAAAATATCCTATGTAGTTTGTGTCAATGTAATTTTTTAATCCATCACCTTATTCACTTGAAGAGCTATCATTATCAGCTATGTACTAGATTTCTGTGTGCTTTTGGGGTCTGTAGGCCTCCTATCCTAGCTCACTGGTCTATTTGTCTATTCACCAATAAGCACACTTTTTAAAAAATCTTGTAGTCTGGACTTTTAGCAGGTACTACGTCTAAAGAGAACCATCGCCATGCTTAGGGCAGGGATCATACTCAGTAATTCAACAGCCTTCCCTAACAGACTATCTACTGTGACAAAAGGCACAGCATCTCATCTGCACAGATAAGATTCCTCACCAGTCTACCAAGAATTCCAGATAAAGTGTTTCACATTCACCTGCAGATTATGAAAAATATGGTGAGGCTCTACAGCACCCTCATAAGCTGCACATAGTTACCAGGAAAGAAAGTACAAAAAGATATCCATACCAGGACAGAAGATATAAGTGTGCTTGAATTAGAAAAAGGCACAACCCCCATTCATCAGAAATATGCCAGCAGTGAATGCTAAACTGAAAACGATGAAGCAGTTGCTGAGTAAAGTTGCCACAAGGACTTCCAACACAACAGAGCATCCAACCATGTGCCCCAAACACCAGGGAGTTGGCAGTCAGTGGCCTCTAAAACCCAAGGAGCAGGATGTAATTAGCCCTGAAGTTAGAACAGCTTCAGCTGAAACCAATTGCACAAGGCCTTTTTATTTAAAGATGGTGAAAAAGTGTTTTCATTAAAGTGTGTTTTAACACTCCCCTCTCGGAAAAAAACAGCTTTGTAGCATTTTGTAGTATCCGGTAGATCTGACCTCCTGCTGCATGTTATTCTTATTTTTAAGTATTCCTGGATCTTCTTGCTTATTTATTTTTTACATATGTTTTTTGGAAAAAAAAACATATCTAGCTCCAGAAAAATATGTTGATACTTTTATTGAGATGTTACATGTGTAAATTAATTTAGTGACATACATCTTTGTCTGTCTAGTAATGTGGTATATCCTTTGTTAAGTTCATTTTTGTATCTTTCAACACCTCTCTTCAACTTTTCCTGACATGACATTTCATATTCCTTATTAAACTAATGTGAGGTTTTTTTCCCCCCTACTATAAATCCCCACTTCAATTCTGAGAAACAATCCTTAATGCTTACATGATAGATTTGATGTTGAAACTCGGCATGTGTTTATCGGTGATCATTCGGGCCAAGTAACCATTCTTAAACTGGAGCAAGAAAACTGCACGCTGGTCACAACGTTCAGAGGACACACAGGTAGGATTCAGAGGAAAGCCATGTGCCAACCACATAGGGTTCTGTTGCCCAGACTATTCTGGTGTTCAGATGTTGAAAGTGACAGAGAACAACCTGTGCTTGAGCAGAGATACAGGTGATATGCTTAACTAATTCCAGAATGTTCAGTAAGAGATAACTTCAAAACATTTTCTCTGTAGTCCAAACAGAAGAGGAGCCAGGCTATTTTGAAAATGTTGAGATTTTGCTTTCACATTGCTGTAGAGAAAGCCAGTGTTGGCATGTGTTGACAGGGTGTTTGAGACCATGTGGCAACTGTTCAAACCCCGGAAGACTGAAAGGACAGTTGTCCTTGTCACTCTTGAAGTGAGAAGATGCTATACAAGAAAGGGTCTCACTTCCAAATGAAAAGGGAATACTGTCATTGTGAGAAGCTAGACTGAATAAAAGGAGCACATTCATTTTCCCTTCCCACGGGCTGTAAGGTTCATAACCCAAGGTGCCCTTCTGGTCTGTTCACGGTAATTTAAACAAGATGATATAGAACAATCATTCTTAGCCTTTGAAAGAATTGACAGTGATAGTTACTGTTTTACTGGCTTTTTCAGGAGTGGCATTGGCTTCAGGAAATGTTGACCTTAGGAAATGAGCCACTGTCAAATAAGTCACTGCTTGTTTTCATGGCTGTTAATAGGCTTTACTGTTTTTCGTTTGTCTGTCTGTCTGTTTGTTTGTTTGTTTTTTGTAAACTACTCATGATTTTAGTATAGAGTAGGGATAATAGTTCAGATGTCATAGAAGAATAAAAGTAGAGGAAGGATGTTTAATGTATGGTGTCTATCCAGTCATAAGAGATTTCCTAAAGAAGAAAAATGAAAAATGAACTGGAGAGATGACTTAGCAGCTAATAGTGCTTGCTGCTCTTCCAGCAGACCTGAGTTTGATTCCTAGCACCCATGTCAGATGGCTCACAACTGCCTCTGACTCCAGCCCCAGGGGATCTAATGCCCTCTTCTGCGCTCCACAGACACCTGCACACATATGTGTGCACACACATATATGTAAATAAAAGTAGGATAAATCTCAAAGAAATTAGTGTGCTGGCTTAGGAGATGGAGTAAAGAGAAAATTGAATCCAGAGAGTAAGACTCATACAAGATCACCTTAATTATATCTTTAGAAGGGAAGCACAGAGCAACTTCCCCTCTGGATAAGACTGATTACTTACAGCCTGGCCAATACTGGATCTGGTAGGGATCAGAACTGTCACACCTCAGAAAGAGTTAAACTGTTGTTTCACTACATACTTGATTGAGTCTTCTCATCTTTTGGTCCCTTAAATCCTTTTCTTCTCTTCACATGCTGTTCTTGGTTGTTGTGAATTTCTGTCATCTGCCCTTCATTTTCCAGTGTCTGAGCCTCTGTGTCTCCTTCCTTTGCCACACGCTTCCCAGAATGCTCGAGCCTGTAGTTGACAGCATTCTTCCTCTTGGAAGCATTCTACTTCTTGGGTAATCTTGGAGACTGAAATTCAGACTGACTATACACCTTACTTGCTTGTCCAAACCAGAAGCCCAGTCTGCAAGTCATTCATGATAGGGACCACCAGGCCCATTGCAAGGTCATGATTTCTCAGCCAGGTGCGCAGAGTTGCCTAATAACCCCTCTCCCTGCGGTCTGTACACTCCTGTTGCCAGTCCCATAAACACCTTTTTGTGACTCTTTACCGCCTTTCTCTTCCCCTTTCCAGTCCACCCCCAGCCATTTCCTTCAAAAGCTGTCAGATTTCGTTTTTATGTTTATTTCTTGCCTGTTTTGTACTCCCGTGTGTACCTTAACAGACTTTAGTCTCTCCTCCCCTCAGGCAGGAGCCAGCCCTCCTGTGGGTCCAGGCTAATTCTTAGGATCCACACACCAAAATGGACTCCCTTTGCCACTCTTTGGGCAACAGTCTTGTCTCAGGTAATTACCATGCTTAAGTTTCTTGCTTCTCTGTTGAAAAAACACACGGAGCCCTCTTGATCCCATATCCTGCTGTAGCAGTTCCCATCTTATTCTCTTAATAACAGTGTTTTTTGTTAATTACAAGATTTTTCA
Source organism: Nannospalax galili (assembly GCF_000622305.1). Classification (NCBI taxonomy): domain Eukaryota; kingdom Metazoa; phylum Chordata; class Mammalia; order Rodentia; family Spalacidae; genus Nannospalax; species Nannospalax galili. Next base: position 248,172 of record NW_008330482.1, read on the forward strand.
GAACATAAAATTCACTATTTTAACCATTTTTTTTAGGATTTTGTTTGGTGGCATAAAGTACCTTCACATTATTGTGCTGGTATTACCACCATCCATCACAGAACACTTAATCTTGTGAAGCTGCAGCCCTTTGCCCTTAGATAGCAACTCCTCCCTCCCCACCATCTTTCCTTCTTCCCATGAATGTAACTACATCATATAAGTGGAATCGTACAGTACTTGTCCATTTGTGAGACTTAATTTCACTCAGCACAGCGTCTTCAGGTTCATGCAGACTGTAGCAGAGGTACTTCTTGCAAGAATATAATTTCCCCAGCTGCTCCTAAGTCTTTGCTTTCCATTTGCCTTCTAGCCCTGTGCAGCCTTGTTTGTCTCTGTTACTCCACTTGAAGTATTCTCCCTGAGGTGACCCATGCCTACTGGGACATGTTTTAGACCTTGTTGTGCCTAACCTTTTGGCAGCATTTTGCATGGTGGCTTGTTCTTCCTGCTGTCACTGCCCTCCCTCCACTTCTGTGAAATAGCCTCTCCCGCTTCCCTTCTGTGCCTCTGTCTGTCCTCAGAATCCCTGTCTACCCTGATCCTCTTCTCCTTACCTTTTGCTCCCTTGGGTTGATCTCAGCTGCTGCTTTCGGTAGCAGAAATAAATGGCATAGGTCATTGTCCTCAAATTCTTCACAGCCCAGTGAGAGGCAAGAGAGACTGTAATTATGATGCCTGGGGGCAGAGGCAGGGGAAGCAAGCACAGGGAGCTTCCAGGAACACAGAGCAGGCAGCTTCCTTGGAAGGAGGGGGAGGCATTCAGGGAAGGAAAGCCTTCTCAAGAGAGTTGTTGCTTGACCTGAAATCCTTGGGAATGAGCAACTGTTGAGTCCATAGAAAAGAAGCAAAAAGTCATTCAGGCAGAGAGAGCCAGCATGGTCAGAGCATGGAGATCTGGAAGAGTGTGCTCTTGTGCGCTGGTGTGGCTACTTTTCTCAGACTGGACCATTCAGAAGAGGAGGCAGCCAGCACGGAAGCCAGTTACTTCAGCTCCAAAGGTTCATTGCAGGCAGTGCTCTGACATCCTTGAGCAATGACTGAAGAGTTTGAAGCAAAAAAATTTAACTTGATTGGGTTTTTAAAGATTCTTCTGGAAGTACAGAGAAATTGGAAAGCTAGTGTAAACTATCCATTAAATGTTTTATTTTTATTATTTTTAATTATATGTATGGGGACAGGGTATGGGCATATGCGTGCAGATGCCCACGGAGATCAGAAACATCTGATCCCCCGGAGCTGGAATTACAATGTTCCAGTCCTCTGCAAGAACAGTATATGCTCTCAACTGCTAAGCCATCTCTCCAGCCCCAGAAACTGTCCCTTAATGTGATGTTGACAGTGGAGAGTTGGGGGTAAAGGAGTGGATGTTTCAGAGAAGAATGTAGGAAGTTGAAAAAAAATTACAGCTGGGAATGTAGCTTAGTGGTAGAACACTTGCTTAGCACAAGTGAGGCCCTTGGTTTGATCCTAGGAATAGGGAGAAGGGGGAGAAGGGAGAGATACAACAGGCCTAGCACCTAACCAGATTTCATTTAGGCAGAAGTGGCCTCTTGACTCTTTAGATGTCACTCTGGAGTCCCCCGAGTTCTATATTGTCTCCCGATCAACAGGGGTGAGTAACTGTTCTTACCGTGGTGTTAGCTGGACATGGCCCAAGGGTCCCATGTTCTGTAGCCTTGCTCTAATATAAAATGTTACCTTGGCACTGGGCCTTATCTTACACCGTGAAGCCTAAGAATTGTCTTGATTTGCATAAACGTATTAGAAATACAAGGATGAAAATGTAAATCTGCCTAAAGCCTTCTAATTAATGGACCATTAAACACAGCCTTGTTCATTTGCTATTAGGAGACTCTAAAGGAACACTGTAACTATAACAAAAGTACCTAAATAAACAAGAAAAGTCTATGCAAACATGCAAGTTCAAATAGTTACTAGCCTGTCCTTTACTGTTGAAGGTGTGATGCCACACTTAGTGAGTTGTCATGTCACACTGTGGCAAAGGCAGACCCAGCAGTATCCAACAATGATTTTGCAACGTGAAATTTTTGACTTTCGCAAGGTTTGAGGTATAAGTCTCCCCCCAAGATACTTAGTTCACTAAACATTTTGTTAACAGTCTAAGAGGTCTAAAATCGTTTAGACTAACCCAGCTCCACATTTGAGATTCTTGTCTAAGTAATCAAAAATGTGGAGCAAGGAGTCAGGTGCTACAGTCCCAGCTACCCAAGAGACCGAGGCAGAGGTATCACTGGAGCCAGGACTAAGAGGCCAGCATGGGCAACACAGCAAGCCCTTGTTATTTAAAAATAATAGTGAAAGAGGGGCCGGAGAGATGGCTCAGCAGTTAAGAGTGCTTGCTGCTCTTGTAGAGGACCTAAGTTTAGCCCTCAGCACCCCACAACAGGGTACTCACAACCACCTATAACTCTAGGTCCAGGGGATCTGACACCCTTTTCTGGTTTCTACAGGTACCCACATGCATGTGCACTTATACACACATACACGTAAATTCTTTTAATTAAAGAATAACAAAAAAGAAATGTGAACATAGTTGTCATTAAAATGCTCTCTCAGGGACTGGAGAGATGGCTCAGCAGTTAAGAGCACTGACTGCTCTTGCAGAGGAGCTGGGTTCGATTCCCAGCACCAACATCGTGGCTACGAACTATTCTTAACTCCAGTTCCAAGGGAATCCGAAGCCCTCTTCTGACCTCTGTAGCATTGCACGACACCGGTGTACTCACATACATGCAGGCAATTCACTCATACACATAAAATAAAAGTAATAAATAAAATATTTTTTAAAAATGCTGTCTCAGCAAATTTTATAATATTTAATAAAAAGTTGAGAGAAACCCTACAATGGGTAAAATACACTAATATGCATAATTGGGTTTTTGTTTTGTTTTTTGTTTGCTTGTCTTGGTCCTTTTGAGATAGGGTCTCCCTATAGCCCCAGCTGGCCTGGAACTCACTGTGTAGATCAGGCTGACCTTGAACCCATATAGATCCACCTGCCTCTGCCTCCCAAGTGCTGGCATTAAAGGCATGCACCACCAAGCCCAGCCAATTTTTATAATTGTTTAAAAATTAATTTATGGGGCTGGAGAGATGGCTCAGCATTTAAAAGCACTGGCTGCTCTCATAGAGGACCTGGGTTCAGTTCCCAGCACCCACATGGTGGCTAACAACCATCAGTGACTCCAGTTGCAGGGGATCCAACGCCCTCTTCTGACCTCCACAGGCATTGCATGATGTGGGTGCACTTACATGCACACAGGTAATACACTCGTACACATAAAAATAAACATTTTAAAAAATGTTCCTGAGCTGGAGAGATGGCTCAGTAGTTAAGAGCAATGGCTACTCTTGCAGAGGACCTAGGTTTGGTTCCCAACAGCTCACAGCTGACTATAACTCCAGTTCCAGGGGATTCAATGCTGTGTTCTGGCCTCCATGGGCACCAGGCACCCAGGTGGTACACATATATACATGCAAGCAAATACTCATACACTTAAAACAAAAATCAAGTCTTTTAAAAATGAATTTTCCAAAAACTTGCGACTCCTTTGTTTCTCATAAAATATGTATAGCATAGATTTTACCATTTCAGCTTCTGTTTTGTTTTGTTTTGCAGTGCTAGTCCCAGTACTTGTGGGCCATGTGCATGCTGGCAGACATTCTGCCATCCATTGTATCCCTAGTCATTTCATCCATTTTCAAGTGTGCAGTAATTCAGTGACATTAAGTATATTCACAGTGTTGTGCGGTCCTAATACCATTTTCATAACTTTTTCATTATCCCAAACAGAAGTTCTGTAGCCCTTAAGAAGTAACACCCTTTAGAGAATAGAAGTCTGAAAATGTAATTCAGTAGTAAATCACTTGCCGTGCATGCACAAGGCCCTGGATTCAATCCCCAGTTGCAATCAAAAAGAATAATTCTAAAACTTTCATGTAAGTTGTATTGTGTTTAATGGCAGTGAGAACATAAACTGAAATATTGAAGGAGAGTAAAAATTTAAATTAATTTAAAATGAAATGGAAGAACTTTCCTGCCACTTAAAATGTCATGAGCTGGAAACCCACAACCACCTCAGCCCTGACCCTGTCCTCACTGTGGGTTAGAGTATAAAAGGTAGTGTGCTGGATAACTTCAGTTGTCAACTTGACACACCTGAGTAAAAGGAGCCTCAATTGGGGAATTGCCTCCATTTGAACTGGCCTGTGGCCATGTCTGCAGGGCATTTTCTTTTGTTGAGTGTTATGGAAGGGCCCAGCCCACTGTGGGTGGTGCCACCCCTGGGCAAGTGGCTGTGTATTATATAAGAAAGCAGGTTGAACATGGGGCCAGGGACCAGGCCAGTAAGCAGTGTTCCTCCATAGCCTATGTCTCAGCTCCTGCCTCCAGGTTCCTGCCCTGAGTTTCTACCTTGGGCCCCCTCAGTGATAAACTGTGATCCAGGAGATGTAAGCTGAATAAACCTTTCCTCCCCAAGTTGGTATTGGTCAGAGTGTAGCAATTGAAAGCAAATGAGAACAGGTAGTGTCTGCAGGACTTGGGATGCAGACTCTGAAGGTCCTCCACTTCTCACTGCCGGAAGTTAAGGGGAAAGGATTATTGTGCATCAAGAAGTTCTACTTGCAGAGAGATGCAGGCACTGTGCCTTTCCAGGATGTGTAGGTTCCTGCAGCAACTCTCCCCTTCTCCTTCTGACTCACTTGCTGTGCTGCCCACCCCCAGTCTCTACCCCAAGGCTTTCTTACTTTTTGTTCCCTTATTCCCCTGCCATCCAGTAGAGCTAGTCATTTTAGTAAGCATTTATTGAGCACCTCCTATACACTGAGAACTATGTGCTCTGCTCAGACACAAAGATTCAGAAACTAATGTCTACTCTTGGGTTAGATCTATAATCTGACAATGTTAAATGTGGTGGGGTCAATGTCTGTGCACGGGGACTACAACATCACCTTGAGGGTGTTGGGGAGTATATTGGAGGCCTCTGAACTGCAACATTGAATAGAAAGAAGTTACATGAGTGATAAAGGGTAGGACAGGCACCCCAGGTGAAAAGCGGAGCCACATTCTCCAGAAAGACTGTCTCCACCAAAAGCAACCTGCAAGGTCTTGTTCTTAGCAACAGTCACATGATCTTGTCTTACTGTATGCTGCTGGTTATGGTATGCTGCTGGTGGCAGAAGGTTTGAGCTTTGTTTAATTGTATCCAAGAGCCTATGAACCCAGAGTTGTTGGCATCCCTGCTCCATCCTATCCTTTTATGTCTTCTTCCATATTTTATACACTGAATCCTAGTGTATATTCATCATTATACACTGATGAATATGCATTGCTTTAGCCAGGTTATTGATTGTCTCGTCCTCATATTGTTGCTGGTAACTCCACTTCCCCCTTACAGTCTGCTAGGATGCAGTAAAGCTAGAGATTGAGTACGTTTCTAAAACTTGAGCTTTGCTCATAATGGCTGGGATAACATGGGGACGTCTAGCCACTGCCTTAAAGGCTGGCTCCACCAAGGACACCATGACAAAGATTGTGCAGGTGAGATCTCCACAGTGCCTTAAAGGACAACATAGGCTGTACAAGGAGGTCTCTGCTTTGCAGTCTAGCTGACATCTGAGTGCTTTGCATATTCTAGGCACTAGTCTGGGACCTCACCTGTCAGCCCCTTTCATCTCAACATAACCATTATTAGGTGCTATTGCCGTCCCTGCTGATAAATGAGACTTCTGAGGCACAATGACAGTAGTAACCTGCCCAAGCTCATGTACCTAGCAAAGGTAGAGCTGGTGTTTGAACCTTGAATCTGGTCCCAGAGCCTGTAAACTTATAATTCCAAATCTAAACTCACTTCCTTCCCCCTTAACCTTCTCATGCCATAGTCAGCAGCAACGAGGACCAGGGAGTTGTGTCTCATGGTACAGCATTTGTAAGTGTCAGGTTGACAGGTTAGGGTACAGAGAAGCCCCAGGAAGGTATTTCTATAGTGACCTAACTTGAAGAGTCCTTTATCCATTAAGTCCCTGAATCAATGAAGCTTTTCTAGCCATTCTTTCCAGCAGCATACACTTTTATTTAAATCTGATGTGATTCTTTAAGAAGCCGAGCTTCCCATTTTACGTTTTATAGGAGAAATTACATATGTCACCTTGCCTTAGCTGTCCCCTTAAGCATGGTGTCTTCATTAGTGAATCCAGCCACTTCACATCCTCTGTGAGCTGAGCAGTCCATGGTGTAAAAGTAGAACAGCAGGTGTCACATCAGTAGCACTGCAGTTCAGGAAATGCATGCCGTGGACCTGCTTCGTTTGCTGAGAGCAAGGTGGAGGGCAGTAGTTCTGTTCTGACTCATTGTCCAGCCATTGGCTCCTCTGTCTCTGCATACTGAATACCTCCGCAAGCCAGGCAGAATTGTTCATACTGGGGACCCTGCGAGGAACAATTCATGGCTCTGGCCTCCTAGAGCTTATATTCTAATAGGAAGACTGAAGGTCACCCAGTCTGGGAGGAAATGAGGATGCAAGTAATGAGAACAGTGATAGAGAACTCTAAGAAATGGCACTTAGGCAAGGTTTAGCATGATATAAAGACAAAAAGGTTTGTATTCCATTCATCTGCCCCTCATTCTGCCCTGGTGCTATGCTGGACTGCTATTGGGGAAAGTGCTCTGGCGGGCGGGGGTGGGGGGGTGGCCTGGAGCTACAGGCTAGTTAACCACAAGCTGACTAGAGGAAGTGCTGACTAGAGGAAGTGAGGTTGGTTGTTCCAGGAACAGGAATCTATGCAAACATGTAGAGTGCAGGTAGAGGAAGAAGCCAGTTAGCCACAACAGTAAGACTCCACAAGAGTAGGGGGAGGGGGTCTTCTGTGATCCTAAAAATGTCTTCAGAGACAAGTGAGTACCTGCCCTAAAAGCTCATAAAGTTTAAGATTTTATTAAAACAGATGGATAGTTTATTTTTAAATATTTTTATTATTTTTTATTTTATGTGTATGAATGTATTGCCTGCATGTGTGTAAATGCATCCATTGCCTGTGGAGATCAGAAGAGGGTGACAAATTCCCCTGGAACTGGAGGTAGGGACAGTTGTTAGCCACCATGTGGGTGCTAGGAATCGAACCCGGGTCCTCTGCAAAGAGCAGCCAGTGCTCTTAACCGCTGAGCCATTTCTGCTGCCCTACAAATGGATACTTTAAAAAATGTCACACTCCAAAAAATATGAAGCTGGTCTATAGTCTCAGAATATAGCATTTTTTAATGTTTAAAAATGAAAGTTTCTGGGCCGGGTGTGGTGGTGCACACCTTTAATCCCAGCACTTGGGAGGCAGAGGCAGGTGGATCTCTGTGAGTTCAAGGCCAGCCTGGTCTACATAGTGAATTCCAGGACAGCTGGGGCTACAGGGAGACCCTGTCTCAAAAAGACCAGAAAAAAAAAAAAAAAAAAAAAAACTTAAAAAAAAAGCTTCTTACATTCCTAAGTACCAATCTTGTGTGGAAATTTTGTTACTATTCTCAGTATTCAAGGAATTTGATTTATAAGAGAAGAAAATCTTTTATAATATTGGTTAGCTATATGCTAGAGTAATCCTAATCTCTATCACACTAAAGCTTACAGTGTAGTCCTGTGTAATTCATCTGACCAATTCTCACCATTATGCGTTGCTCAGCTTGCTGTTACTAGCGGTTGTAGTGATTGAAATATTACAGTACGCCACCCCCATTTTATGGTTGAGGATTGTTCTAGTTTCCTTTCTGTTGCTGTGATAAAATACTCTGATCAGGCTGGGCATGGTGGCACACACCTTTAATCCCAGCACTCAGGAGGCAGAGGCAGGCAGGTCTCTATGAGACTGAGGCTACTCTGGTCTACATAGTGACATAGTGAGTTCCAGGCCAGCCAGGGCAACAGAGAGACCCTGTCTCAAAAAGACCCCCCCCCAAAAAAAAAGTACGTTAAAAAAAACTCTGACCAAAAGCAGCTTAGGAAAGGAAAGGGTTTATTTGGCTTACATGGATGGGGCAGGAACTCAAACAGGAATTTGAAGGAGAAACCATCAAGGAATGCTGTGTGCTGGGGAGCTCACAGGCTCATATTTAGCTAGCTGTTTTATACATACAGAACCACATGCCCACAGAGGGCTAGTCCCCCCCACAGCAATTAACAATCTAGAGTCTCACAGGCCAGTTTGATCTAGGTAATTCCTTAATTAAGGCTTTTCCTCTCAGGTGACTTTAGACTGTGTCAAGTTGACAGTTAAAGCTAAGTAGGACAAGGATACTAGCACTTAAGAATGTAGCTGAGGGGCTGGAGAGATGGCTCAGCAGTTAAGAGCACTGACTGCTCTTGCAGAGGACCCGGGTTCGATTCCCAGCACCCACATGGTGGCTAATAACCATCCATAACCCCAGTTCCGGGGGAATCCGACACCTTCTTCTGACCTCCACAGGCATTGCACAACACAGGTGCACTTAACACACATGTAGGCAATACACTCATACACATAAAATAAAAACAATAAATAAAATATTTTTCAAAAGAATGTAGCTGATTTGTAGGGGGCTGGAGAGGTGGCTCAGTGGTTAAGAACACTGACTGTTCTTGCAGAAGACCTGTGTTCAAATCCCAACACCCACATGGCAGCCTGTTAACTCCAGTTCCAGGGGATCCGACAGTCTCTTCTGTTCTCTGTGGACACTGCATGACATGGGTGCACTTACCTACATGCAGGCAATACACACACATAAAATAAAAATAATAATAAATAAAATATATTTAAAAAAGAATGTAGCTGATTTGTAAACTCAAGTTTCCAAAGAGAAAAAATGCCCAACTCTGATATTGTGCCTAATTATATCATATACTTGGCTATAAAATATGTCATAGACAGTCTCAAAAGCAGACACACAAATAACAAGTAACAGTTTTTTTTTTCCATACAACAGTTACTTGGAAAATGCTCAGTATCAGTAATCATTAGAGAAATCAAAACCACAATGCAGTGTCACCTCTCTGCAGTTAGATTGGTGGTGTCACAAAGTGGCAGCATATGGGAAGCTGTGGGGAAAAGAAACCTTGAGCACTGATGGTGAAAAGTAAATTAGTCCATCCATTATAGAAAATAGCATGACTTACTACCAGGCATGGTGGTACATGCCTGGAAGCCCAGAATTTAGGAGACAGAGGAAGGTGGATTGCCGCAAGTTTGAGGCCAACCAGGATTATGTAATGAGACTCTGTCTCAAAACAACAACAACAACAACAAAAAACAGAATACCATATGATCTGGCTACTGAGACTTTATCCAAAGAAGTCAACATATTAGAGAAAGCTGTGCCCCCGCATTCATTACAGCACTATTCATGTAACTGCAAAATGCAAACAAATAATTAATGGATTATGAATGGATAAATAAAATGTTATGTGTATACACACATGGCCTGGAGACCATTATGTTAAATGAAATAAGCCAGACACACAGAAGTACCACATGATCTCACTCAACATGGAATTTAAAATGTTGACCTCATTGAGAGAAGCAGTAGATAGCACAGTGGTTCCCCCAGAGATTGGGTGAAGTTGGGGATGGGAGAAGTTGACCACTGGGTACAAAGGTGCAGTTAGTGAGTTCTGGTGTTTTGTTGCACAGAAGGTAGCTATTAACAACATGGTGTTGTGTCCTCAAAATAGCTGGAAAGGAGGATTTTGAATATTTTCATACAAAGAAATGATGAGTGCTTGATGAGATGGATATGCTAATTACCCCCTTTGGTTTGCTCATCATACAAAGTATACTTAAATTGAGACATCACGTTGTACCCCACAAGTATGTATAGTTATTATGTGTCGAGAAAGAAGAAAAATAATCTAAGTATTTTTGATCCTTGTTTACTTTTTACTTGTTATTGTCAGGGTTAGGAGTAAGTAATAGGAAAATATGGTTAATGTTTCCAAATAGTGCTGTATTTACCATCCTTAGAATTATAACTGCCTTTTGATCTCCGTAGTAATTGATTTTGTGCTACATTACATTGGGGGGATGCTTAAAGAGTGGGATTTTTACTTTGGGAGCCAGTTTTTCTTTTCTAGAGTTTCTCATTTATTCATTTTGCAAATATTTATCATAATTCAGGACCCTTAGGGGTCCTGATCTCTTGAGTTCCCATTTTGTAGTGACTAACATCTGGCTGTGTCCATTTCTCAGGAGGGGTGACAGCACTCTGTTGGGACCCAGTCCAGCGGATACTGTTCTCAGGCAGCTCTGATCACTCTGTCATCATGTGGGACATCGGTGGGAGAAAAGGAACAGCCATCGAGCTCCAAGGGCACAAGTAAGGCTACTGCTTCCATAAATCTCTAAGAACAGGTCCCGGCAAAGGCCGAACAAAGGCGTGTGGGCCCATCTCCACCTAGACCTTTGCACCAGAAAACATGACAGGAATGCAGAAACAGCCACCTTGATTTATGTCTCTACAAAAACATGCTGATGCACCCCTGCTAGTCGTGGAGGAGCTGAGAGAGCATCCAAAAACTGTAAAGTGAGATAATGGCAGCAAATAAATAAAGAGCAAAAATTACAGCCGTAGAGAATATGAGAGCGAGACAAAAAAAAAGAAAATTAAAAATATGAGCCAGAAAGGCCCATAATACAGAAAGCCCTGTAAACTTTCTATAATTGAATTCAAATGTGGCTTCATACTTCCTGGAAGCTGGAAGAGGGGCAAAGTTGATACCCTTCCTCACCAGTTTGTACCTCACCCAGTATTTCTTGAACACTCTTGAATCTTGATTCTCATCTGGCTCTTCTGCAAGAGGTGGGCTGTGGGACTGAGGAGCACACAGGCAGCCTGGGCTTAGAGCTGATCTGAAATGCTGCTTTGCACGAAACATCACTGAGAAATCCATTCAGATTCCAAGCTAAGATTCTGGTTGCTGGTCTGGAGCTGTGGAGACCAGTGTTGGGACAAACCACTCAGGCAACCCTGTTGGTGACCCTCAGACCTTTCCCAGACCTGTACCCATATCTGCTGCCCCTGTCCCTGGACAGGATGCTAGCTCTGTCTTACTGTGCCAAAGCTAATCTAAACTGAGTAACCCTGGACAACCATTAGCAAATGTCCCAAACACTAGTTCCAAATACTCTGTCAGTCATAAAGAATACCATTTGGAATTATTTTTTAATGGCTAATAAGGTTTTCAGGGTCCTGTGCACAAATAATTATTGTAGTTTAGGAACTTGGTGTTAGACAAGGAACAGCAGAGCCCTTCTTCCTCTCCTTACAGAAAGGGGCCTCTCCTGCTATGGAGGGCTGTACAGGCCCTGTCAGCTCAGCAGAGAATTTATTCTTTTCTGTTTATCTCCATGGCAGCCTCCAGGTCATATAGAAGGAGTTGATGTCGTCATCCATGAGAAAAAGAGAAGCCAAACACAATTCTGTTTAATAACTCCCAATGATTATCTAATCTGCCAGGGAATCCCTGCCAGCCTGGCCTCTCAAAAAGAAATGCAGATTCTGAATGAAGATCGACAACATCTGTTGGACTTACTCTGCTCAGCCCCTAACTTCTTATTTTCGCATGTGGTTGGGAGGTCTAAAGCAGTCGTTTGTGATTTCATCCACAACGTGATAGACCGCGGTAGCACTCAGCCCTGGAGTTACTATGTACAGAAGGCTCTTTTTTGCATCTTAGATGTGTTTCTTGGAAACTTGGAAACGTCCAGTTTGTTTGAAAAAGAGAAGTTACAAAGTTTGGTGCAATCTGGCAGTCCAAGAGGGAAAAAAATTAAAAACCTAACAGTTTCTAAGGCATACATTTATCCTTTAAAATAGACCTGAAATCTTGCTGTTAGACCTACACCAATGAGCAAACAGGCTACTGGAATGAGAGCCAGAGAGAACTGACCAGAACAGGGACAATGGCTGCAGACCTTTCCCTTTTAGGAATCAATGAAGTTGGGTTGTCCTGTCCAGAGGTCACAGCCTGAGAGGCCAGTCTGGTATCATAGAGCAAGATCAGAGACATGGACTTCTTCATTCATTTGGGCTGTCACTGCTAGGGTGGCGTCAGGGCCTGTTTGGGCTGCTGGAATCAGCAGGGCTTCCTAGTGAAGTACAAAGAAGGGGTAGAGAGCAGAGTCTACAACCCCTCGCACAACAGCTGTTCTTTCACCATGGAAATGGGCAGTAGAGCAGCACTCCATGATTCTTATGTTTGAAACATGCCTTATATTTTGGCAACGAGCTTTCAAAAGCCACCGATGCCTCAGTTTCATCTTACAATCACTGTATCAAAGATACCATTTTTCCAGTAAGAATATTAAGGTTCTGCCCCCAAATCCTTGCTAGTACCGTAGGTTTCCTGAGCCCAAGTTGGATGAGACTAGGAGCTAATCTGCTTTCTGTTGGTGAGCCAGGGTCTAGCAAGGCATTGCAACTGTGATCTGTGAAAGTGGGTGTTGGTTTACATGTGGTGGCTGCTGTACCCTGTGTGTGTTTTGTTTCTTTTCTGCTTGGGGTTAAGTTCCCTCCTTCCCTCATGATGACTAGTGGTCAGAATTGGATCCAAATCGGGGACATGATGGTCACCTTAGGAAGTGAGCAAGCTGAGCTCCCAACAGGGCCAGAGGACTTCCCCTTGTCATGGACATGTGTAGCCATGGTGTTCAGGGGAGCGCCACACATCTGCTGTTCCTGTTTCTGAAGCAGCAAATGTGGTTTATTTATAATTACAGTTCACTCAAGGAAAGACCACACAGAAAACAGTGGTCTGATAAGACCATAATGTAGCCAAAAAAAAAAAAAAAAAAAAATCATATGGCCTAGTATTTCTATTGTATCTTTCCTATGTGTAAATGTGTTACACACATGAATGTCATTTTGTCAGAAGTGCCTGTAGCATTCAGTATAGTAGCATGTTTGTGTCCTCAGAGTAAGGGCTTATCCCCTGTAACCTAAGTGTATAAACCTAGACTGTACCATCTAGAGTTGTAAACTCTGTGATGATCACACAGTAGCAAAATCACCTAACACTGTTCTCAAAAACTTATCTCATCATTGAGTCAGATTGTGTAAAAATCTCATCAAAGCAAAGAAAGCTTAGCATTAAAGAATGGGATTGATGACACTGGAGTTTTCCATGTCCAAGGGAGGAAAGCTAAGAAAATATACTCTTATATGGTATTATCTGCATTTCAAGCATTGTGATGTTTTTATTCCCTGTAGCAAGTGGAATATAATTGGATGCCAGGCTACCTCTATGAAGGAAAGGTAAAGAAAAGCTCCAATGTCAGGAGTCAGTTATGATTGTTCAAGTGCTAGTCGTTAGTTACACAGATACTACCGACACATAACCTAGAGGTGTGTTGTGCCTCTAGGCACATATTGTTTTGTTTCGTTTTCATTTTCATTTTGTTTTGTTTATTTTGAAATGGGGTCTCAAAATGTAGCTCTGAATGGCCTAGTACTCACTATGAAACTAGGCTGGCTTCAAATTCATGGCAGTCCTCCTGACTCAACTTTCTGAGTGCTGAGATTACAGGTATGTGCCACCACCTGCTTGTCCTTGTCTTTTAGATCTTTTTTTAAACTTACAGTAATACCTGTTGTTTCATGACCAGATTTATGACTGTCCTTTTTCTGATAGTGTTTTCTTAGACCTAAAACTTTGGGGCAGTTGAATGTAATTTGACTTAAAGCAATGGTAGATCTGTTATCCCTTGTGTTGGGACCTACTATAGAAACTGGAAACAGCAGGTTATATGAGGTTGACCACAGCCAGGACTTATAGGCATGCATGAATTATGTATTTCCCCTTTCCAGAATTCTAGCTCTTGTTTCTTTCTTGCTTCTCTTACCATGTGTAAGACTTTTGTTATGAGCATCCTTACACTTTGGGAAGTCAAGTGTTGTGAAACATAGCTACTATAATCCCAGTCCTGGGGATAAGGAGGCAAGAGGATGGGCAGTTCAAGGTCATCCTTAGGCAGCCTGCCTACATCAGACCATGTCTCAAAAATAAATAAATAAAGCCAGGTGCGGTGATCCATGCCTTTAGTCCCAGCACTCGGGAGGCATGGACAGATCTCTGTGAGATCAAGGCCAGCCTGGTCTACATAGCAAGATCCAGGCCAGCTGGTGCTAGAGGGAGACCCTGTCTCAAAAAAACAAAAGTTAATCAATTAGTCAGTAGTCAATAAATAAAACCTATTGATTAAAAAAGTCCTATTTGTAGATAAATACACATTTGGGAGAGTTTGAACTTATCCCCTGGTATCAAGTAAATTGTTCTTAAAGTTATGAAAGGAAAAGAATTCTCAAATTTGTCTTCAGAGTTTGGAGAGGGCAAGGAGGGCAAGGTCTGCATGCACAACAGCTTCCCCTTAAACCCTTGGGCTTTAGGAGCAGTATTTCTCACATAGTCCTAGGGAATTCTGGCAGGGGGGGCATCTTTTATGTCTTAACCATTGACTAAACACGTAATAGGCTAAAATAGTACGTATTAGAGTATTAGAGTGTTCAAGGAGGGTAGAGTCTTGTCCTAAAAAATGGGGCTGTTTGTCAGTGTAATGTGTACCATTAACATACAGGCCTCTAAGGCAGACTGACCTTGAGCCAGCCTTCTGCTAATGCCTATGGCCTGAGGTGAGGTGCTTCACTTCTCTGGTCCTTTGTTCCCTCACTTATCAAATAAGGTGATAGTGGAAGGAAAACCCAAAAGTTATTTAAAAATATAAATGTTATAATGCATGTAAAATAATTAGCTCAGGAGTAAAGGCCTAATTAACTATCCTTGTTAACAAGGTACATGCTACTGTTCCTGTTTGCAAAGCATATACTTTGGAAGTGTTGCCACATACATTTAGTCTCTGTGCTCATAATCCATTAACAAATGGATTAGGTACCACTGAGTTAGGCATAGGCCATGCTCTGTATCAGGCACTCGGGGAACAAAAGTGAGGAAGAAAATAGTCCCCACCCTTTCAGAGTTGTGCTAGAAGTAGGGGAAATGAAGGGGGGGGGGTCTCAGGAGGTGAAGGGATCTCAGAGTTCTCAAAATTAGGTTTTCAAAGAAGACAACACAAGCTAAACAGCCCTGGGTTCATTCAGAAGGTAGATTCAAGAGGACAGGGGCAGCTCCAGACTTGAATTCCCACCTCTGACTGTAAACTGTAGACCCAAGCTGACACTGGTAGCACTCCCTGAGCTCCAGTGTGGACTGACTATGGCCAGTGGATCCCTGGGAAGCAGATCCCGTTTACGGCCCCTCTGGCTTGGGGTGATCATACATATTCTTATCCAGAATACTATAAGTGTGTGATTCATGAGCCTTCTCAGATCCTTGGAGGTTAGAAGACTTGTGAATGCAGGAGAGAGACCTCTGGTAGCAGATGTTTAGCTAACTCAGTTCTCACTAAATTGCCTAGACTTTTTATCATTGAAGTCCCTTTTGCTCTAGGAAATGAGGAGGCCTAATGTGGCCTTTGAGCAGACACCAGCCTGTGTCTGAGAGTATCTGTAGAGGGTAAGGACTTTCCTACCCTTCTCCTGAAAGTGTTAGTTACAGGATGGGCACAGGTATGTGACCCCTGCTGTCACACAAGGCCCCATTTTATCAAGGGTTCATATGTGGCATTAATGCTGTACTGAACCTTGCTTGTCATTCTTAATGAATTTTTTACAAGGGCCTTCATTTTTCACTGGCATTCTTAAATTACATGGCTGGGTCTGATCTGACATACTGTTGCCTAAGAAGTATGAGGCTGCCCCACTAAGTGGTGTTCATAAGGAGCAGATCCCCATGCTTTGGAAAATGGGGTTTTCATGCACTTGTCAGAATATGTAAAGTACACATGGGAAGGCCTCATCCATGATATAATAATCAGTTTGAACTTCTATCTTGTGCTATGGTGATGTCAGATGAAACACGAGCCTAAAATGGTGTCTTTTCATTTTGTGAGCCTAGGGACATTCCCTCACCTACTGTTAGGTGGTGGTATTTTCATCCTTAAATCAGGACACCTCTGAGGAGGTTATAAAGCTCAGAGTCTAGCATTCATCACTGTGTTCCTCTCTTCTGTGCTGGAATAATAACAGACCTGGAGTCCCATAAATAATTTGCTGCTGAATGTTGCTACCAGCTATGAATGGCAAATCACTTCTTTCAGAAGCACATTTTGGGCTTATAAGATCATTGATGTGTGTATCAGGATGCCTTAACAAATGAAGTGTAGTTCAAATCATAGTTATGAGTCTGTTCAGTGAGATAGCTTTCCCTTCTTGACCTTGAATGTCAGGTTGGTGGCACACTGTACTTTTATAAGTATGATTTTTAATTTTTTGTTTGTTTGCTTGCTTGTTTTGTTGTTGGTGGTGGGTTTGTTGTTTTGGTTTGGGGGTTGTTTTTTTTTTTTTTTGAGATAGGGTTTCCCTGTAGCCCAGACTGGCCTGGAACTCACTATGTGAACCAGGCTGGCCTTGAACTCACAGAGATCCACCTGCCTCTGCCTGCCAAGTGCTGGGACTAAAGTCCAACGGAAAATTCTTACATAAGCAGTAGAAAATGCTAAAGTGGGGTCTGGGGAGACAGCTCAGTTGGTAAAGTGCTGGCCACACCAGCACAAGAACCTGAATTTGATCACTAGGGCCACAAAAAAGGCTGGGCATGGTGGTGTGGCCTTGTACTCACAGTGCTGGTGAATCAAAGAGAGGTGGATGAGGATCACTGCCCAGCCAGCCTAGCCTACTTGATAGGTCCCAGTGAGAGACCCTATTTATAAGAAAACAAGGTGGACAGTTCCTGAAGAACAACAGGCAAGGTTGACCGCTGGCCTCCACAGTACACATGTGGCTGTGCACATGTGCCTCCAACCCCCACATATCCACATACATATACTTGTTTATACACACTCCAAATGCTAAAGCGAATTTATAAGTGGATACACAGCTAGCTTCTTCATAGATGGGTGGAGGTTGGGGATAGTGGTGTCTTCACTGGGCAAGATTTGTTTTCTGTAATATCAGTTTTCTATAATGCAGGGTTGTAAACTTGCACAGTTAAAAGCACTGATAACACAGACATCTATAGAACCAGGGAATCCAGGAGAGTGTTCTGGATAAACACTTCATTGAAAATATACCCAGTTGTCTCTTTTTGTCCATTTCCAGTTTTTCACAATAGTTCATAAAACTCAAAGAGATTTGGGCTTATTTTTCCTTGGTTGGTTGGTTGGCTTTAGATAGTCTTGCTGTGTAGCTCAGGCCAGTCTTAAACTCAAGATCTTCTTGCCTCACTCTCTCTAGTGCTGGGATTACAGGTATGTACAACAGCTCTAGGTGCTGAATATTATTTTTTTGCCACACAAAATAATAAGGGCTGGAGAGATGGCTAGGCAGTTAAGAGCACTGACTGCTCTTTCAGAAGACCCAAGTTTGATTCTTAGCACCCACATGGTGGCAGGTAACCTTACATCCATAACTCTAGTTCGAGGGAATCGGATACCCTCTTCTGACCTCTGGGGGCATTGTACTACAGGGGTACACTTACACACATGCAGGCAATACACTCATACACATAAAAAATAATAATAAATAAAAATAGGCTAGTCTCATAAAGTTTGGCCTAATTGTTTCTGTTTCTTAGGTGAGATTGTTAGTGAGACATATAATCCCTCTTGGGCTTGCTCTGTATACCTAGAGCTGTACAGTAGTCTCTTAATACCTACAAAAATGATTTCTGTCTGGAAATTGTTAACAGTTGTGAACTTGTTAGATGGATTGGACTTTTCAGACCCTCTATTAATTTGCTTTGCCAAGGTCTGAAAAATTCTTCACCTTACAGCACATTGGTTGAGTAGATTCCTGGACATTTACAGCATTTCTAAGCTCCTGGTCTTCTACATTCCTCAGTACCTGTAAAGTCACGGCAAGTTTTCCTGTTAGGGCTTTGTAGACCTTGGCTTCATGAATTCTTAAAGGGACAAGTCATTTTTGATTCAGTGAGCATCATTCTCAAATACGAAAAAAGGCTTGGTTATACAATTGGTTTGTGCAGTTATATCTTGTAGGTTGTGTGTGTGTGTGTGTGTGCGTGCACACACATTCATGGGGGGGGTGAAGGGCATGCACATGTGTTGGATGTCTTCCTTAATTGCATGTCTACCTTGATTTTTTTTTTTTAAGACAAGAATCTCTCACCGAACCTAGAGCTCACTGATTCAGCTAGACTGACTGGACAGCAAGCCCCAGGGATCCTCTTATTTCTGACTCCCCAGCATTGGGATTATAGATGCATACTCCCATACCTGACCTTTTATGTGGGTGTTAGGATCCAAACTGAGATCCTCATGCTTGTATGGTAAGCAGTTTCCTAACAGAGTCATCTCCTCATCCCTTGTGGATAGATTCTTATGGAACCCATGAAAATAAGTATATTACCATGAAAATTACAAGAACTCTTTCTTAATAGGTTTGAATTATGGGAAATCTATGAGAATTAGCTATTTTTAAGTATTTTGATTAGATTATAAAAAGCAGAACTTACTAGATTGTAGGTTAAAGATGACTTAAAGGAAGAGGAAAGACATTAGCATATATTCAGAAAATAGGCTATTAAAACATCAGCAAGATTCTAGACAAATATGTCCCTTTTTTCATTTTGTCCTAAAATTGAACAGCAGTTCTTGTTCTGCTGGCTCTTGGTTTAGTGGCACATGTTAATTATGCCATCTGTAACCAGAACAAAGAGGGCAGAATCCAAGGGAATCCTGACTCAGTTCACTACACAGCTTAAGCACTGTCTAAGCAATGTGATGACAAGCAGTAGCCTGAGACCAAGGCTCTGTTCTTCAGAATGTCAGTATTTTTAAATCCCCGGTAGATACAGCCAGTCTTTTCCATGAAAAGACTGAGGCCATCCTTTATGGAAGTCGCAAACCTGGTTTGAGCTTATAGCAGAACCTTCAGGCAAACATCAAAGTAATACAAAGGATAGCTCTAGGTTATAGAGACTTAACGACTGAATGGTTAGTATGTACTGTGACCAATAATATCAGAATGAGACAGAATAAGTTCTCTATTAAGATATCCTCCCTAACCATTTCCTAATAAGCACAACAGTAAGAACATTTGCAAATCTCTGGGGTCTTCTATAAAAATAAAATTTTGAACAAACAAAACAAAGCAATTACTAATAACATTTGACCAAGGCTAACAACCTAGGAAAAAACTTTTTAAAAGTTTTGCTTTGGGGGCTGGAGAGATAACTCAGTAGTGGTTAAGACTACTTACTTCTCTTACAGAGGACCAGGATTTGGTTCTTAGCACCCACAGGATGGCTTACAACCATCTGTGACTCCAGTTCCAGGGGATCTGACACCTTTTTCTGGTCTCCATGGGCACCAGGTACAAATATGGTGCACATTCATACATGCACACAAAAACTCTTACAATTTTTTTTTTAATCTTAAAAAAAATTTTTTTTGGCTTTGTTTTGCTTTGCTTTTGTTTTTAGATCAGTTCTTAAAGAACTGGCCCAGAACTGGAACTCATCCCAGCCACAAATCCATGGTAGTCCTGCCTCAATCTGCCAGTGCTGGAATAACCAGCATGAGCCAGCACGCCTGGCCCTTTTTATTCTCTTTCTGTGGTGTTAGGTATTGAACCCAGAGCCTCACACATGCCAGGTAAGCATTCTGCTGCTGGCTCCAGTCCAACCTTAACTCTGAAAATAGTAGCACATGGAATGCATCTGTGAATAGTATGTCTTCAGAAGGTGAAGGAACAGATCTTAATAGTTTTCTAGGACCACTCGGGGAAATTTCTGAGTTTTGGCATAAAAATCTTATAAACATTAAACATTTTTAATATAGAGATTCAGTTTGAAAAGTCAAAAATAACTGTGCTTGCTGTTGAGTCCGAGGTACTTGTTTAGGACAGGAACACTGGTATCTGCACAAAGCAGTAAGGAATATCTTAAACATTGAAAATAACAAGTTTTAAAGAATTGAGCCTTTTCCCCAAGTAAGGACCCTTTCTTTCCTTCCCATCTTAAATAATCAAAGACGATAGTCAACATAAATAACTGAAAATAATTCTGACAACACAGAATCTGCCAGCTGGGCAGATTCTACAGCATGTAAAATGTATCCTTTCACATTGTAGTCAGAAGTAGTAATCAGTAAATCAAGGCAGTCATCAGGACTGAGGGAACTTTGCCAACACTGTAATGCCTTATCTAGGCTTTCTTCAGATATTTTAAAGCAAAGCAAATAAACTCCTTTCCAAGTCATGCCCTTCATTTTTCCACTTCATATTCCTGGACAGATTGGCACTTTAAGTTTGCCTTTAGTGTTCTTCTCTTGAAAGTACACAGTAGAGTTTTCCATAGGCTAGATACTGCATGGTAATAAATGGTAATAAATTCAGTAGAGTATAAATAGCTATCTCTCTCTCTCATTAAGCCAGACAGTCAAAATACTTTCACAAACATTAAACAGTGGTATTTTATTAGGTTTTTCTGTTTTGAAAACATTTGTAATGTCAAAATGGAATTAATCCATTGCAATTTTCAAATACATCCTTTTTTCATTTTAATTTAAAATACAATAATTATTTATAGTTAGCATTCTTTTAAACTAAAGTTTTTTATATCAAGTTTTAAAGAGAGAGCCTCTGGCCTTTGGAACAACTGATTTAAGATAATATTAGTCTTTAAAAAAAAAAAAGTTACTTACTTGTATTTCTTTTTTCACCTGGCACATAGTCTTGGGGGCAGGGGTGTTTGTTGGAGAGAAGATTGTTTGTTTTGGGGACAGGGTTTCATGTACCTCAACATAATCTCAAACTTACAGTAGTTGCCAAAGATGACTTTGAACTCCTGCTCCTCCAGCCTCTACCTCCCAAGTGCTGGAATTATAAGTCTACACCACCATACCTGACACTACTATTCATTTAATTATAATAATTACAAAAGTAACTAATTTATATTGCATGAAAAAAATTGGGAGGAGAGAGAATATAGACATTTGAGAACTGTCTCATACAAGCATTTTAGCAGCCTAGCAAAGCAAAATAACACCATATTTCTACTCTAATGTAGAGTACATCATGGTACCCATCTAAATGTCTAATTGATTTGAGCTCAAATACAGACATATAAGCAGAAGTTAGCTAGAAGCCAGATACTCTAGTCTCTCTGACCCAAAAGAATGAAGTTCTATAACTCACTACTGGCTATGCCAAATTGTCAGTCATGTACAAAGTAGAAACAAAAATAAGTACAAAATCAAGAGGAAATAAGAACAGAGAAACAGAGTCAGCAAAATGCAAGTTGTTACTGCTTTGATTTACTCCAAGGGCCAAAAACGTGATGCCTAGGGATAAGCCCCACTGACATGCACCTCAGGCAGCACCACTCCCTGGCTCTGTTAGCAATTCCCAGTGGGCATATCAAAGAGTGACCTTAGAACCCGTAAGCATAATGTTTGCAAAGGTGAAATCTTGATGGGGAGGGGGCACGCATGTGGAGGTCAGAGGACAGCCTCAAGTGTCAGTCCTCATGTTCCACCTTGTATGAGGTGGAGTCTTTTTCTTATTTTTCCACTGCACATGCCAAGCTGCCTGGCCATGAGCTTCTGGGAATTCTCCTTCCTCAGCCTCCCATCTCTCCATAGAAGCACTGGGCTCACAGACACTCGCAGTATGTGTCCAGCTTTATGTTGGGTTCTAAGAATTTAAGATCAGGTCCTCATGGAAGTGCTTTTTCTCACTGAACCCATCTCCCCAGCCCAAAATCATGATTCTTAAAAAATTTTGAATCTAGAGGCTGGAGAGATGGATTACAGTTAATAGCACTGATTGTTCTTGCAGAAGACCCCAGTTCAAATCCCAGTACCCACATGGCAGCTAACAAATGTCTGTAACTCCAGTTCAAGGGGATCTAACACCCTCTTCTGTCCTCCTCAGGCACTGCATGACACAGGTGCACTTACACACATGCGGGCATGACATTCACATATGTAAAATAAAAATAAATAAAACAAAAAAAACTTTAATTGAATGTGGGTTACTGATTACAGTAGTTACATTGCAACTAAGGAGGGTGCTTCATTGACTTCACCCCAGTTTCTTGCTCTTACATTCTTTCAACCCCCTTCTGCAGTGTTCATTAGCTGTAGAGAGGGTGGGTGTCTTGTTAGGGCTGGGCCCACATCTGTCACTTATTCTCTGCATCTTGGGCAGCCATGCACTCTGTATTCACCACTATTCATCATAAGCAGAGGCTTCTCTGATTAAGGCTGCAGTCTTCTTTTGTCTGTGGGTATAAACGTAGGTATTTCGAAGGCCATTTGCTGCTATGTTCATTTAGTTAACCATCAGAAGTATGTTTCCCACATGGGCTACTACCTCCCTATACCTGTGTTGTTTCCAGGCTTATAGTACCAGGGATTGGTGTGTTCCCCTCCTCCAAGTGGGTGTTGAACCCATTCAGAGGGCAGTTAGTTACCTCCCCCCTCACACACGCCTACAGTCAAACCACTATTGCATAGGCGGGCGTATCTTTCCAAATGATTTCTTTATGCTCCCTTTGTCTTGGACCCTCATCTCCCTAATCCATCCCCACCCTACCCCCTCTCTTCCTGCCTAAACCTTTCTACCCACCTTTCTCCCTCATTACTTTCTTTTTATCTATCCTGTGTTCTACTATTCCCCTTTCCAAGGCTAAACCCCCCACCTACCCTGTTCCCTCCTGTATTTCCTGTCTTGTGCAGGTACTCCATGTTAGTTACATATCTCATACCTGGAGTTGAAGCTAGGATCCACTAATAATACTTAACCTGTACTGAGCCCACATGAGACCAGCCCTATCAACAGTCAGCCAAGGAAGCAGAGGGCTCATATGGCCCTGACCTTTATTTCTTAACCATTATTGGCTATCACTAGATTCTGGGAGAAGAAGAATCACTGTCCTTAAAAGTTGTACACCCATGGCTGGAGAGATGGCTCAGTGATTTAGAGCACTGACTGCTCTTGCAGAGGACCCGGGTTTGATTCCCAGCACCCACATGGTGGCTGTGAACCATCCTTAACTCCAGTTCTGGGAGAATCCGAAGCCCTCTTCTGACCTCTGCGGCATTGCACAACACAGGTGCACTCACTTACATGCAGGCAATACACTCATATACATAAAATTTTTTTTAAAAAAGTTGTACACCCTCTGCTGAGCTCACCAGGCTCCAAGGAATAGCTCCAAACCCACGGTCCCACAGATAGCCCTGGTTAACCTTGGTGCATCACAAAATAAAAACAAATAGTCATGAACGTACAAAATGGATTTGGGGGGGGTGAATGGGGGAATAGGAGGTGGGAGGTAAGAGTGGTCAGTATGCAAAATATACATCTGTAGAACTGTAAAAAAAGAAAATTAAAAAGAAGTATAAACCAATATGTACTACAGATTTAATGTTATAGTCAATTCAGCAGTCATCTTTTCTTCAAGTGTTAGTAACTGACTAAGCCTACCTTCCCCTGGGCCTGAGCAAGGTAAAGCAGCATTTAGACTCATTTTAGATCTGATCATTAGTATGTTGAAGAGTCCACAAAGTTCTTAGCTGTACTTTGGGGCTCAGGCATTGAGTTTGAGTGCTTTGATGGCTTTGATGAGCTTTCTACATGGAGCCTGTTATTTGCTCTCCTAAGCTCACCCCAACCCTTGGTTTCTTTCACAGTGACAAAATCCAAGCTCTCTCCTATGCGCAGCACACAAGGCAGCTCATCTCATGTGGTGGTGATGGTGGCATTGTCGTCTGGAACATGGATGTTGAGAGGCAAGAGG
Source organism: Nannospalax galili (assembly GCF_000622305.1). Lineage (NCBI taxonomy): Eukaryota > Metazoa > Chordata > Mammalia > Rodentia > Spalacidae > Nannospalax > Nannospalax galili. The sequence goes on from NW_008330482.1 coordinate 272,066, forward strand.
TAGGTGTCGCAGCAGGCGGAGTTGGGCCCTTAGTTCTGACTCTCCCTCCCCTCCTGCGTATTTCCTTAATGATTAAACCATGGTATAAGGTACATTCTGTCATAAAATTAAATTTGTAGTATATGAGGAGTCCCTGTGCATTCCACCCCTCACAAATTGGCATGTAACATTAATGTGGTAGAAAGTTCATGAGAATTTTGACTGAGACTAAACTGTTTAGACTGTAGATATGTTATACATTTATTAGCAGCAGTACAGGTAAGAAAAAGGAACCACCTGTTTTTTGACAACTAGCCTTGGGGATAAAATGAGTTGTGAAAATAGAAAACTCTCAAGGAGTAAGAACCCTTAGTTTGGTTTTCATAGAAATACTGGAAATAATATTTTTTGGTTATTTGTCATATTCTAAGAAATTCCCCAGATATGTATATTTGTCTTTTAAGCAAATATTTAAATTTTACTATAATACTTTTTAAACAAGTTTTCCTTTTAATCTGTATGCATTTTAATAACTAATGCTTATTGAATATCTCCTTGACAAGTATTTTGAAGTTAACCATCTTTTCTATTTCCCTAGAATTGTTCTGTGTAGACTTTCTCTTTGACAGTGAATATTCTTGTAATTTATTTCTTGCAGAATGTAAGAATTAAATAGAAAAAGAACACATTATAAAGACAAAAACAATATCCAATTTTTTTTCATGTCCTAACTCCAGTCTCATTTCGAGAGTAGTTGCTGTTCCCCACAATGTAATGCCTTTCAAATGTCAGTAATTAAATGCTTAGGAAGATTAAAGCTTATTTGCTGAAACCATAAATCCACAGGAGTTCTATTAGTAACTAATTAAAATGATCATTACTAGTCGGAAACAGGGAATTGTAGAATATTGCTTTTGAAAAGTACACTTGGCACCATTCATATACTGGCAGGGGATCATTACAGTGAGTGCTGGCCATGTTAACCAGGCTCTACTGGGACCAGTGATTGTGTCCTGCCTTGAGTTCTGCACAGTGGCTTGCTTTGGGTTAGGCATAGTCACATCTAGGCTGGCCTGGCTTTTGTGGGATTTTTTTTTTTTTTTTTAAATGGACGAACCCAAAGGAAGATAACAGTGTGGTTTGAGAACATAGCAGGCTTTGGGGGACAGGCTTTGGTGCCATCTTGCTTAAGTTATGTCTTTTGACATGCACGTGGACAGTCAGTATTTGTTGATGGGTTTAAAAGTCTTAAGGCTTGGGGCTGGAGAGATGGCTCAGCGGTTAAGAACACTGGTTGTTCTTACAGAAGACCCAGGTTCAAATCCCAGCACCCACATGGCAGCTAACAACTGTAACTCCAGTTCCAGGGGATCTGACAGCCTCTTCTGTCCTCCACCGGGCATTGCACAACATGGGTGCACTTACCTACGTGCAGGCAATACATGAACACATAAAGTAAAAATAATAAATAAAAATTAAAAAGAAAAAAAATGTCTTAAGGCTCTAAGTAAGCAATGGAAATGGTTCTATCCTTCATTTCCAAATGCCATACTTTACAAGCCCGTCTCCTGCTATTGTTTTTATAACTCATCTGGGAAACTGCTTCCTGGCTATGGCTCACCTTTCAAGGCCCGAGACAGTAATGAAGCACTTCCTAACCTGAAGTGCTGACAGGCTTCCCAAAAACTTTGGAATGCTATTAAATGATATCAATGATGAAATTACATTAGTTAGAAATTCAGTGCTGGGTATTTTGAAAGGGGTGTTATGACTGGCTGACACTCAGGGAAAAGTTCACTGGGGCCTGCACATGCTCTTCCTGGGAGATTCATGGGCTTTTCAGGGTAAGAAACACCAGGTGAAGAACAAGGTGAATGTGAGAGGTTGCATGTGGTGTGATAGTGCTCCTGGGAGGTTTGCAGCTGTCAGAGATGAGGGTGACAGATGGGAGACAGTACAGAGCAGGCAGTGGCTGGTGCAGATCAGGTTGACATCCCAGATGTTAAAACATGTGTTTGTCTGTAGAGCTGATAAAATCAGTTTTTAAAGAATATTAAATATAGTACATGTTCTTTGTAGAAAATTATAAAATACTTATTAACAATAGTAAGCAGGCAAATTACTTATAATACCCCCCACTCAGAATAAGTATACTTAGAAAATTCTGTAACTAACAAAAACCCCCCGTATTGTCAAACACCCTTCTTTAAATCTTTATAATTATGCAAGTGTAAATTTTTTAACCAAAAATAGAATCCTATTAAATGTGCTGATTTTTTCCCTCCAAATTTCTTCTTAGATACATACTCACTGTTGCATATTTGACACCTGTTCCAAAGGTGTGTGTGTGTGTGTGTGTGTGTGTGTGTTGTATATATTTATGGTAGGGGTACATGTGCATGTGAGTATGTGTATGCATGCATGTGATCAGGCTGCCTGACCAATGAGCACCAAGGTGCCACCTGTCTGCCCACCCCCTATTACCCAAGTGCTGCACCTGGCTTTTCCATGTATGCTAGGGATACAAACTCAGGTCCTCATGCTGCAGGGAGGCATTTTATTGACAGCCATCTCCTAATCTGTAAAAAAATTTTTAGCTATGAGAAGTTGCATTATTTTCAAACCACCAGGAGTTTCTGATTGATCTAATCTGATTACAAACTATAAGCATCATTTGATTTGTTTTGTAACAAGTAAGTTTTTGTTTCTTTATTTCTTTTATAATCTTCCGAATTATCCTACATTGTATGTTCAAGAAAAATAATGGTATATTTAGGTCTTTTAGAGGTAAAATGTCTTAGCTAAGAACTTTGTGTTATTGTATTGTCTGTCTTTAAACTGAATAGGGCCTGAAAATTAAAAGTAAATCAAGACTGACTCTTTTTCTTTTGGGTTTAATAAAATGAATAGAACCAGAATAGAACTCTGTAAAAGGCCCCTTTTTACTTGTTTTTTGAAAACCTATATAGTATTAGGTTCATTTCTGCCTGAAGGTAGAAGAGGCTAATTCCTAAAATCTGATCTATAATAAGTATTCCTTTTAAAAATATACATTATTATGAGAGAGAGAGAGAGAGAGAGAGAGAGAGAGAGAGAGAGAGAGAGAGAGAGAGAATGTGTGTCATGGTGCACAGATGGAGGTCAGAGAACAACTTCCAAGAGTCATTTTTCTCTTTCCACCCTGGGTTTCAGTGACCCAGGGTCACTGGTCAGGCTTGTGCAGCAAAGAGCTTTTACATGCTGAGCCATCTGGCTGGCCTGTAAAGAAACATGCAGGTATTCCTCAGGAAAGAGTCACATCAACAAAGAAAGGAGCCAGAGTTGCCTTCGCACTGCAGCCCACTGTGAATATGAGGAGCAGTGGGCTTCAGTGTGTGGCATTTCTCAAACTTGTTTGATCTCAGGCCTCCAAGCATCCTAATGAGCTGGCTGTCCCTATAGGTCACTTTTGGGAAACCCTGGGTTGGGTGTATTTGTCAAGATTCCTTGGGCCTGTTTAGAAGGAGATTACTTTTTCTGCTAAGTAATGAATTCTGCAGTTTAACGTGAAACTAGAGCCAAATGTAGACATCATATGCATAGTATGTAAAGATCTTTTGAAGAGGCCTGGGGATATAGCTCAGTAGTAGAGTGCTTGCTTAATGTATGAGGACCTAGGTTCAGTCTCCAGTATAACACATACACACACACACACACACACACACACACACACACACACGATTTGCTAAAGAATACCTTTAAGCAGAATATCTTTTTAAACCCTGTCTTACTTAATTTAGACTACTCATGATGGGGTTATACACATATGTCATGTGCAGTTAGACATCACAATGTGTAATTAGAGAGTGTATTAGTCACTGTGATAGAAACACTGACCAAAGCAACTTAAGAAGGAAGAGTTCATTTGAGCTTACGATTCCAGGGGAATTACAGTCTGCCATGGCAGGAGGCATGGTGGCAGGCAGTGACAGGAGCAGAAACAGCACTCATATCTTCAAGCAGGCACAGGAAGTAGAGAACAACTGGAGATCTGGCAAGGCTTAAGAATTCTTTAATCCTACCCCCAGTGATGTGCTTCCTTCAACAAGGGCACACCTTCTAAGACCTCCCAAAACAGTGCTACCAACTGGGGACAAAATGTCCCAATTCTTGGAGCCTATGAGGGGACATTCTCATTCAAACAACCACATTCTACTCCCTGGCCCCCATAGGATCAAGGTCATATAAAATGCAAAATGTGTTTAGTCCAACCTTAAAAGTCCCCATAGTCTTTACCAGTCTCAATACTATTCAAAAGTTCACAATCCAAAGTCTATTCTGAGACTGGGTCAATCTCTTTAAGTGTAAGCCTGTGTAAAATCAAAAGACAAATTACATACTCCCAACATACTGTAAGTAGAACTGAATACACATTACCATTCCAAAAGGGAGGAACAGAGGCATAGTGAGGAAATACCAGACCAAAACAAGAGCAAAAACCAGCAGGACAAACACCAAATCCAAATAGCTCCACATCCAGCTTCTGGGACTTTACTTCCAAAGGGCTTAAATGGCTTAGCCTCTCCAGCTTTACTGTGTAAAACCTCTCTCTTGGGCTGGTGCCACTCCCTGTATGCAGGTCTTCTTGGCAGATGTCTCATCGTTCTGGTTTCACAAACATCTTTTTAGAGTCTCTGCTGCCAACCAGGCTTCACCTTCACAGCTTCACGCAATGACTTATCAAGGCCTTCTTTGTGCAAGGGAATCCCTGCTGCATGCTACCTGACCTTGATGGCTCTCTGAAACTGCAAAAGGACCAATGAGCTCTTCACTCTTGCCTCTAAAGCCAGCACCAGGTGAATGACACTGCCAAGTCTGGCTGCAAATTTGGGTTGGACTCCAGCCTGCTTCATCCATTTTAGAAACTTTTTTCTTCAGTGGTTTTCTAGTAGAAAACCCCTGCAGCATTTTCCTTTCACAAGTTGGAGACTTAGCTAAGTGTGGTCTTGCCCTGGAGGCACTCTCTCCATTACTGTAAGTGCAAATCTCTAGGCCTCTCCTTATTCACTTTAATCTCCTTATCAAAAGGATCCTCTCCTTTAGCACATGCATCGGCTTCAACATCAAATCTTCCTAGTGCTCTTTTTCAATTCAAACTGTGCATTCTACTTTTCTTTCTGCCCCATTTGCTCTTTTTTATTGTAGATCTTCATAATATTCACCATTAATAGCCATATCACCATTTCTACTTTAGGCTGTCTTGAAATTTCCACCACCAAAGAAATTAGTCCCTTGCTTTTCAACTTAGCCTCAGGCAAGCTTTTTGGCTGTGGGAAGACTCCAGCCAGACTTCGCCAAATATCCCAATTGCTGCTTAAGCCCTTATTTCCCTCTGGAACAATGTTGTTCTCAGCACTGCTTTCTTCCAGGTGTTTACTAGAAAGGCCTGTTAAGCTCTGTTTATAGCAATCAACCACTTTTCTAGCTCAAACTTCCAAAGTCTTCCACATTCCTCCAAAAACCTATATGGTCAGGTTCTTCACAGCCAACAACCCACTTTCTGGTACCAATTACTGTATTAGTCACTTTTCTGTTGCTGTGATAGAAACACCATGACCAAGGGAACTTATAAAAGGAAGAGCTTATTTAGTTTATCGTTCCAAAGGGGCAAGAATCCATCATGGTGGGGAGGCATGGCGGCAGAGGTGGCTGGAGTAGGAGCAGAAGCTAAGCTCTCACATCTTCAAGCAGGTACAGGAATCAGAGACTAACTGGAGATCTGGCAAGGCTTAAGAACTCTTTAAGCCTGCCCCAATGACGTGCTTCCTCCAGCATGGCCACACCTTCTAAGACCTCCCAAAACAGCACCACCAACTGGGGACAAAATGTCCAAATTCTTGGAGCCTATGAGGAACATTCTCATTCAAAGCACCACAGAGAGTAAAATTTCCAACATGGTAGTTAGGAGCCTCTGCAATATGACCTCTGCCACCCCCTCTAGCTTCATCCATCTCTTATCTGCCCTCCAGTCATCCTGAGCTGCACTTACCCTCTGCCTGGCCTCCTCTTCTAGCCTTAGGTCTCTGCCTACTTGCCCTCTACAGAGAATCCCATCCTGTGCCAGAGCCCCTGTTTCTCCTTATGTACTTCTCTTAGACCTTATACTCTCAGACATACTGAGTCATTACTAATAATATTTTCAGGATATCTCCCTAGAATGCTAGGTTCTTTTTATTCACCACTAGATTCCACCCCCAGGGTCTGACAGTAAGTACTTTTGAGTGACTGAGAAATCAGTATTGTTTCTGATAAATACATTTTAATTCTGAAAGTTTCAGCAGTGTCTGTGGTTCCTCTGTCCATACCACTCCTCACCTGTTGTATGTTTTATTTGACAAGACTCCTGAGTGGTTGGACAGTGATTCCTGCCAAAAATGTGATCAGCCTTTCTTCTGGAACTTCAAGCAAATGTGGGACAATAAGAAAATTGGCCTAAGACAGGTGGGTGAGATGAGTGCTTCATTCAGGTGTAATTATGTGGAAGTAATTTAAACAGCACCCTGAAGGGGCATTGTAATGGAGTAAATGGTTGTACTATGGGCATCTTGTTACAACCTCACTGTGTTCTGCAACCCCTTCCTACTCGATTCTGTTCTGTAGTGATTTGTTCTCAGTAAGTACTTGAGAGATACTGTGTTAAAATTCTAATGTATCAGTTGAAACATACCTTAACATTCTAATTTTAAGCTCATTCACTTTAGTTCATATTGTTTCCAAACCATGAAATTACACGAGGGATATTTATTTCTCCTTAATCATTTTACTTTCCATCCTTCTGACTTGGTTTTAGTTATTTAGATCTATTATAACACAGCATTTCAAAATCTGATCCAGTGTGGTCTTCCCCAAGGAAATCAAATGTATCACAGTTCACTCAGCTTTAAGATCTGGCTGTTGGCTGCTTCCTATGTGTGTAGCTCATAGCAGTGGTAATTGGAAAGGATAGAGAATGGGAAAGTAAGAGAGAGGAAGCATCCCCAAAATTCCCATTCTGAATAGAGACCACCAGGAGTAGACACCTACCTGATATACCCTTTATAGGTTTCAGGGCAGTGTTGCATTGTGTTCAGTTGCAGGACGATAACCAGTCTTCCCAATCCTCTCAGCACCTTATAGAACAGTTAAATAATGTTATGTATTCTTGTTTACCCACATCAAATATAAAGTAAGCCCTTCCACTTAAGACACAATCACACTCTGACCTCAAACACACAACCCTCTGGCCTCAGCCTCCTCCCATTGCTGGGATTATTGAAATGTGCTACCACTCCAGGGCACTATGGTCTAGTGTCTTTATCTGAGAGCACTTGGTCTCACCTGAGTGTTCCTGGAGTGTGGCCAGACCCCTGCAACCTTTTTTCTTTCTCCTCCCCCAGCACCACTGCCGGAAGTGTGGGAAGGCTGTCTGTGGCAAGTGCAGCTCCAAGCGCTCCTCCATCCCATTGATGGGCTTCGAGTTTGAAGTGAGGGTCTGTGACAGCTGCCACGAGGCCATTACAGATGAGGAGTAAGTTCTGTGCTTTGTAGGCCTTTCAGGCTATGGACAGAGGCCAGCCTGAGCGCTTCACTCAGCACTCTAGCCATGGCTCCACCCTGGCTTGCTGGGGTCCATTGTAGACTAGGACATGCGGTAAAAGCCCTTCTTTGCCAGCAAGAGGTTTGTGTAATCATGAAGGCTAGGTAAAGAGAGGGCATGCTCAAAGAACTCACCACAATGCTCTTCTGAACCCTAGAGGTATGTATGACAGCAGATGTTCTCCAAGTAGACCTGTCAGCTCATTTACTGAGAACCACCCCGGAGAGCCAGGGCCAGGACTCTCCTTGGAGCCCAGGCTGGTGTCTTGACAGGTGCTGGATCAGGCAAGAGCTCCAGGAGGTTTCAGTTTCTGGGAAGAGTTGAGCCCTTTCCTCAAGATGTAAATAGTCCCAAGTTCTGCCTGGTGTCCTAAGACTTTGGCTGTAATAAGAGGGAAGCAAATCTATGTTGTCTCTTAGAGAACTGAAAACTCCCCCAGACACCAAAAGTTTGCTCACAAACAAGTTTCCCACCACAGGTTAGGTGGTCCTCCCTGCACTGTGTAAATGATATCATCCATACCAAAGTTAAGTGTCCTTGCCTGGGTGGTGTTCATGGTCATTGATTATTTTCCACTCCTATATATGATGAGATTAATGAGAGTTCTAGTCATTGGAGAGAGGTGAAAATTCCAATGCTTCATTTTATTAAGACAGCAGAGTCTAAAGGAACTTGAAAGCTAAGCTGAAATCTTTGATTCTGAACATTTACACTGACCATGTTTAGTATAATGAAAGTCTTTCCTCCAGATTTAGCTATAGAAAAAAGAAAACCATCTTCTATGAGCCCACAGTAGAGTAGAGACCCCTGAAAATGATGAGGAGGGTCTGCTCCAGGCTACCTGGCCTCCCTATGTCTTCTTCCTTTTCTCTGGGCAAGACCTTGAGTTGCTACTAGCATACCTAAGCAGTCAACAGGCCTTCTTACTAAAATCAGCAACAAAACCATAGACCAAAGCACAACAAGTTGTGTGTGTGTGTTTTTGCCTGATATATTACATATATATCCGCTTGTTAAAAGTTTTAGAATGCTATGAAGTTTAGAAACACAGTGGCCTCTTGGGCATTTTAACAAACACATCTTTTTAATAGGCCAAGGTAGAATATATTCCTAGCAAGTCCTTCCTTCTAAGAACAGACTTGGCAAAGGCACTGTGGTCCTTTAAAGATTTCTCTGAAGCATAGATTTTCATGGACTCCAACAGAACAGCACATTCTCCTGAAGGATCTTGGGACTTTCATCTTTCCCATTTTGGAGACTAGAAATGTACTTTTACTTAATTGAGGTTTTTTTGGTTTTTTGGTTTTGTTTGTTTGTTTTTTAGTTTTTGTGACAGAGTCTCCCCTGGAACTTGCTGTGTAGACCAGGCTGACCTCCCTCTCACAAAGATCTACCTTTGCCCCACAAATGGTGGGATTAAAGGTGTACACCACTGCACCAGCTTATATGACTTTGAACTCATGATTCTCCAGCCTCTGCCTGTTCATATTCTACCAGGTGGGCCACCACAACTGGCCTGATTATTTTTAAGTCATATAATAGGGCCATCAAGATGGCTCAGTGTGTAGAGGCACTTGCACCTAGGTCTGACAACCTCAATTCAATCTCTAGATTGCCAAGGTAACAGGAGAGAATCAACTCCTAAGAGTTGTCCTGACCTCCACATGTGCAACATGACACATCATTACATACATGCACAAAATAAATTAATAATAAAATTAAACCATATAACAAATCTCTAGGGGATGAAGACAGGAACAGTTCTAATGGTGAAGCAGCTTTAGCCATTAGGCTAAAAATTAGAGTTTAAGGTCACCCGTTATCTATCATTCATGTGTCCCCCTTTTACTCTCATTTGTTCCTTCCAGGCGTGTGCCCACAGCCACCTTCCATGACAGTAAACATAACATTGTACACGTGCATTTTGATGCAACCAGGGGATGGTTGCTGACTTCTGGAACTGATAAAGTGATTAAGGTAAGGTGCCATTTTATTGGGCTTTGTATGGTAGGCCTTGCAAATAGACCAGAAGGTCAAGACCTTTGAAGCTGTGTTCAGGTTGTCCTTGGCAGTGAACATTTTTAAGCACCTACTGCTCTCACGGCTCCAACCTGCAGGTAATCTACTTGGGATGTGATCTTTAAAAGACAATAATAGGAGGCTGGGGAGATAGTTCAGTTGGTAAAGTCCTTATAAGGACCTAACTTCAGTCCCCAGAACCCACATTAAAAAAATTCTGGGCATGGTGGTACATGTTTTTAATCACTGCTGGGGAGGTGGAGACAGGTGGAGCCTAGGGGCCCAATAGCCAGGCAGCCTAGCCAAATTGGTAAGCCATAGGTCCTAGTGAGAGATCCTTCCTCAAAACACAAGATAGATGGCTCCTGAGGAATGACAGGTGAGGTCCTGTAGCAGGTACACACACACACACACACACACACACACACACACACACACACGACAGTGAGTCCTATATGGCAGCTATTACAAGAGTAGCGTAAGCAAGAATAATCCTCAGAGTTCACAGTGAAGCATGTAGGGCTGAGTGGACCTTTGGTTGGAAGGCAGACTTGGAGTAAGCCACAAGATCTTTTCCCACTGAGATTAATTAATCCAAGAGCATTCATCAAGGCCTCTCTGAAGACAGAGGCAGGCCACATGGATTCAGGGCCACAGCAGAGGCCAAGGACCTCCTGTCCTGTTCTGGAGACAGCTGCAGGATAAGGTAGTTAAAAACCCTTTCTGGAGTCTCCATTGTGACTACAAGCAAGTTTCAGCTAAACTCTGGAAGCCACTGGTCCCTTCATGTTTGACATCATATAGAATTGTTTGGAAGATCACCTGAGAAGTATATGGAAGACAGAGCATTGGAGTATGCTAGTCTTCCCTTCTCCCTCCAGTGGATCTGATCTGCACTTATTCTCCTTAGAGGGAGCAAAACAGAAGCTGCCCTGTGTGCTAGAGCTTTACGGATTTAGAAGTCATGCTAGTGGTGTATATATTTTCTTGGTAATTGGAAATTAAAAAACATTGACTTGAGTCCCATTCTAAGAACGGTTCATCCTCAACACAGTCTGATCTTAGTCTGTCATCTGGCTTCTCTTGCTTTTTCACAGTTGTGGGATATGACCCCAGTGGTGTCATGATGACACTCCCAGGAACCAGAAAGATAGTTTTCACTGAAGAAATGCTTGATTGAATTGCAAATCATTACTGGAGAAGTAAAGCAGATGTGTGAGCAGGAAGAGAAACTGAAGACAGGATGAACTGGCATCTTCCCTACACAGTCAGTGGTGAACTAGTGAAAGAACAACGGTCCCAGGGACTCTTCAACTTGTTCATACAACAGAAAAAGAAGATATTTTTTTATCAAATGGTTTATACAGTCTGGCTGTGCTACATTGTTTTGAGTACACTGAAAAAAAATCTATATGGGATGTTTAATTTTCTATTTTTCAACTTTCCATTGCACTCATTACTTCCTATGTCAGAAAAATGAGAGAAATATCTATTTGGGGTGTTTTGGTCATTATAAAGTGGTTTCCACGTTTTCTTCGCCCCAGCATGTCTCAGGCAGGGTCTTTTTCTTCTCTCATGACTTCACCTGCCTAACCTCTGCCTCTTACCAGAGTGATGTAATTACACTGTTTGTTCCAGTGTTTCTGCTTTGATGGCCTCAGTGGATAGAGTTGGAAACCGTGTGTGTGTGTGTGTGTGTGTGTGTGTGTGTGTGTGTGTGTGTGTTTACCAGCTGACCTCTTGAATCACCTACAGAACAATCCGAGTGTATTGTCTCATGTATTCACGTTCTTCCTGAGCAGAAATGATCTGTTTCCGCCTCAGTTTTCTCTGCCTTCCCATGTTAGAGAACCCTGTAAGAAGCTGCTCCACCAGCCTAGGCACGGCAGAGTGACTCGGAGCTTCAGCCATCAGTGCCTGCATCTTTAAGAATTCTGTCAGGGTCTCTTGAACCTGTTATGTTTTGGTATTTGGGTTTTGGTTTTTGTTTGTTTTTTGTTTGTTTTTGCATAGCGCTTCCTTACTCTTAACAAGAAAAACAAAAATGTCCATGCTCCAAAAGAAAGTGTCTTCAAGGTGTTTTTTTCTGTGTGGTATTATCTCTGAACTTGAATGTTTATTACTCTAAGATTATAATCCGGTCTGTCCACCATCCATATTTAGTTCCTTTTTAGAAACCAGATATTTAAACATCTTTATCTTAATGTGTACTTTCATATTAAGCCAACCTGTGATCTGAGACACAGAGGTACCGAAACCCTGAGGCTCATGCTGCATTCCTGTTGGGAACATGAAAAATGACTTTAGAAAGTGAACCTAAAGAATTCTTACCTCTGAGGAAACCAAATCAAGCTTGAGAAAATGAATTAAGTCATTTCAGGATATCAAAGACCTTTCTAAAACGTCTTATTTTCACCCATCAAAATAGAATTAAAATTGGTGGCAAGCAGGTACTGGGAACTGCCCCACTCTAAGCCCTTCATACATATTCTGCCTCATTCGATCCTTTCCTGTCAGGAATGTCAGTGGAGGTCACTAGACACCTCGAGGGTCACCAGGTCAGATAAAGTCTTAGAGGTAACGCGGGACAGTTGCTTGCCCTACCTTTTCTGTGTCACACCTGTACAGTATATTAGTCACTTCTCATTTAACAGATTTTTTCATGGCGGATGGTAATTAAATGAAATTGCAATCCCCCATCCCCATGATCATCTGTTGCTGTTCTTACTGGGAGGTACTACTAACTGTACTTGGATACCACCCTTAACACTGACCTGACCGACAGTGCTTCCCAGGATGGGGCTTCCTGAAACTGTTCTTCTGGCTAGCACTGGGAAGCACACCAGCCAGTGTGTGTACTCCAAATAACCATGCCCCTGACAGCCCTTACCTGACAGCAGAACTCTGGGGATGTGCTGAAGCACATGGGTGCTCACACACGGTTATCACCACTGTTGCTTAACTGTCCTTTCCAGGGAACGCCTGCCACATTCAGTCAAAACTGTTATAACTGCTCTGAGTCATTTCTGCATGATTGCTCTGTTATGGAGCTTTGAAAAGGGAATTTGAGCTAAAATATTTAAGTGTCTGTCTTGTAGTTTATTGCTAGACTCTGTAGCCATTTACCAAAGTTGTAATAATGTGTGTTGGAAATGAGTAACAGGAATGAGTCTCCCTGAGCTTTCCTCTCCGAACTTCGGAGCATGACTGTACATGGGGTTAGGGAAGCAGAGACCCAGGTGCCAGCAAGCCTGGTAGGTATATATAGATGAATTCAGACTCCATTGGGAAACTGATTACCTGCATTAGATCACATGTAACACTGTGTTGCTGTGTTGGGTGGTCCTGTGCCTCACTCTAGTCACCTCCCAGCCTTGCTTCAGCCCCTTCTGTAGAGCCCTTCAGAGGTTGAAACTTCACTGGTGATGAGAATCGTGGTTGAAAACCACACACACCAAGGTACCCACTGCTCTGCCCTTTCCTCTCTCCTTACTTGTGTGGTTGCTGAATTTGTTGAAAAGAGTTTATCAGACCAACTGTGTATGTTAGTAATACTGTGAATCCTTGCATTTGCATGAAGTGTCTGCTATTTTTTTTTAACCCATAAATACATGCTGGTGCTCAGTGTCTTCCAAGCATTGTATGGAAAGGGAGGCTCCATCAGGCACGAAAGCTCACACCCCGAAGCTTGGTTTGTCTCTTCTCTAGGTGAAAATCACAGGTCTTATGTCATCCTTATGGATTTGCACTTTACTTATTTTTGTTCTACTACAGAAAAATAGCTCTGGCAAATGGTACTCAATGTAGCTGTGTTGGAAAGTAGAATACATATGTCATGCAGAATTATTTCCTATTTGGTATAAGAAAACTATCTTGTATTCTTCATCCCTCCAAAGGAATGATATTACCAGAGATGCCTGGGTGTGTCTCCACAGTAGTAAAAAATGGCTTCAGAAAGGAGTGCTTGGAACCTTGTGTCATTTTATGAGGCCAGTCAACCATAATGTGTTTCTCATTTGATTGTTTGAATTATTCATGGAATCATAAAATTACAAAACTGGAAGGGATCTTGAGATCTAGAATGTTCCAGGAAGAAAACACATTAGTCATACCAGGCAGTTAGATAGAGCTGCGTATAAACAAGAGAATCTCAAAGCATATTCAAGGAGCAGTTGTTTATGAATATCACCTAGTAACCGCACAAGTAGGCAGACAGAGCCGCTCCCTTGCCTTGGGACAGGGAGTCTCTGGAACCAGGTTTGATCTTATTTTGAGCAAGTTTGACATGACTCTTGGCCCTGTCTCTGGTTATGAGTGGTACAGTTGTGACAGCTCATCCATACATAGACTCCTTCCCATACTATGTCCTACTGACCACCCCAGTGATGGAGTTGGCGTTCATGTGCAGGGTGTCCTACAGAAGCCTACCCTGTTGGCTCCGGCTGCTCCCCTGAGTCCCGACTGAGACGTGTCCTTGTCAGACAGCACCTTTCATAGCCTCAGATGCACATTTCAAAAGTAGAATATATTTTTACTCAACATCTTTAAAAAGCTTGAATTTGGGCTTTTAAGTAAAAGAATAGCTCTAAACTATATCACAGTTAGTATCCATAAATATTCATTGAGATTAAATGAGCTTCTTTGGTTTTTGTCTTTTCATGGCAGTTCAATTATATAAAAGTGAGCTTTTTCACTAAGATTTATATTTTAAAGTGAAAGAAAAGCATTTTGCCAAAATGCTCTTGTTTTTCTTTCCTACAAAATTATGTAAGGTTAAATTTTTCCTGACATGAAAGTGGATACTAGCACCTTGATAAAAAGATACTGAATTGATTGTTATCTACATGATCCTTAGGCTCTAGTCAAACTGTTCCTTATTTGTTTCTATTTTTGTTTTTGAGACCCAGACTCGCTCATTATGTAACCCAAGCTGGGGTGAAACTGGTAACCCTCCTGTCTCCGCTCCCTTAGTGCTGAGATTATAGGCATGTACCACCATGTGGGCTCAGCTTCACACGACTCTTGTTGAGCACCCATCATATGCCAGGCTTTGAACTGGGCCCCAGGTCCCAGGCCCTTCTCTAACCCCACAGTCTACACACATAAGAAGATGGATCATTTTAGCATGTGTGATTAGCATGATAGAAGTGTGTTTGCCCCCCCCCCCGCAAATCTTCCTAGGGTGCCCCTCCCTAACCCAGCTAGTAGGGCAGAAAAGATTCGACCAGGGAGAGGACTTCCAAACTGAGTGGCCACAGATGAGGAGGGAATTAAGTAGGAAAATAAAGGGAAATGTAGGCAAAAACAGCACATATAAGCTTACAGTCTGGAATCTGCCTGGGGTACACAGGGACTTCAAGGGGGTAGGCACTGCCAGGAAACATCAAGTGGCTCAGCTATGGATCTGCAGCCTGAGCCCTTGTGGTTATCAGATGATGACGACCGTGTCATCCCCCTGAAAGGGTATACTATGCAGTTCCCTGGGACACTTACTGAGAGGCTCACCCTGTAATCAGTGCCAGTGTTCCAATTTTGGATATTTCTGGGTGTTCTACATTTGGTTAGAGGCTGTGAGGTGGACCTAGAGGACAGGATAGGCACTGCTTTTAGATGTCTGCTGTCTTCCCTGTCCTCCTTGGCCTTGGGACACTCTGCAAAGTAATGAATCATTCCAGTACAAGGTAGTAAACATGGTAGGTCCTTGTTGTGGGTCAGTTGCATTGGGAAAGCTTTCCCAATGCAGTTAGATTTTAAAAAGGCTCTGGGCATCCACTCTTTGAGAGATGTGGCTCTACAGAGCATGAGCACCAGTTGCCGGGGCTTACCAGTACTATTTTTTTGCTATTAAATGATTTGCCCTTTTTTCAAGACACAAGCTGTAACTGGCTTCAGGAATGTAAACTGTAGCTCAACCAAGGACCACATATCAACCAGGGCTTTGGGTTTGCATTTTTACCTTTTAACATTGCCTTCCCACCAAGAGGCCTCTAGTCTAACCCAGGCAGCAGTGTCTGCCCATAGAACTGTCCTGTGCTGGAGTGGGCTCCCCACTCCCGTGCCAGGGAAAATTTAAGTACAGAGCTTGTTGTCGAAGATATTGAAAAGGGGATTCGAGCTTTGAATGAGGCATGAATTCTATAGCCCTAAGGTCTCTTCTAAGCTTGTGACTCTATGATCCCATGAATGCTGTGTTACTGGACTAATCCTGACCATCACCAGTCACAGAGCTGACTCCACACAGATGAGAACACACTGCCATGCTTTTTGTTGTTGTTTCTGCCATGTGAAGTGAATTGTTTTCTGAGTTTCCCTGTCTAGAGCCTAGTAGCTGTGGTTTTAGAGATGGTAAAGGTGGACATTAATCATTAGTATCATCTCATTCAAAAGCTATCTTAGTGTTCACCTCTAGGACTTGAGGGTATCTGACTTTGTTGAAAGAAAGAGTTTGAGAATTACAGATTGATTCCAAGGTTATGTTTTTAATCTGACGTCAATGTTTTGGTTTTCTTTATCTTGGTTCTCTGGGATGCATGAAAGTGTGAATTATAACTCAAAAGTAGGGGTAAGATCACTACAAGTGGTTTGAAAAGAATTCATTGCTTCTGTATACATTTTATCATTTAAATGAATGACAGCCTGTTGGCAATAACATTGCCAGTGTGAAGTACGGACCAAACACTTGCATCACTGTTACTATTGTCTGTCTCTATTTGTGTCTCATGCCATTCCCTTGCTTTTTAAATGGCTTTGTTGTTCAAGGTACTGTCATTTCAGAGGGGGAAAATGGTCTTACATAACAAGTACAAAAACTTTTATTAACTGGACAGCAGGGAAGGTGGCCCACACCCATGCCTGCCCAACTCTATCAAACCATGGACACAGGCTCTTCCTTCTGCACAGCAGCCACCTGAGGCCTACATCTGGATGTGGCTGCCATGGGTCTGTTACATTATGAGTATCTTTTTCCAGAGAAATCTGGAATGAAGAGATTTGTCAAGGGCTTAGCTGAACTTGACATAAGCATGAAGCTGGAACAGATCTCTCCAGGGTGGTTCTAGTCAAACCCCTCTGGTGAGTATCATGCTGTGTGCTACTCACTGCAGTCCACCAACCAGACCCACCAATCTATTGACCTCCTGAATGTGATGAGAAGGTTCTATGATGTTAACACGTCTATATCCCACTCTCCGTCCAAACACTGCTCAACATTGTGAATGTTTTACTCTGCCTGTTTCCCACTGTGCTGCCCTCCCAACCTCTGATGTATGTGTAGCTATTTCCAATGTAAAGCCTCAGTGCTGTTGCCTCCTTGGCTTAAAATAAATGTCTGCACACCTGCCTACCATTGTGGTCCCATCATTGTTATATGTGACTGCATAAACTCACCAACCCTGATTGGTGCTACCCTTGTGGGTTCTGACCCAGATGGGAGGGATGAGGAAGTTTCCAGATGACTCTGTGCCTGGCTGTCTAGACCTCTAGGAGAGCTGCCATCTGGAGCCACTTGTCGCCAGACTAAGCTCAGCACACAGCACACAGGGGCCTCTTTAATGTAGGTGTGCATTTTCTGCTCATAGTAAACTGCCCAAGTGAGAAAGAACTTCAGGGCAACCTCTTTTTAAAAATCTTGATATCCACTGTATGGAGAAAAAAACAACAGGTACAAAGAAATGTGGCCTCTCTGAGGGGGGATAGCCACATGGCTGGGTTGCCTTAGCTTTCCAAGAGCCCCAACCCCTGGTCCTGCCAGCACAGCCTCACCTCTGCACAAGGCCCAGGTTTTCCTGCTGGAGAAAAGGAGTGAGGTGATCAAACCAAACCTGATTGTAAACAGTGCCCCTCCTGTTAGCCAGACACACCTTTCAGACAGGCTCATCCAGAAAAATCCCTCTCAGGGTTTCTTGGCAATTAGTTGATCCCTGGGTCTGAATGTCTCAAATACTACGGAGGGGCCACAGCTGAGTTTTCCTTTGCCACGGGGACAAGTCACATTGAGTTCATCTTGAACACCAAGAACTTATGCAGGTGGAATGACTACTGAGAGAAGCTGGTGGGATGGAGAGATTTTATCAAAGTGTATCATGGGAGTGCCAGGTAGTTCTTAAAGCAACTCTTCAAACATACGTAAACTAGGCCCCATTTAACTTGTCCCTATAAGTGTGCATTGTCAGCGGGTGTGGTGATGCACGCCTTTAATCCCAGCACTCAGGAGGCAGAGGCAGATGGATCTCTGTGAGTTTGAGGCCACCCTGGTCTCAATAGTGAGTTCCAGGCCAGCTGGGGCTACAGGGAGGCCCTGTCTCAAAAAAAAAAAAAAAAAAAAAAAAAAATGTGCATTGCCTTCTGGGAACATGTACAACCAAGCCGTGTGCAGCCTTCTCCCTGGCACAGAACAGAAGCAGCTGCTCAATGGTCAGCCTGTAGACTCAGGAGTCCCCTCGAATTGACAATGTTGGTTAATCATACTTTTAGAATATTCTAGAACATCAGAAATATGAGAAAGGTAAACATGAGGAAACCCTGTCTCTGAAGAGCAAGGTGAGCTTGTTCAAAGCCCCAGTCGTGTATTTGAAAGTTCCCATTCCTTGGTGCCTCTTTGCTCCAGTGGCATCCTTGGAGGGGGAGCCTGCCCACTGGCCTCTAGTCCACACCTCTGCTATTTTCCCATTGCTTCTGTTCCTGCACTGGGTATTGCCTGGCCTGTTTCATTCTCTGAGCCAGCCATTCCAGGATTTCATTGAACTTGGCTGTCCCAGTGAGAGGAATACAGAGAAACCGTTTCCAATTTAAAAGTGAAAAAGAAAGCTAGAAAGTGCTGTGTACTGGCCTCCTTCTACCAACATCTCCCAAAGAGAGGTAGAGGGGCCTGCAGTGGCATTAGATGCTGCCCCTACACTCAGAAGTCCATTCAGTAGGTATGAATATCTGCATTGTGAAATCTACAGAGAGTCCCAATTAGGAGCTGTTATAGCTGTGATGGATTCAGGCATAAACCATAGTTGGGTGAGTTTGGGGACCGGCGTGTAATAGCCAAGGTTGAATGGGGGTGGGGGTATGTTGTGTGTCCAGGAGGAGGTAGTTCCACTTTCCTAGTGCCTAGGGGTCACTCAAGCACCGGTGGGGTGGCGCGCATCAATAATGAGACAGCACCAAAAAGAAAGGGCAGGTTTGCTCATGAGGCCATGTTCTCTTCTGACCCATCTCCTCCCATCTGCCTCCTGTCCCTAACCTGTCATCATAGGAACACAAAGCCTCAACAAATGAATACTTCCATCTCCCACCCCTCCCCCAGTTGCTGCTCTCTCCAGCTGCTGTCTGCTATGACTTCGTAAGTTTCTCAGATGACTGCCATCACCTATGGAGGAATCATGCACAGCACAAATGTTCAGGAGACCCACCAAACCCATCAATATAAGTGGGAAAGGGTTCAAAATGAGGGCTGAAGCATGACCCAAAACAGGTGAAGGAGTTGTCTCACCAAGAGAACCCAACCACAGTCACAGCAGAGTGGGGGCAGTTCCACCTGGGTTTCACGGCCATGAAAGCTAACTTGCCATCCAGGCCCTGTGTCAACTGCCAGGAAGGAAGTCACCCAGAAGAAAATGCAAAGGGTAGACCAGACACAGTGTCTGTCCTCCAGTCTGCCATGGAGTCACAGCCTTACATCTGGGAGAAAGCTGATGAAACTGTGTCCTCAAATTGAAGGGATTTCATGTGGTTGACTTTTTAATACCAAAATGTCAAAAAAAAAATTGAGATCATAACTGTTCTTTCTACTTCAAAGCTATTCAGAATGATTCCAGAGAACCTTATTCTGAAGGCCCTGAGTGCTGCTGGGTAGAAAATGCTGCACGTCAGCCAGAGAGTGTGTTGGGTCCTCATGTCCCTCAGACTTCTGGGTGCCTGTCCATGTGAGTAATCACTCCATCTTTCTGTACTACCAGCCAGTTGCCCATGGTTCCCTGAATAACTCCAATAAGCTCATTGGTTCATCAAGTTGGTATGAGTTGTGCTGGGTGGGCTTCCCTGGGCCCTGCATCAGCTCTCTCTCCCTAGTACTCTAACCTTTAGAATCCTGGCTGTGGGTTCCTTGGATTGTTTTCATATTTTCCTCTTTTGGGGAAGGAAAATAGTAAGAAGGGAAAGATATTTTTTCATTTCCTCTGCCTCTCCCTCAGCACAGGTGCTACTTAGAGGCAGCATTTACCCAGTTTCACCGACCTGCCTGGATGTACCAATGACCCAGCTATGCTTGGCTGCCAGCAATACTCCTTCCCCCTCAGACCTCAGGGAGCACAATGTCTCCAACTGGAACATGTTGTGAAACAGAATGGTTCCCATGAAGCCAAGGATGGAAAAGAAACTAGGGAAAGCAATCTTTAAGAGCTTAATAGGGCTCACATGATTTTTGAAAGAGTTCATATAATCCAAGGCAAGTTCTTTCTTTTATAAAATGAAAAATGTGTGTGTGCTGTGTAAGATTTACTGAGTAGTCAAAGAAAACAAAGAATTCAAAACTTTCTGCAGGACCCCTCAGACCATAGGTGGCCACATGCTCAGGCCTGCCCAGCCTTCTGAGGCCTCTGGCCACAGAAAGGCTACCTGCACTGAAAGGTCCAGTCCCTACATGGCGATGACACAGGACCACATAGTCCTGTGCCTACTGTCCCACCTGGGGACAACATGTGGTCACATGTGCCATAACCCAGATGTTAGATTCCAGCAGTGGGTTTGCTAGACACAGATTATATAAACATAAGTTGATGTTGGCATTGTCAGGATAGTAAACTTGGGGTGTAAGAAGCTGTGGGGACTAGACAGGAAGACCCAAGTATCCCACACTAGGAACAAAGAAGAGCTGAAAAACCCAGTCTCAACCCTCCCTCCCAGCCTGTCACGTGAAATTCTCTAAAATGTCTATTTCTATTCATAGCAGACAAAAGCAATGAGAGACCAGAGAAACTATTACACCCAAACCATTTGGCAAATCAGTGAGTATTGGTACTACTTACAGAGCATGGGCAACTTACTGGGAGCTGCATCATAGAGGACCCCTCCTCCCCGAGTAACTGTTACCTTTACTATCCTGTGCGGAAGGAAGGCTCATCAACCCCCCTTTTTCCATGAGGGAATGTTAATGGATGCCATCTTGTGAATAATGGACTTATGTAAGTAATCTCAGCCGCTCTGATTTCAAGATGGCACCTGCCACTTCATGCCCAGAGGACTGAGTTCCACAGCATGGTCTTCCTGGTTGCCAAGAATGCACACATGACAAGAACTGGTCAATATCTTAAGTCAGTGAAGCAGAGAGCTAATTCCTACCAGGTCCCTAAGCCAGTACTGTGTAACCATTTTCTCCTAATTCAAACGTTCCCTCCTGAGAGAGAGGAAAAGAACTCATGCAACTCATGAAGCTCCAAAAGTTTGGAAGTTACAAGATTCACAAAGTATAGAACCCAAGACTATAAACGCAATAACAACAGCTGGAAACAGGAAACTTTCTTGCCAGATGAGCTGTCTACAAGTTACACAGCGAGCTCTAGGGGTGCACCTTTTGTGAGTCATCATCCATGCTGGGTTTGTTATACATTCCCATGCTCCTGTAAGTAACAACAGTAAACTCACTGATTCGCTAAGCTAGACTTGGGTGGAATCGTTTTTGTTCTGTCATTGGTGTTCTATCTCGAGTGAATAGATGTTTGCTCACGTCTCCCCAGGAAATGTCACCCGGCACCAGTGCTCTGTGGAATACGACCCACACCAGTGTAGGCTTCTTCCTACAGGAATATGATTGGAGCAAAAGGGAGCTAAGACCTGCATAGAGCTGGTATCTGGCTGGGTGTGGTGAGAGCACCTTCTTGTATGCTCCTGTAATCCCAGCATGCAGAGGACTCTAAAGCAGGGGGCTTACAGGTCTGTGACTAGCCTGGCTCACATAGGGAGTTCCAGACCAACCTGGGCTATCCATTAACCCTGTCTCAAAAAACAAAGAGCAAAAAAACTGGAATAAACTCTAATATTTTCATTTGGTATAGTGCAGACAGTTTTGTTTTGCCATGGACGTGGATCAACGGAAGAATGTCAGAGCAGACAGCTTGCTTCTGTACTGGTGCTCCATAACTTAATAACTTCATCTCTCACCAGGGCTGTGATTAGCAGCTTTGTTTTCTGTATCTTCATCCCTCAGGACAGAATCTAAGGTGTCTGTACAAGTGTCAAGGCTGCCAACACACATGGCTGTCAATGCTCATACCAGCAGCACGTGTGAGGTCCTGCTTCAAACACTAGCAGGAGCAGCTGGGAGGGCACAACCTTTCGTGCCTCAGTTCCCTCATCTGTCAACAGTGTAATGACAGATGGCAATGCCCAGGTGATGGACTATGAGAACCTCTGAGTTGCACTCAATCTGTCAATCCGCATTCCCTCCTTTATAGAACTGCAGAGGGCCTCAGGGAGCCCCTGTGAGCTGCCTGAGGTCACGGTCACAGCTGGTGGCAGATCCAGGAGCGAGTAGTGCTTTCCACTGCTGCTCCAATAGCCTTCCAGGTGCTTCCAGATAATTCCAGCCATCTCATTTCCTCTGTACACTCATGGTTTCCAAAAACCTGGGTGGGTGTTGAGGGAAACTGGGTGACTTGGGCCTGTCCACATCACCTCAGCCCCTGCTCAGCCAACCCTTCTTCCATAAGAGTAACATTGCTCACCAGGACACTGCTGCGGCTAGGAAGGGTGCAGGAGGGAGGGGGTGAAAAATCCTGTGTGGTTTTTTCATGGCTTTTCACAAGGCAAATTGGGGGTAAATGTCTGCCTCTGAGAATGAGGTGCTCCCTCCCTTGTCCATCCCAGCCTCCCATTCCACAGGGAATGAAGCAGTTCCTCAGCCCTCACTACACTGCTTTTAGGTCATTCCTGGGGAGATTCAAGCCCGCAGCTGCTCAGATATTTTTAGATGAAACATAAATGGTTTGACAATTAAAGGCTACAGCATACCTGTAGTGTCAACCCATTTTAGAGGTACTGAGGAAAAATGGCTGGCCAGGTGCACTTAAGCTCACAGCTTAGTCTAGAGCAAGGGATGAACAGAAGAGAAGAGAGAAGGCTCCCTGAGGCAGGAGGCTGCAAGCAGGTCCACGAGGCAAGCACCTACCCAGCCAGGCGAGGTCTCTGGTATGCTGCCCTCGATTTCATCCTCCTCCTAAAACATCTTTACCCGATGAAGTTAGACTTGGATCCTGTGCTAGGTCCTGCCCTCTCTGTGCGAGGCAGGAAGCAATGGGAAAACGGGCACTAAGAGAACCGGGCTGTACTCCACAGACTTCCCCAGCCCTGCTTCCCTGGATGAAGTGAAATTCCTCAACACCCAGATCTTCCTCTTCAGTGGCTTGTGTGACTGTTCTTTGCTGCTCAAGGAGGGCAGGGGTGGAGTCTACCTTGCTAGCTGTAGTTCCTCAGGGCCCTAACACAGGCTGGTATGGAACAGGTATCCAGTTAATCTGGGAATTGTCTCCTGCCCTAGGGTAGAACAAACAGCCAGGTGATGCTCGGGGAAGACTATCAGAAACATCAAATTGTCAAACACCCCACCTTCTTCATGAAAGCTCCCCTGTATTTAGGCTATTGTCCTGCTCCAGGGGGGCTGGACCATGCTTTACAAAGAAGTACATCTCTAAGCCTCAGCTGTGAGTTGAGGTTGGCACATTCCACATTCTCTGGGAAAACTAAAGAAATATGGCCTTTCAGATTTGAAATTGAGATGTAATCTACCTGATGTGAAGGGAAAGAGTCAGTGAGCAAGACTGTCAGGGCACCTGCACCAACCACCAAGAAAAACAATGAAGTGGGGGCCCATCCAGGTAAACACAAAGGCAGGACTGAGTGCTGCTCGTAGACAGCTTCCTCTGCCTCAGCTTTGCTTTCTAAAGGTTCCGTTATCTGTGTTCAACTGCAGTCCAGAAGTATTAAAAGGAAAACTTAAGAAATAAACCCTGTTCTAAGTATCATCATGAGGTCTTATGCATCCCACTCCATCTTAACCTAGATGTGACTCACTCTCTGTCCAGCCTCTATATGCTGTAACATGTTCCTCTCCTGTTGGTCATCAGATTGATTGTCACCATGTTGCAATTCCTGCATTGAAGTAACCCTTGTTTTACTTAATAATGACTCCCAAGCCCAAAGGTAATGAAGCAAAGGAGGCACTGGGGTGTGAAACACACAAATTAACTCTGGCACAGTG
Organism: Nannospalax galili; assembly: GCF_000622305.1. NCBI lineage: Eukaryota > Metazoa > Chordata > Mammalia > Rodentia > Spalacidae > Nannospalax > Nannospalax galili. The sequence continues at coordinate 295,918 of NW_008330482.1, forward strand.
TGACAGTGCTGCAGGGTGTGTGGGAAGAAGCAGTTTGTATCAGGTTCGATACTGCTCACAGGCTCAGGTTACCACTGGGGGTCTGAGAATGGGTCCCTGTGGATGAGAGGGAATGAGTGTTATATGGACATAATTAGCCAAGATGCAGCAGTGTAGCTTTACTAACCATTAATAATTTCAGGAACAGGACTTAGCCCCTTGCTCCTTCACAAAGTTCTTCAAATTGAGTGTATGTGCACCTGATAAAGAACCCAGAGAGGTGGCATCTCTCCAGCCACTTAGTCACCACCCACTATTCCCATTCCCAGAGCTTTAGAGTGATGGATCCTCTTCCTCGTGGGGCGCGCGCGCGCACACACACACACTCACACACACACACACACACACACGGCTCCCGTTATGTGGGAGTGTAGCAAACGCTGTTGAGAAAGGCAGCAGCTTTCTTGGCTGCTCCCAGGATGGTGCTGGAGCCCATCTGGATGGGTCCTGTGGCAGAGCCTGGTCTCTTGGCCTGGGGCCGTGTTCCAGGTGCACTTTAACAAATGCAGCTTTGGGAAACCCACTTCCTTGGCCTTGTTTGGTGCCTACATGTAGTTCCATCAGTGCTGTCCCTTCTGAATGGGGGTGTGTGTATCCAGTCTCTAAACTAGCCTTCCTCCCAAGGACATTTGTCTGCAGAAATGTAATAAGGATTTACAAAAATGTGTGACACCCTCCCATTCACCGACCATGGAGCAGTGTTCTCACTTTCTTGGAGTTGTGACAAATGGCCACATATTTAGTGGCTTAAACCAAGACAGAAACATTGCCCCAATAAGATGGGGCTTACGGGACTAAAATCCAAGTGTGGTCATAATCTCCACAGGCTCTGCCTTGGATCCATTCCTGCTCCTGCTCCTAAAGGCTGCTGAGTTCCCCTGGCTTGTGGCTGCATTGCTCTCACCTCGTCATCATCTTCTTTAATTCTGACCTGCTCCCTCACTGGAATTATGTCAGACATTCTCTTCATCTTGAGGTCCCTAAGTGCACCTGCCAAGTCCAAATACATGCTTTTTTTAAGATCAAGGACAATTTATTAGCGTTTAAAAGAAAAACCTCAGGGCAGGCAAGCTGTAAATCTCAGCAGCTGCCTGGAGGAGGACACTGGAGGAGAGAAGGAAAAAAGCCATACCATTTGAATATATTGTAGTGGTGGTCTGTCACATGACAACAGGCAGCCATATAGTAGGGCTTTAGAAAAATAGGAAACTCAAAGTATCAGAAAAGCATACTTGGGTTTTGGCCAGCATCCTAAAGAGACAGAAAAAGGAAAAGTTGTACCTTTCTGGCTCATTCTGAGCCAGGTGGGCAGAGCCAGCTGAACTTCCTGGTTGCTCAACTAGAGTGACTGCACTAGGGGGTGGGAGTGGGCCCTTAGCCAGGTCATTGACCCAGTCCAACTGGAATGTTAGGTCTCCACCCTGGCCAAGATCCTATTCTCTTGATCAGAAGGAGTTTTCCCTGAATGAGCCCTTATTGATATTCTAACATTATCCACTCTAAAGAGGTAACCCTAAAATCATTTAGGGACCAAATTGGGGATCAGAGACCCCAAAACACTTCTGGCATCTTTGGCCTCTGACAAAGATAGAGTTGCCAAGAGGCCCAAGGGCATTTTTGACTTTTAGCGAAGAAGGAAACTGGTTATTTTCTTTGGGAACTTTTCACTCTAAACTGCCTAACCAATTTCTACCTTCTGTTCCCATCATTCCCTCTGAAGAGGTTATCTTAACTGCCATTATGAAACTGTGGTCCTTAAGTATACCTGCCAAGTCCCCATACAAGTCTAACTTCTTCCAACTGAATTGGGGTGCTGCTGGGTATGGAAGTTGGGGATATCCTCCTGTGGGCCCATCTAAAAGATCCCAAACATGTATAACTGCCAGGTGTACGGAGGCAAGGGAATCTGTGACTGGTACCTAGAAAGAGATGTAAGAGAAAAGTAAAGGCAAGAGTTATTAGCATCACAAATCCTAGACGGGGAACCAGGAGAAGCCAGAGCAGAGGATATTTAAATGTACAAATCAAAGCCCTTTAGAATATTTGATGAGCTCACAGACCATCTGTCCTTTGAGCATCTCCTCACTCTTCTTTGGCCTCCATGACTGGACTCTAGAGTGTCTGGGATTGTGATCCCTTAAACTGTTAAAAAAAAAAAAAACATAAATCATTTTAACCTTTGGTTATACTTTCCTGTTGGGTATTTAAGGCCATTCAGTTGGCCAGAATTATTTTCTTTTTTACTGTCAAGCCAGTTAAGAATCTGGTTATCATGGGTCTCTTGGGCTTAGGAGGAACCTCTGGTTCCTTTAGCCTTCCTTTTACCCGTTGTTTCATCTAGTGAAGGCTAGTCAAAGGTCTTGCTTCATCATGACTTCGCTTGGCTGTATGAAATTTTTCCTCCGTATAGACCATACTCTTTGTAGACTGAACAGTGGTTAAAGTCCATCTGGTGGAGTCACCATGGCCTCCCTGAACAACAAGACTGGTGACTCATCAAGTTACAGGACATTTGGAGAGCTACTCCAATGCCCCCTGGGACCTAGCAGACCTTGAAGGGCAAGAGGAAAAATATTTTCACTTTAAAATCCCTCTGTCCACATTAGTATAAGCAAGTTACAACGGTGTGATTAAGTTATATGTCACATATGAGACTTATAAAACATATCTATGACATTAAAATCTCTAAGGTCAAAGTCCAATTCATTAATATTAAATTTTTACTCAAATCCATGGAGTTATTGAACTGTTCTTGGTAAAAGTTACAAAAAGTGACTTAAGGAATAAAAATATATGTCTAATCGAGGTTTATTTTAAAATGTTTGGGTTTTGTTCCAGTTTTATCTAATATCACATAGTAGTTAAAATACCAGACTGGGGACTGGAGAGATGGTTCAGTGGTTAAGGGCACTGACTGCTCTTACAGAGGACCCGGGTTCAATTCCCATCACCCACATGGTGGCTACAAACTGTCCTTAACTCTAGTTCCAGGGGAATTCAAAGCCCTCTTCTGACCTCCTCAGCATTTCACGACATGGGTGTACTCACATACGTGTAGACAATACACATACACATAAAATAAAAATAACAAAATATATTATTAAAAAATACCAGACTGGTATAACTGGCATTCTGGGCATTCAATAACCAAGTTCCTTTTGCCATGTGACGGTGTTGAAGTCACAAGTTTCAGAGATTAGGACATGAAAATCTTGAGATGAGGGATTGTTATGCTGCCCACCCTGAGCAGAGGCAAGCAGCCACTGGGATCCTGACCTCCCCCTGCCCCAGGTGTCTCCACCCAGTGTTGGAACAAGATGGAGGCCGTGGCTTAATTTTGATTCCTCTCCACTTACATCACTTCTATTCCCCAAGACTGGAATAAAGATGCTTCGAGCCTCATATTCTGAGAATACATGTCCATGCTAAAGGAATATAGGGAGCAACCAAACAAACTGCACAGCAACCCATTTTGTGAAAAAAAAGTATGCGTTTAGTCTGTACATTGAAAAATATGAAAGTAAACTACAGTAATACTACTTATGTCTCAACAGTGGAAGTGAAAATTTCACTTCCTTTTTATAGGTTTCTGTGCTGTTTGCATTTGAGTATTTTTACAGTGAACATTTCATTTTATGATTGTTTCTGTAATCAAGAAACATACAAATTTTTAATTGAATAAGAAAATGCTGATGTATATTTGACATAGGAAGATATTCATAATATACATGGAATCTGATTACAAAGCAGTGTGTCTGGAGAGATGGCTCAGTGGTAACAGCACTACTGCTATTGTAGCAGATGCGAGTTCAGTTCCCAGTACCCATATCAGGTAACTCACAACAGCCTATAACTCCAGCTTCAGGGGATCCAACTCCATCTTCTGCCCCCACCATGGGCACCCACACACATTTGGCAGATACACAGACACATGCACACATAAATAAAAAAATCTTTAAAAAAAACAGTGGGAAGGACATGATTCAATTGTTTGCAAAGAAAGATGTGTAAAAATGAAGGGGAAACATCTGCAGGGGTGATATTTTGGTGCATTAAATAATTTAAAATACTGATCTATGATTTGGGGAATTGTTTCTATGTTCTTCTTAAACCTCTATGATGTTTAAACCATGAGAATATTGCCTTGTGTTTATAAGTGTGTGTTGGAGGGGTGTGAATTCCCCTTCCCCAAGGTGAGGGGAATCAGTGGGTTGCAGGCAGGGCTGTGACTTGGGGTTCTGGCTCCCACCATGGCTTCATGTACCACCCATCTACACCCATCTCTGTGTGGGAAGTGGAGCCATGCGTGGGTCTACTTTTGAAATCGGCTCTGATACTGACCAGGCAAGCAACACAACGTTCTGTTTTGTTTGTTTTTTTTCTTCAGTGATGTGGATCAAACCCAGGGCTGTGTGCATGCTAGGAAAGTGTCCTATTACTGAGCTATATATTCCTTTCACCTGCCCCCCCACAAGCAAGCACTTTAGCTTATGTTTTTTACTTATGGAGGGGAACTCAAAGCCAACCAGCTCACCTTATAGGATAAGAGTTTGTGCTGAAGTGAAAGCGTGTCCCACTCTGCCTAGAACATTTTCTGGGCAGGTCAGTTGTCACTGCATTGCTATCTGACATCTGTAATTGTGAGCTCCACCCTAGACAGCGTTTTTAGTCGTCTAGGCATATTAGTTACTTTTCTGTTGCTGTGTTGAAATACCTTGACCAAGGCAATGTATAGAAGGAAGAGTTTATTTGGGATTTCAGTTCTAGAAACATAAGAGTCCATCGTGTTGGAAGAGGCATGACAGGAGACAGCCAGAGCAAAAGGCCGAGAGCTCACATCTTCAGTTATTTAGAGAGAGGGCAAGCTGGAAGTGAATTCTCAAAGCCCACCCCCAGCGACTCGCTTCCTTTGACTAGGTCATACCTAAAGGTTCCATGACCCTCCCCAAACAGTGCCACCAATTGACCAAGTGCTCAAATACTTGAACCTAAGGGAGACATTCTCATTCAAAGTATTACATTCCACTCCCTGGCCCCCATGGGCTCATGATCATATCATAATGAAAAATACATTTAGTTCAACTTTAAAAGTCCCCGTAGTCTTTAACACCGTAAACACTGTTTCAAAGTCCAGAGTCTCTTTGAGACTCAAGGTAATCTCTTAGCTGTAACTACTTGTAAACTCAAAAAGCAAGTTACTCTTATTATTCCTCTCCCATTCTCATGCACCAAGAGGTTTTACATTATTTTTCTTTTACTCTTCTACAGCCCAGTGTACCTTCACCTGTGCCCTGCAGAAAATGTAAAACACTTAACTGAATGTCTAGAGATAAAAATCACAGCCTGGGAAGTTAAAAAAAAACCTAATAACTAAACTGATATAATTTTCAAACTAAAAATATGTAATTGTATTTAGGAATGTAACTTTATAATTCTATATGTCTATCTACTGTAATATTTGAGATTGTTTTACTGACAGAACTATACTCCCCAACTTCAACAGTACTGTGAAATTTTTTAAAAAGCAAGTTATGGGGGCTGAAGAGATGACTCAGTGGTTAAGAGCACTGGCTGTTCTTGCATAGGACCCAGGTTCCATTCCCAGTACCCACATGGTGGCTAACAACCATTCAAAACTCCATTTCCAGGGGCTCCAACTCCCTTTTTTGACCTCTTCAGGCATTGCATGACATGGGTGCACTTACATACATACAGGCAATACACTCATACACATAAAATAAAAATAATGAATAAAATCTTTTTTAAAAAACTAAATTATAGTCCCAACATATAATGGCACAGAATATACACTACCATTCCAAAATGGAGGCATGGGGACATAACAAGGAAATATGGGGCCAAAGCAAGACCAAAGCCCAGCAGGTCAACATCAAATGATGTAGTTCCATGTCTGATGTCTGATACTTTAGTTCCAAAGGGCTTAAATGGCTCAGCCCCTCCAGCTTTGCTGTGTGCAATGTACATCTCTCTTGGACTGGCTCTATTCCTTGCATGCAGTTCTTAGCAGATTTCTCCCTGCTCTGGCATCTCCAATGTCTTGGGGTCTCCAACACAATGCAGACCTCTCACCTTCAGTGGTCTGTTAGGGCCTCTTGGCCTACCACGGCCAAAGGGACTCCCCTGCTCTACACTGTCTGGTCTTAGTGGCTCTCTGAAACTGTGGAAGAAGAATCAATGACCCCCCCATACTATTTCATGCCTCTAAAGCCAGTACCAAGTGGACAACGCTGCCAAGTTTGGCTGCCTACTTGGAATGGACCTCAACCTCTTTCAGTCACATCAGCACCTGATTTTGTATGTTGAAGCAAATACTTTTTAGGAGCAGAAAACCCCTTAGGCTTTCTTTCACAAGTGGGAAGCATAGCTGAGGGGGATCTTGCCCTGAGGGTACTCTTCACATTGTTCAAGTACAGATCAGAAGTTTGCTTCCTCTGGCTCTAATCTCATCAGTTACAGCCTCTCTTCCAGGACATACCTTGGCTGTAACATTGCTCTTCCTAGTGCTCGCTTCCTCTCCAAACTGTACATTTTGTACTTCCTTCTGTTCCACTTGCTCTTTTTCATTGTATACCTGCATGAAATTTATTGGTAACAACCAAGCCATGTATTCAATGCCAGGTTATCTTGAAGTTTCTTCCACCAAAGAAACTAATCCATTACTTTTAATTTAGCCTCTGATAAGCTCTTAGGCAGAAAGCGGCCAGATTCGTTGCTAAACTATCCCAATTTCTGTTTAAGTCCTTGTTTCACTCTCCCTCTGGAACATCTTGAGCCATGTCTCTACTAGAATAGCCCATTAAGCTCATCTTACATTTTCTAGTCCAAAGTTCCAAAGTCTTCCATATTTCTCCAAAAAGTAACATGTTCTTCACAGCAATAGCCCCCTCTCAGGTGCCAACTTCTTTATTAGTTACTTTTCTGTTGCTGTGATGAAGAACCATGACCAAGGCATCATATGATGCCTTTTATATAAAAGAAAGAATTTTGGGGGGCTTATGGTTCCAGGAAGATAATAGTCCATCATGATGGTAGAGGAGCAGAAAACTGACAGCTCATATCTTCAATCACTAGCAGGAAGCAGAGAGGGTAAGCTGGAAGTGGGGCAAGGCTATGAACTCTCAAAGCCCACCCCCAGTGACATGCTTCCTCCAGCAAGGCCACACCTCCTAGGGATTCCATGACCCCCACAAACAGTGCCATCAACTGAACAAGTGTTCAAATACTTGAGCCTATAGGGGACACTTTTCATTCAAACCACCACAGACAGGTCTGTTTTCTTTGTTTTTGTGGAGTTTTTGGCCTCCTGAACCCTTGATCTCTAACAGTTATTAGCTTCCTTTGGGTACTCTTGGATACATTTTTATATTTGCTGCTGGTAGTTTTCTCATGATTGAATTTGGGAGAATTAGGAGGGACTTCCACTGTCTGCTCAGCCTGCTCTGATGAAGTGAGGTAAATAACACCTTTGAGAAAAGGAACTGAAGATTGGCAGGCAGGGCTGTCCCCCACTGCTATGGGAGTAGCCCTCTCCCCTCTCTAAGAGGGCAGGCCTTGGACTCCTGGACTCCGGTGAGATCTCAGCCCCTTTCCTCCCACTTTGTTCCCTGCTCTTTGTGGGAACACGCCTATTACAGTCCAGATGTTAACAGTCCTGGAGGAGCTGGACTATTCTTTCTGCCAAACACTCCTCTGTGAGGGCCAGCCAGATCACAGGAGCTTTATGAACCCCTGGGGAATCAGCATAGCTGCTGACAACAGGCCTTCCAGATCTTTAAAAACATCCCTTTTCCCAGCAGACCAGGCATTGTGACTCGCACCTGTCATCTCAGCACTCATGAGGCCGAGGCAGGGAGATCATGAGTTCCAGGCTAGCCTGAGATACACTCTGTCTCAAAAGACTTTTTAAATTAAAAAATGTAAATTTAAAGTCCCCAAAGGACCTTCCCCATCCTTCAAAGCCAGGACAGCATGTTTCTCATTCAGATTATTAGTGATGTGATTTTGGTGCTGGAGATGGAACCCAGGGCCTCTCAAAGGCTAAGCAAGTACCTCCATCACTGAACTACACCCCAGCCTGAGATGGCTTAGGTTTCTGTCTGCCTTTGCCTCCCACTGTTGCAGACAGGAACTGTCCCTCCCTGAGGACAGTGAGCAGCTTCCGGCTAGCTCAAGTGACCTAAGAGTCTCCACCTCCTCACCACCTTTAGAAGACCATCCTCGGTGTCCTCAAGGCCTTTCAGGCCAGCAAAGGGAAATGCCAAATAACCTTCTGAAGTGATATAAAATATATAAGATATGGACATGTACATTTATATAATAATGGTCATTATAGAACCTCAGAGAGGCTGGGGCTGGAGAGATGGCTCAGTGATTAAAAGCACTGGCTGCTCTTGCAGAGGACCTGGGTTAGAATCCCAGCCCCCACATGATGGCTAACAACCATTCATAACTCCAGTTCCAGGGGATCAAACGCCCTCTTCTGTCTTCTGCAGGCATAGCACTCATACACATAAAATAAAAATAAAGAATCTCATAGAGGTTCTGCCATTTTTCCAAGGTTCTCACAAATCCCCACAGAATGAAGAACAACGAATTGCAGATCTCCTTTTTCTTCAGTCAATAACCGTTGACCAGGTCTCAAACAATGTGAAGATAATAGAAATCTGTCCTGTTGTTCTCTCAGTGAGTAACACTGAGGTACCAACTCCTCCCTCCTCACCTCATTCAGGACAAGCACAGTCCTGTCATTGATATGTGGGACAGGGTTACTCTCCTGTCTCCAGGACCCATCAACACTCTGGGTTCCACTCTGAAATAAGCAAGGAAGTTCTTCAGCCCCATTTCTTTTGGAGAAGTGCCTCACCCCCTTCCCACATCCAGTTTGTAACAACATACACATACCCAAATCTTCACAGTGGACCAGGGACTGACTGTGTTTGTGGGGCCTTGACCCCACAGGCAGAATTGACTGGGCCAGGGATGCCACATGATCCAAGCTATGCCAATAGAACCATCCCCCAAGAGTGTGGAAATGAGACCCTTGGACTGACACTGGGACAGCCACATTTGACCATGTGCATGGGGAAGAGAGAACAATTGGTTGAGTCAGTGGACAGCGGTCCCTGAGAAGCAGTTTACCCATTACCCATTACTCTCAGTTCCCATGCTGACCTGACCCTCCCTGAGACCAGCTGTCCCACTCTGAGCTCTGGGAGACTGCCCTTCTAGCCTCACTGATAAATTATTTTCACTTTGTCTGCTTGAGTGGTTTCTGTTATTTGTAAGCAATCTCTAAGACACTTGTCAGTGCTGGAAAGAAGCCCTCCTGAGACAGTCAAGTAACTTTCAGGGTGGGCCCTGACTGGAAATGGCCAATGAGTGCTCTCAGTCATCGATATCTTAAGGTGAATCAGTTCAGGAACTTCCTTTCCTCCAAGACTTCTTAGTGAATACTGGGTGCCTTTAAGAAACTGATGTCAGGAAAAGAATATGGAGGATGATAGGGTATGAGCTCACAGGGAGGGTGGCTGGGGTAGGGAAGACACCTTCAGCTCCTGGAGAATTTGCCCAAGGTCAGTCCTGCTCCCACTAAGAAGGAAAATAATTCATCAGCATTATGACTCATTAGTATTTTTAATTTACACAATGCCTTCCTTCCTAGGAACTCATTGTGTCAATGGAGGTTCATTACGAGAAAGAGATTGGGGAGTGGAATTTATGTTGGACATAGTTTTCGAAATATGGCAACAAGGGCTTTTATTACATGGGTACAGGGCTTGAAGAGAATCTCAATAAACTAATTAAGAAGAGACATAAAACTGTGTTGGTTCTGAAATATTGCTAACTCACAGATCCATCTTCCAGATGTTAAGCTCACAAAGCTCCTGAAACCATACAGCATCTTGAGTATGATCAGTTGTAATAGCATTAAAGGTTAACTTTTTTGATGAGAAATATGCAATTTTTTAAATTTAGTATAGGCAATTCAATGGTTTCTTTTAAGAAATATAGAGGGGTTTGGAATGTAGCTCAGTGGTAGAGAGCACTTGTCTAGTATACACAAGGCCCAGGATAGTAAAACAAAAGCATGCATGTAAAAGTTCTGGTGAGACAGCTCAGTGGGTAAAGGCCATGCCTAAGGACCTTTTTGATCTCCAGAACCCACAGTAGAAGTAGAGAACCAGCTACTAAAAGCTGCCCTCTGACTTCTACATGTGCAATGTGGCACACATGAGCCCCCCCCCAACACACGCACACACATACACACAAGTGAAATTAAAAGCATAAAAATAAAAAAGCTTTCAATTTTAAAAAAATATTTCATTTATTATTTTTATTTTATGTGTATGCGTGTATTGCCTGCATGTAGGTAAGTGCCCCTATGTTGTGCAATGCCCTCGGAGGACAGAAGAGGCTGTCGGATCCCCTGGAACTGGAATTAATGGACAGTTGCCAGCTGCCATGTGGGTGGGGTGCTGGGATTCAAACCTGGGTCTTCTGTAAGAACAGCCAGTGTTCTTAACCATGGAGCCATCTCTCCAGCCCCCGCTTTCAATTTTTTAAAAGACACTTTGGTTATGGCCAGTGGGATGAGGTACAAATATATACTCTACCCACTGTATTGTCGTTCAGGGAAAACTACTATCATTCTGTCCCTGGAAGTTACTGGTGTTGATCTGAAGAACAGATGGCTACACTGGCCAGCACCATTTTGGGCACTCACATACTCACATACTCACCTTACCTGGGAAAACCAGTGGGAAAGTTTCACTAGGAAATCCTTTCAGAGGCATTACTGGCATCAGCAAACATGGAGATTCTGGGTGTAGGGTAAGAGTGGTAAGGGAAGAGTGAGGCCCTTACTCCCAACCTCAAACCTCCCCCCATCTAGTTCTTTAACCTCTCAAATATTTACCGAGAGCTAGTGTGAGGGTTCCTTGCCTGCCCAGTGCTCACTGGCCATCACCAAGCACCAGGTAGCCAATATCCACCTCTGATGGAGGTAACGGCCAACTGGGATAGCGCAGGCTGCTATGCACACAGAGCATGGGGCAGGACTAATGTTAGTAGGGAAGTGACATTTCAGCCAAGTCGTCGTTAGAGGGGAAGCAGACCACAGGGAAAATAAGAGGCTGATTTGGGCCATGCTGAGTTTGGGGTATTTGTGATTTAGACTTGGAGTTCAGAGAAGAGATCTGGGTTGAGTAGAGACCCCGGGCACATGGTGTGGGGGAGAGGGATAGAGGACGGAGGAGAAGGATGGAGGACAGGATAGAGGGATAGAGGCACAGGATAGGGCTGGGGGATTCCATTCTTTATAGGCCCCAGGAGGAGAAGCTGTCATGTAGGGCTTCTAAAACTTTTTCCACTTATGACCCTTTTCACCCAAAAAAATTTTATATGACCTAAGATATATAGATATACAAAATAGGTATGCAAGTTAAGCACCTATTGATAAAGTCATAAAGAAATTTATTTTATAAGGTGGAGAGTAATAGAGGGTGGCACCCGATGTTATCGTCTGACCTCTACGTGTTCACACACTCGTACATGTACACCAGCACACAAATGTGCACACACATGCACCTGTACATGTACATTCATACACCACACATATACAAAAAGTAATAATAAATATTTAAAAGTAAATTTTAAAACAATTCTTTGATTTGCCTATTTTTCCATTTATTAACAAAAACAAATTTGCATACTAATGACATGGGTGTGCTTGTACATTTTTACATGAAGAATTAAATATTGGTTGAATATTTGATACTGAGGGACACAGAGCATCAATATTTTCAGAGTTCATCAATGTTTTGATTTCATCATTGTCAGTGCTGAGATCATTGATTCACAAAATGGCAGATGTGGCCTAGGGAAGTGTTTCAGTGATGACAGCGTTCATTGCACACACATGACACTGGAGTTCAGATGCCCAGGACCCACACAAACACTGGGTGGGTGTGGTGACCCACTTGGAATTCCAGTGCTTGGAAGGTGGAAACAGGGTATCCCTGAGGCAGGCCAGCTAGCAGACTAGCAACATCAGCAAGCTCTGGGTTCATTTAAGAGACCCTGTCTCAATGAATAAAGTAGAGAGCAATCAAGAAAGACCCTCAGTCATAACCTGTGGGCCTCCATGTGCAAGCAAAGCAAAAATTGTTGGAAATGCTATCATAATCCCAAGCTGGAACTCATTAATGATTTTTTTAATGAAATTCAAGTCAGCAGCTCAAACAAAATTTATTTATTTTTTGTGTGTCCATGCATCTATATGCATGCACCAGAGTAGAAATGTGTACATGTCATGGCATACATGTAGAGGTCAGAGTACAATTTGTGAGAATTGATTCTTTCCTTCCACAGCAAGGGGTCCAGGAATTGAACTCAAGTCATCAGGCTTGGTAGCAAGTACCTTTCCCTATTGAACCATCTCACCAGTCTCTCAAACAGCCATTTTAAAAATCAAACATCCTAACACAATACAATGCAAAGATATGTTTTTACATGCTGAGGAATGATAGTAGGAAAATAACAAAAATCTTAACTTTCTAATGGCTGGAGAAATGGCTCAGTGGTTAAGAACAAGCATTGCTCTTCCAGAGAACCCAAGTTCAATTCCCAGCAACCAAGTCAGGTGGCTCACAACTGCCTGTAACTCCAGCTCCTGGTGAATATGATGCCTGTAGCCTTCAAAGGCACCTGTGCTCACATGCACATACCCCACCCCCAACACACATATACACATAATTTTTTTTCATTTTTTGGGACAGGGTCTCCTTGTAGCTGACCTGGCACTCCTTGTAGACCAGGGTGGTTTTGATCTCAAGAGATTCACCTGCCTCTGCTCCCAAGTGCTAGGATTATAGGCATGTCCCACCATGCCTGGTTAAAAATAAAATACTTTTGGGGCTGGAGAGATGGCTTAGTGGTTAAGAGGACTGACTGTTCTTGCAGAGGACCTGGGTTCAATTCCCAGCACCCACATGGTGGCTACGAACCATCATTAACTCCAGTTCCAAGGGAATCTGAAGCCCTCTTCTGAACTCCGCGGCATTGCATGACACGGGTGCACTCATATACATGCAGGCAATACACTCATACACATAAAATAAAAATAAATAAAATACTTTTAAAAACCTTAATTTTCTATATTTAAACCATATTGTTTCTTAAAAGCAGACAATTTTGTGTGTACAGTAAAAACAGTGCAATTCATAGTATGTTATGGTCAGAAATCTGAGCCCATGTTTCAGGCAGCATCTGCTGGGGTTGCATGGCAGACGGCATGCACATGTGCATGCTGTGTGTTTGGAACCAAGGCTGCAGTGACATCACTGGATGCAAGACAGGCAAGTGCTTAATGACCCTGGAGTCATTAAGGTGTTCGCTTTTGGATTGGTTTTCGATCATTGTGATCATTGTGCATTCTTTTACCTCTTTTACTCTTGCCAGATGTTTTGCTACTGCCCATTGTTACTCCCACAATGGGTCACAACCCACAGTTGAAAGAGCTGGGCTAGCCTAGAGTGCAGACCCAGGCAGAGTGGAGCTGGCCCTGGCCCGCACTGCTGAGTGAGAAGGACTGCAAGAACAGAGGGATCTGGCACATCAGAAACTTAAGGACTTCAGCAAGGGTGGTTAAGGCTCAGGGGAAAATACCAGGCTGGGGCTGGTGTCAGGGCACATGGGAAGCAGGATCTACAGAGCAAGCGAGAGGCTGAGCTGGAAGTGCTGAGGCTGGCTCTGCTGGCACCCCAGGCAAGCCTGGCATGTGACTGGGTTTCATCCTGGCTGTCATCACACCAGTCGGGGGCTTCTGTGTGCTGCACTTGGACACAGGAAAGAGTAGGGTAACCCTGTGTGGGAAGGACCCAGGAGCTTAGTTGGGACTCCATTTGTAAATCTCCCCCAGATGATGCCTATTAGCAGCACTCCTTTGAGAACACTCCCAAATCTCCCTGGTAATCCAAAATCTGTCCTCAGCCTGAACAGCACACAATTGCTCCTTCTAGAAGCAGTCATGATAAATAATCTGCTTCTTACTAAGGAATGGACTCACTGTGCACCAGGCATTGTACCAAAGCCACAGCACTGTCTTTCTGTGTTTTTCATTCTGTAGGAATTGCTGGCACACCACAATTCTGTGAGCCTGTGAACATATGTGTGTGTGTGTGTGTGTGTGTGTGTGTGTGTGTGTGTGTGTTGAGACATGCACAGCATGCACAGAGTAGGGTAGCTGCATGCCTTGGGCTGTGGTATGATTCACCCGACCATCCTCTAGCAGTCGGATTCCCTTGGCAGCCTTGCCTTCTGCCCACTCTAACTCCAGGCTGCCAAGGATCTGCTTTCAGTCCTACTAGTGCCTTTCCCAGAATGTCATATAGTGGAATCCCACTGTCTCCACCCTTGTGAGTATGGCTTGACTTTCCTTATAATTCCTTCTGGTAGGAGTCATCTGAGTTGTTTTGTATACCAATGTTTTGTTCCTTTGTATTGATGGATAGCATTCAGTCATATGGAGGCAGTTTACTTACCAGAGGAAGGACCCTGGTTGGGGGTTATTTTTAGTTTAGGGCAATTACAAAAACAGCTGTAATACTGGCGTGCATGTTTTGTGAAAAGACAAGTTACTTCTCACAACTCTTTAATTCTCACCTCTGACCTATGCAATGCTACCCCTCATTTGGCAGAATGATCAAGGAAGACTTGGGGAGGAGGTTCAAGCAATTAACATTCCTGGAGGAGCTGACCAGAGACCCTATAGTTCAGAGACCCTGAGTTCAGCTCAGCCAGTGCCCACTGGCCTCCTCAGGAGCCAAGCAGGCTGTCCCCAAGGACCTCTGCTCTCTACAAGAAACCAGCCCTTCAGCACATGTCCCTAAGGTGCTACCATAGACTCAGAGCTGGCTCTGCACAGGTCAGCACCTCATCCAGTCATGAAGAGGCATCAAGAGTTCATTTGGTGGGGTGTTCCCAGTGTTGACACAGCAGAGGCAAGAGGCAGACATGCACAGGTGGGAGGAACATGATGGGAAATGAATTCGGATTAGCAGTTAAAGTTGAGCTAGCAGACGATGTCAATTCCAACTTAAGGAGCTGTATCCTGCAGTAAAAATATGTGTTAAAAAACCATCAGAATCTGAGAAATATGTTGCACATTTTGAGCATTCTGAGAACATCACAGAGTGTTCTCACACATACCTAGATGATATAGTCTACTACATGGCCAGGCCAGGTGGTATGGCCTATTGCTCCCAAGCTGCAAGCCCACACATCTCACTACTGACCGAGTTACTGTAGGCAGCCGCAACACAATGGCAAGTGTTTTGCATCTAAGTACAGAAAAAGAGTGAAATTTTCAGCTCCATTGTAATCTTATAGGACTGCTTGTCTTCTACGTGGTCCATCCCTGACCTAAAATCACTTAACTACACCTACTATTTCTCAGGCACCAGATCACTCTGATCTATGAGCTGAAAGTCTCAAGATCTTAAGAGTAAAATGGCTCATAGGTAAAGCTCATAGGTAGAGGTTATTGGTAAGTAAGAGTGCCTGGACCAAACCTGGCCTGTGTCTAGGGTAGTATCTACCTTGAAAGTCTTGTTCTCTGCTTCCTTCTGAGATGTCATACCCTAGTTCCCTTATGAATGAAACGAGTACCTATATGGGCTCCTGAGATCATTTATGGATCCAACTCCCTATTATGCCAAGAATACCTTTAGTTTCTGACTCCTCATCACTGGTAGCCAGAGTGTCTAGCAGCAAACCCTATATAAACATTTATGGACAAATCAGGTGTCTTTGCTCATTAAATATTTTAGTTGTCACAACAGACTCAGGACTGATTTCTAAAGGACAAGATATAACAAAATAAAAGTACTTTTGGTAGCTTATTGTTTGACAGTATTCTCTCCATGAGGCCTCTGCAGGTGAAGAGTACCTCCCTATGGCTGGATTTGAGTTCTGTGAAATGACTTGCTGTGGTTACCAGATGTGAAGCAAGCAGGGGTTTGGAATTTCTTGTATACCTGGCCTCTATACTACCACGAGAACACACCCAGGCCAATGTAATGGTTCAAAGAGAATGCAAGCCATTTGGAACATACTGTAGACCTAACTTGCTGGTTAGAGGTGCCCAGCTGAGCACAGTTAAGAGGAAAGTATCCAGCAAACCTGCAAAAATGTTCGTGCAGAGTCCAGCATGGTGATCCATGCCTTTAACCCCAGCACTTGGGAGGCAGAGTATCCCAGTTTGTTCTTCATTGCTGTGACAAAATACTCTAACCATTACCAACTTGGGGAGGAAAGGGTTTATTTAGCTTACACATTCCAGGTCACAGTTCATCCAGAAGCCCAAGGTAGGAACTCAGGGCAGGAACCTGGAGGCAGGAGCTGGAGCACAGGCCATGGAGGAATGCTGCTTACTGGCTTGCTTCCCTGGCCCCTGCTCAGCCTGCTTTCTTATGCAACATAGGCCCACCTGCCCAGGGTAGCACCACCCACAGCGGGCTGGGCCCTCCCTCAGACATGGCCACAGCCCAGTCCAATAGAGGCAATTCTCCAATTGAGGCTCCCTCAACCCAGGTGTGTCAAGTTGACACTAAAGCTATCCAGCACACAGAGGCAGGCAGACCTCTGTGAGATCAAAGCCAGCCTGATCTACATAGTGAGCTCCAGGCCAGCTGAGGCTACGGGATGATTCTGTCTCAAACAAACAAACAACAGCAACAAACCATTAGCACTGGAGAGGACCTGGGTTCAATTCCCAGCACCCACATAGCAGCTAACAATCAGCCAAAACTTCGGTTCCAGGGGATCCAATGCCCTCTTCTGACTTCCACAGGCATGTAGACAAAACACTCATACGCATAAAATAAAAATAATAGAAAAATATTTTTTAAAAAGCTCCACATGACAGAATACCAAGTGATAACATTCACTGTATACCAAAGTCTCCCCTTATCTGTGGGAATGTGTTCCAAGACCCCCAATGGGTACCTCACAATGTGGCCCATAATAAGTCATATATACCATGTTTTTCTCCCTATGTATAACTATAATAGAATTGAATTTATAAATTAGGCAGGTAAGAAATTAACAGCAATAATAAAACAGTAATTACAACAATGCATTACAATAATGGTTATATGAATTTGGTCTTTCTCTCAAAAGAATAAAGAAAAATCAGTATTTTGAGAGCATTGTTGAGTTTAGAGAGCTGAAACTATAGAAAGCTGGACTGTGGACGAGAGGGGACTAGTTCCTTGATAGATGTCCTTCTGGAGTGACCTAAGGTGAACTTCCCCACCTTCTCCCAAAGAGCTAAGGCACTGTGGTCTGTTACAGCCCATTAATTGGTTACGCAGCTGTCCTGGCAGAAGTAGAATTTGAGAAGTAGAATTTGTGTCCTCCTCTTGTGTCCTGTGGCGTGGCAGAGGCTAAGATGTGGGTGGGAGTTTCAGTCTGCTAACTCCAGGCTGTGGCTCACTGCCAGCAGAGCACTTAGCATGCTTGCCTGCCTCCTTTCCCATCTGTCTTCACTCCTCACACACTCTTAATGCCACTGAATGCTAAAGGACCAACATACATGAATGGAGAGGACCCAAAGCATAGGGGGAGACCACCAACCAAACAGAACCTTCCCTCTACCCACCATCTACTCAGAGCGGCTCCTTCTCATCCCTCAGAATAAATAGGAAACTCTTCCCACTCCATAAAAAGTTAGGGGGAATTTCAGCTAATCCACATACTCAGCCCAGACAGTGCAGGTGTGGGCTCTGAGGGTATCCTACATTATCTAATGTGTTGGCCTCCAACCCCTCAGGGTCTAGGGATAAATTCTGCAAACACTGCTGTACACATCTTCCTCAGGAGTATGAGGAACTACTGGTGTTTGGCTGGGGACTGCAAATGTTTCCGGAGGCCCAGTGGAATCTTGGAAAACAGAAAACAACCTAGCCCACATTACATAATCGGGCCAGGAAAACATGTTTCATATTAAAGCACCAGCCAGCACTTCCCAGGACTCAGAAGTCTGGCTTTTTGACTGGGCCTGGGACCTGCTTGAGAATGACAATATTTTAACCGTTCTGCTCCTCTTCATCTCTCAGAGACACTCTGAGCTGCTCCATCTGTGGCTTGCATGTCTGTATATTGTACTTCTATCTTGTGCAGCATCAGAGCATGCAAATTATTATGCTCCCCGGAGAAGATGAAAAGATCAATAAAATGTTTGTAACACAAGCAGGAAATGAAATTGAGGAGATATCAAGGTTTCTAGGAACTTGTGGAACCCACGCACTGCTATGACAGCCCGTTAATTGGTTACACAGCTGCCCTGGTGGATATGAAACCTGTGCCCTCTTATATCTTGTGGTGTGATTAAGGCACATAGCCAAGTGTGAAGGCACAGGGTTGTAATCCCAACACTTGGTAGGCAGAGGCAGGAGAATTTCAAGTTCCACGGCAGCATGGGCTAGACTGTGAGACCTTGCCTGCCCCCCCATCAACCAAATCCTTGCTGTTATTTGGGTTTCGGATATCCCCTCACTGGCTCCTGTGTTGAACACATTTCCCACCAGTGGAGGTATTTGGGAGAGTGATGGAGCTTTTGGGAGGCGGGGACCAGCTGGAGGAAGTAGGTCTGCAGCCCCAGCTTCCTCATAGCGATCTGCTGCCTGGGTGCTGATTGGATGTAACCAGCTGCCTCAGGGTCCCACTGCCCCAAGCCAGTCTCACTGCCCAAAGACCACACCTTCCCCATATGACGGACCACACCTCTTAAACCTGGAGCCAATAGATACTCTTCCTCTCTTAAGCTACTTGTTTCAGGTATTCTGTCACATGGATGAGGAAAGTGTAAAAGCTATGTAAGAGTGGCAAGGGTCAAATGAAGCAACGTGTGTACAATACTCACAAGACTGAGCATGCTGTAAATACACAGCAGGTGGTATGGATGGCAGGAACGACAGTCACAAAACCCTGTATTTGCTTTAAAGCCCTGCTGCCCTTGCCCTGAAAACCTTTATGACCCTTGAACATGGATACCTATGTCTTCATTTGGTGCTGGGCTTTGCAAATCATGTAACCAGTCTTGCTGAGAGCCACACAGATTGGGGGGGTGGGGGAGCTGTGGCACCCTAGGGATATTTGCCAACCACTGTGATAAGCCAGATCCCAAGTGCAAAGTTACACCTAGTCGTTTTGGTAATTTGGGGAAGGATACAGAGCAAAGCCAGCGACAACTTGCCATTTTATAGCAAGCTTCCAGGTGTTTATTTTAAACAGTGCAGCCTCACTGCTGAGAAGAAAGTATCCTCTCACTTTTAATTCTTAACTTCAGACAGTTCTGTCCTGTTTCAGCTCCTCCTCCTCCTTCTGTGGCCATGTGGAACACTGTTTAATATCAAACTTAGCTAATGTGAGGACAATGCACTGTGCAGTCATGCTCAGCCCTTTTCCTTCTTTCCTTCTTCCTCTTCCTGGGGGAAGAAGAGATATATTAGTTACTTTTCTGTGATAAACACAACAACCAAGGCAACTTATAGAAGGAAGAGTTGGGCTTCCAGTTCCAGAGGGATAACAGTCCATCATGAAGTTGTGGTGGATAACTTCAGTTGTCAACTTGACACACCTGGGGCAATTGGGGCATTGCCTCCATCTGATTGGCCTGTGGCCATGTCTGTGAGGCATTTTCTTAATTGCTGGTTGATGTGAGAGGGCCCAGCCCATTATAGGTGGTGCCACCGCCTGAGTGGGTGGTCCTAGGTTGTATAAGAAAGCAGACCGAGCACAGGCCAGAGGAACAAACCAGTGAGCAGTGTTCCTCCATGGTCTACACTAGAGTCGCTGCCTCCAGGTACCTGCCCTGGCTTCCCTCAAGGATGAACAGTGATCAGGATGTGTAAGCCAAATAAACCCTTTCCTTCTCAAGTTGGTTTTGATCAGTGTTTTGTCACAGCAATAGAAAATAACTAGGGCAGTCAGGGAGGCATGGCAGGAGGCAGCAGGATCAGAAAGCTGAGCAGTCACATCTTCAAGCAGGCACGGGAAGCAGAGAAAGCCTAACTGGCTATGTTACTCTCAAAGTCTGCCCCCAGTAACGTGCTTCCTCCAACATGGCTACACCTCCTAAAGGTTCCATAACCTCCCCAAACTGGACCACCAACTGGGGACCAAGTGTTCAAATAATTGGAGCCTACGGGGAACATTCTCATTCAAACCACCACAGGAAGTATGTCCCAGGTGACAAGACAGTACATCTTTCCAAGTCTTGGGTTTCATACCAGAAAGCCCATTTGGCTCAAAATCAGTGTCATGTTCTGATATGAACAACAGGAGTGTGTTGATCTTCCTCTGTATTCCATTGTCCTACTCCTCTGTTTGTTCAGGGTGGGATAAAGGGAGCTACTTCATGGTCATTCTTGATGATCCAAGCAATGATATGCACCCTTGCCATCTTCTGACTTGTGACAGTTAATTAAAATGCCCCACCAAAAGTTTCACTTACCATAGGGCGGCAGTGTGGATACTGCAGAAGATTTTAGGGTCATTGCATCCTTAGAAGAAAGACACCAAATCTCGAGATCCCTTGGGTCAGGAGGGAGAAAATCCAAAGGTACTTTTGTTCTCAACATTTTGTGTGCAGAAAAATTATATAGAAGGACCAAAATGGATTTAGCTCTCAGCCCCATCCCAGAGGTTCAGGTTCAGTAGATCTCATGCATGTCTACCAAAGTCCAAATGATTTTGATGGCTTGTCTGGGAACCTTGTTGAGAACTACTGGCCTGGCATAAAATGATGTCTGCCTATTATTGCAGAGTAGGAATCAGAGCCCCAGAATCCTACACCCCAGCAGATCCCCCTTCTCAGTCCCTCCTCCTGTCTATGGTCCCACCTTCCTCAGTTCTGCTTGGAGGGATCTTTGACATCAGTTTTCCTCACTTAAGCTGAACTTGCTCCTTTTTTTCGAAACTGTGCCACTTAGAGTAAGTCATCAGCATCCACAATAAAACAACTTTAACAATGTTAAGTGTTTCTGGCACTGATAGAAGAAACATGAAAAGAAATATTTTTATGAAGAAAAAATAAATGTCATTAAAGATGAACATAACCCAGGTGTGGTACATATGATCATTATTCCCATATTTGAGAGATAGAGGCAGAAGGATCAGGAGTTCAAGGCCAGCCTAGGCTACATGAGACCCTGTCTCAAAAACAAACAAACAAAACAAACACACAAATGACAGGCTTAAAGCCAATGTGATTTTGCAGAGGTTCAAGAACCCCGAAAGTTGATCCATGTGTTTTTGGTTCTTCCATGGTTGATTCATGTCTACATTTACTCTGCTAAAAGAAACAAGCATATTAATAGCCAGGTTTTTCTTTTGTCAAGTCCATCTCTGTGAGCTCTTTTATTGACCATGTAAACTGCATTATTGATCTAGAAACTACAGCACCCATTTGAAAATGAGGAAAGAGCTAAAGGACCTGTTACCAAGCTCACATCCCTTCCACCAGCCCCCAAAGCTTTGTCATAAACAAGCAATGAGGCCGGTTCTGCTCAACTGTCCCCCTCACTCCATATCCCTTCTAGGAAAATGTCATTTGTGCAGAGGGCTTAGCTGAAGAACTGTGCAAAGATCTCCAATTAATAGGAGATTAATTGGGCACATAATTCACAAGGATGTGCTCCAGGAATTTCTCTAGGCCAGTGGTTTTTAGATGAAATACCCAATAGTAAGTTTCTAGCATCCATATTCAAAGAGTAAAGAGAAGGGCCCAGAGTGCATGCTTGCATGTATGAAGACCTGGGCTCAATCCCTAGCACCACAGAGCACACAAGAAAGGAGAAAGTAGGTAAAATTAATTTCAAGTCAGACGTGGTGACACACCTATAATCCCAGCTACTTGGGAGGTAGAGGCAACAGGATCACAAGTTTTGGACCAACCTGGGCAACTTATTGAAACCCAGTCTCAAGATTAAAAAACAAAACAATAAGAAAGAGTCGGAGATATAGTTCAGTGATAGAGCACTTGCCTAGAATGTGTGAGGCCCTAGGTTTAATCTATAGACCACACACACACACACACACACACACACACACACACACCCCACACAACCAAATATATCCAAAGAGTATCATCTTAACATGTGACCAGCATAAAATATCAATGAGATCACATATTATGTCTTCCCTATGACATCTTCAAACTCCACTGGGTTCTGTATTTTTCTCATCTCTCAGTTTGGACTGGCCACATTCTGGACACTTTCCCAGCTGAATCTTCAGGCTCTTCCTGTTGGTATTCCTAAAAGATGTGCTTCTTGTAGGGGTAACCTTCTGGTCTAAGCTTTTGGTTTTTCTCAGAGCTTCTAGTTTTGAACACCAACCCCCACGTCTACAAGAACTCGGGAATACAGATATATAAATTCTCACTTCATGAAAAATGGAACATTTCAGCCTCCCATGATAGTCTTTCCCCACAAATCTAACTCAAGCCTCAGTCTCCTCTTGCATCCAGTGAGTATACCTGATCCCATGCATGGGAGTCACTCTAAAAGACTCAGATTCTGAGGATGAAGAGATGGCTCAGCAGTTAAGAGCACTGGCTGCCCTAGTTGAGGACCTGGGTTCGGTTCCCAGCATTCACATAGTGGTGAACAACCTTCCGTAACTCCAATTTCAGAGGATCTGACGCCCTCTCTGACCTCTGCAGGCACTGCATGACATGAGAGCACTTACATACAGGCAGGCAATACACTCATATACATAACATAAAAATAAGACTCCCTGCACTGGGTGGGTCCCCCTTCTAGTCTTGGGCCCAGGCCTACTCCTGCTCTTCCTGCCACAGATCTCTCAACTACCCTCTTAGTCCAGACCCACCCACTGTGTCCTGATCCCCTGCACTCGAACTAGCTCAATTCTCCAACTTGAGTTTGTTAGACCCTCCACAGGCTGTCCCCACCTCCATTTTGCCCATGGCCTCCTGATCTGCCTGCCTCAGAACAAGGGAAATAAGCAGCAGGCCCCAACCCTACATAAGGAATTACTGGCAACTGATTACTGCTGGGTAGGGAGAGTAGATCTTCTCCAAGGGAGTGACTCTAGATAGACTGACTAGACTCCAGTGGATGAACTTGCACTGAGGGACATCTGGGTACAAAACTTGACCGGATGTTGACAAAATGCATGAAATCCGGTGAGGGTTATGCGGGGCACGGATGTGGGAGGGGTCAATATTTGATTAAGATCTATTACATTAAATGCCCAAAACTCAATAAAAATACATTTAAAATTTTTTTCATTTTAAAAAAGACTCAGAATCTAACACGTGTGTATGTATCACATACCTGCAGAGGAGAAATGTATGGATGTGAGATTCCCTCTATGTGTGTAAAGCACAGCAGAACAGTAGTGTATATTCCTGTCTGAAAATTTCAACACATTACTAAGCCCTTTCAGTCTCCAGTCAACATGTCCACCACCTGTGATGGATGGTGGCAGATGTGCAGCACTAAGTAGAAGGAAGATCTGAAATCCCACAGCTGCCTCTGCTACAACCACTGAACCTGCACAAGACTGTGGGAGTGGAGCCTGCGACCCACCTGAAAGCAGGTCATGGTGATCAAGACGCAGAGTCTAGTGAGCGAAAGCCAGCCACCTCCAACATGAGGACCATGCTCCACAGGAAAAGACACACAATCCACCAGATAAAGAACTGGCCTGATCTGCACAGGGCCTGATCTGCATCCTGCCAGCCAAAGGCCTGTGGTGAAGAGCCCACACCTCCAGACACAGTAGAGTCCATCAGCTTTCTCAGTCGGCTCCACTGGGTCTCCCTGTGTGGCTCCTTGAGCTGTGGCCCAGTATGTTGTCACTTGGCTGTATCACCAAAACTCTCAGTGTCGCCCATTCATGTGAAGAGAATGGCAGGGCTGGCCATGAAGGAAGGTTGGGGGATCACATTTTCCAGGAAAGGTCTGCTGGCCTCTGGCCTAAACCCTCTATTCCTTTGTGAGGGCCTAAAAACTTCCAACTGGAACCTTCTAGGACAAATTGTCCCTTTAGAGGAGGGAGGGGTATCTAGCCTAGAAGGATGCTGACTGAAGACCAGCTCCCAGGCCACCCCCAAGCCCCTGGTGTCACAGCATGGTTTGTGACCATGGGAACTGGGACTTGCAGGAGTCAGGCAAGGAGAACCTACATTTCTTCAGATTGGACAGACGTTGCAGAGTCATCACTTCATGCAGCCCATGTTAGGGATGAACAGATGAGATTAAATTGCTACAGCCTATACTGACCATCCAAGGAGGGTGGCAACCCCAGGCTTCTGGGCAGCAGACAAGGTTCAATATCCTGAGCCCTTTCCACCCCATCTCCTTGAGGCTTAGTGCTTCCTCAGAGGTCTTTCCTGGCCATCCTAAGTAAGTTCTCCCAGATTCCTCTGCCCTTCCTGTGTTTATTACAACCTGTGGTGTAGGCTCAGCCTTCTGAGTCCTTTCACCTGCTGGGCTACTCCGACTGGGTAGCTTTGGGTGTTAGTCGACCTCAGCCTCCTTGTCAGAACCAAGTGAATTACTGAATGCCAAGGGCTGAGAACAGGTCCTGCATATAGTAAGTGCTCAGTAGTCACTAACTCTCTGTTTGCTAGAACAGGCACCGTCAGGAGCAGGTCCTTCTCTTGCCCAGTGATCGGTTATATCCAAACAACCCACTGCAAGTCGAAAGCATTGTAAGTGGGAAGTGTGCTTATCATACCTAAATCTGTGAAAGAAGGTAACATAATACAATGTGATATTGACAAAAATTTTCCCAACACATTACTAGATTTTCTTGGGATCAAACAAGTTCACAATTCACAGAAAGATGTTCTAAAGAGTGAAAAAAATTAAAAGGTGAAACATACCCCAAAATGGTATAAACTAGCATTTTTTTTCTTAGAAACAGATCGTATGTTTGAAAAGTAAAACACACTGTGCCAACTCCCCTATTACCTTAAAAACAGAGGGCTGATTTCTTTATTAGTGGACTTTAAATGCTTCAGGCAATTTTTTCAAATATAATAGCATATTCATTAAACTGTTATTTCAGATTTCCTGTCTAATTTTTATTAACAGAGTAATATAGTTAGTATCAGTATTTTAAAGTATTGCACCAGAGTCACATTTTTTTTTTTTTTTTTTTTTGTCTTTTTGAGACAGGGTCTCCCTGTAGCCCCAGCTGTCCTGGAACTCACTATGTAGACCAGTCTGGCCTCAAACTCACAAAGATCCGCCTGCCTCTGCCTCCCAAGTGCTAGGATTAAAGGCGTGTGCTACCACACCCGGCTCATGAGTTTATTTTTAAATGTTACTTAAAGCCCATTCTCAATAAATCAACTCCTTTGAGGTGATGGTTAGCATTACACATTTATTTTTTCTAGGATTGGTTATTTGAAAATTTCTTCATTATAGCATTATGTGTATTTTGGAAATAACTAATTTATAGCTTCTTAAATATTGAACAGTAATATTTGTGAGCTGGAGAAATATTTAGTTGATAAAGTATTTGCCTTGCAACCATGAGGACCTGGGTTTGAGCCTCAGGACTCATTGAAAAAAATAAAAGAAGTGAGGCATGATAGTACATGCTTGTAATCTCATTACTGGGGAGGTGGAGACTGGCATATTCTTGGGGATCCCTGGCCGGCCAACCTAGCCTACTTGGGGAGCTACAGGCCAGTGAGAAACTCTGTCTCAAAAACAAGGTGGACTATGTCTAAAAACTCACTCCCAAGATTATCCTATGGCTTCCACATTCATGTGAATACACGTGCATACATACCTTCCACACATAAACATTCACACATTCAGAAAAAAACATATTTTAATAAACATTTAATGTCTTTAATGCATACCACAGACATATGAGGGAATATTTTCACACCATCTATCAAAAACAAAACTGAAGTGAATCTCTTTCTTTGCTTCCAAGTGTTATGTGACTAGCAGGTCTGCGTCTCCTCACAGCTAGAATATTGACTGGGTATGAGAGCAAGTAGCAGGAGACCCAGGACTCAAGCAAAAATTAGGATTCTGTTGAGGAGCCAGTAGTATTTTTAAAACTTAAAAACATATGAACATGTTTTCTTTTTAATTTCAAATACTTTGATATGAAGTGGAAAACAATAGCCCTGTCCTTCAGAAGTAAGTCATTGTCCACAGTTTCTTGAAACCCATCTAGAACATTTTACACATATACTACACATAGACACACAATGTGTATCTTTTAAGATAGGTTCATTGTCTATACAAATAGAGTCAGGCTGTAGCATCTTTCTTTTTTACTTAACAGTATGTCTTTTATTTCACTGTGGTAGTAACACTTAACATGAGCTCTCCTTTAACATATCTGTAAATGTATGCCGCATCATGTTGGCTGCAGGTACAATGCTGTACAGAGCTCTAGAGATTATTCATTTTGCCTAACGGAAACTTCACGCCCACTGCTTGGTGGTTACTCCCTACATCTCATTTCCTCCAGGCCCTAGCAACTACCCGTCCACTCTTTGATCTGAATAATGTGACTATGCTGGATACTTCATGTAAGTAGAATCATGCAGGATGTATCCCGAGACTTTTTTAATTCACTTAATATAATGTCTTCATGGTTCATTCATATTGTCACACACTAAAGAATTTCCTTCTTTTATAAAGCTGAATAATATTCCACTGTGTGTATACTGCATTTTCTCTGTCTACTCATCTGTTGATGGATGGTTCATTTGGTTCCGTAGCTTGGCCATAACGAACAGTGCTGCAGTGAGCGTGCAATGCCAGCAGTTCTGTGGGATCCTGATTTCAGTTCTTTTGGATAAATACCAGAAATGTAATTGCTGGAACATATGGTAGTTCAGCTATTTTTAAAATTCCCAAGAACCTCCATACTGTTTCCACTCCTGCACCGTGCACGACCTTAACTTCTCAAGTCTTGTCACACTGTTGTTTCTTAATAATGCCATCCTGAGCGGTGTGAGGTGACATCTCCTTGTGATTTTGGTAAGCATTTCTTTGATGACTAATAACATTGAGCATTTTTTCATACACCTGGTGTCCTGTCTTTGGAGAAATGTCCATTCAAATTGTTAGATCATTTTTAAAATTGGGACTCTTTGTTGTTGCTTTTTTTTGTCATTTATTTTGTGCTTGCCTATAGGGCTGTATAACAATAGGCCATGTAAATGTTTTTGCTATATACAAATCTACCTTGTTCTTTTTGACAGTTACATATTTTTGCATGAATATGACATAATTTCCTGTAGCCAGTCATTTACTTTAGATTTTTTTTTTGTCACTGCTCTGCTGTTAAGATGGCATCTTGGGCACATCATAAATGTAAGATGCCACCTTTCTCTGTGCCTTTCAGCCCTTGCTTGTGATGCTTATCCATTTTGCCTTAGGTTATGAGGACTACTAGATATCACTACCTCCCCAGGAGCCGTGGAAGTTCCTGGTAGAGAAGCAGTGTCCAGTGTCCCCTTTTTCCCCAATGGTGAACACAGCCACATGCATGGCAAATGATTAATTGTACCTTGGTTGTTTAAACATTTTCCTCTCTACCAAGTGCATGAACCCAAACTTGCATTCTAAGCCTCCAAAGAGATCAAGGATATACCCTGAGTGTCAGCCAACATATGTGACTTATCACCAATCCAATGCAGAGAGATTTCTGCTGTAGCAAGAGACCAGAATGATCCTATACAAAGACTTAGGCAAAGCTACCATTCCCCTGGTTAAGCAGAAGGTGGTGCTTTCCCTCAGTTTCCCCATTAACTGAGTCACAGTACTCAAGGTTGTGGTCAGACCTTGTTTCTACTGATCTTAAGACACCCTGTTTTCTCACCCTGAGACAAAGGCCTGGAGAACAAGGTGGCAGACGTGACCCTGTATTTTCATGACTCAGAAGGTGCAGCCAGCTTGAATACTACATTCAGCTGAACTCTGACACAACTGAAATTTCTCTACCTTCAAAAGACAGGAAATGCATTGTCTGTACATGACTAGGCTTTTTAAAATGCCTGCATCATAAATACACTGACATCCCTGGATGAGGTGGGAGCCTGCACCACTGACTGCACCCTGCGTCTAGACACCGGGTTCTTTCCTTCTGAGGTCTCCACAGCGACCCCCTCAACTCCCTTCCCACAGCCTTGTTTAGCACTTATCCAAAGTCCAGGTTCAGAACAACCCAACTCAGTGATCTAAACCACTCAGTTTCAAACATTCCACAACTCTTGAGCTTTCTGGAAGCTGCAAGCTTTTTGGAAGCTCCAAGATGTCTCAGAATTAAAAGAAAGCAGCAATAATGAAGCAATAATGAAGAGCACATCCTGTCCTAAACAAATAACCACAGACCCTGGAAATGCAGGTTCATGAGAAGATGAATGAAAGAGGCAGCCAGACAGCTCCTGTCCACTGTGGCCAGAAGGAACTGAGGGCAGGTGAGTGCATGGAAAAATCCCAGTCTGGGGCTCCATACAACAAAAAAGATATTCCTTGAAGCCCTGGGGTCCAAGTGGGGTTGTTGAGATGTAACAAAACTCAACTGGGAGCTGTTCTGAGGATGAGTAACCACTGTGCAGCCTAGACGTCATGAGATGACCTCACAGAGACCGATTTATGTTACAACAGTTCCCATGATGTCTGAATCTTAAATCTCCAAAGGCCCATGTGTGGAAAGCTTAGACCCCAGAGTGGCACTGATGGGAGGTGATGGGCCTTTGAGATAAGGGACCAGGTATGTGTGTGTGGGGGGGGTATCTTTGAATCATCTGGGTGTGTGCCCTCAAGGGAAGTTTTGGAAAACTGGTCCCTTCTTGGTTCTCGCTTCTGCTTTCCAGCCATGAGATGAGCAGTTGTGTTCCACTACTGGGTCCCACCATCATGTGTTAGCGCACCACAACCCAAAAGCCCAAAGCAATGAAGCCAGCAGATAATGGATTAGAACCTCCAAAACTCTCAGCTAAAGTCAATCTTTTTTCTTGAAAAGTTGATTATGTCAAGTATTTTGTTACAGTGTTGAAACACTGACACACAAAAAAAGCAAATGTAAACAGTGGAAGAATGTGTTTTTCAGAAGGAGAAATCACGGTGCAGGGACAAGATTTTATTTAATATGTGTGTGTGTACCTGTGGTGGTAGTCTTCGAATGCCAACCACCCTTTTTTTGGAGACATGGTAGGCTAGCTAGGGACCTCCTTGTTGCTGCCTCCACAGCACTGAGATTAAACAAATCAACCCCGGCTTTTTTACAAGGGGATCAAATTCAGGCCCTCTGATCTGTCTCCCTAGTTCATGATTTTAATGTTGACTACTCAGGAAGCTAAAACCAATACTCTTAAGAAGGTGGAAATCCATGCTGGCCAAGGGAGGATGCAGGCTAGAAACCTGTTTCTCTTCCTGGTATTTGCTGTCAGTGTGATCAGCTTCCTAAGAAATAAGGTTCCATATAGTACCTTCCACCTGTGTGGAGGAGTGAACAGTCCAGTGCTGTCCAGGCACCCATGCTTCTTTCACTCTAAAAGCTGTGACTCCAATTCCATCATGAGGAAGACATATGGCAGATCCTAACTGAGGAACATTCTACAGCCCTGACTGACACGCCTCAAAACTGCCAGTCCTAGGATCTATGAAGTCTGAGAAACTGTCAGAGCCAAGAAGAGCCAAGGAGATGCAAGGTGGGAGTCTGGATGGGATCTGGGAACAGAGACAGAACATTAGGAGAA
The DNA here is from genome assembly GCF_000622305.1 of Nannospalax galili. Classification (NCBI taxonomy): domain Eukaryota; kingdom Metazoa; phylum Chordata; class Mammalia; order Rodentia; family Spalacidae; genus Nannospalax; species Nannospalax galili. The sequence continues at coordinate 325,754 of NW_008330482.1, forward strand.
ACTGAGGAAATCTGAATAAAGTGTGGTTTAGTTAATCATAGCACATTGATATTTGTTAATTACTTGTGGCAAGTGAGTCACACTCAGAAAGACATAAAGGAGAAACTGGCTGTGGAGCACATGGAAACTCTATTGTCTTCACAACTTCTTGCACTAAAAACTATTCTAAAATCAACAGGCTGTTTTAAAAACAGTGCCAGCTGTGTATAGGGGAGCTGGATATGGGGCACACATCCTCCAGAAGCTGGGTATGGGGTACATAGCCCCTGGGAGCTGGACACCTATGAGCACTGATTAAAAAGAACTACTAAGGAACTTAAAGGAAAGAAGTAAAGTCTTAACCAAAGAGTGGTTAAGAGTATTCATATAAATGACAATGACACCAATAATAGAGCACCCCAATCTAGAATCTAAAATGTTCCAACATCTGAAACTCCCTTTTGGGTTGGTGGGGGTTAGACAGTCTCACTATGTAGCCCTAGGTGGCCTGGAACTTGCTATGTAGACCACCCTAGGTTGGCCTCCATCTTACAGCAATCCACCTGCCTCTGCCTCCTGAGTACTGGTAATAAAGGCATGTGCCACCATGCCCAGCCAAAATCAGAAACTCATGAACCACCAACATGATGCAACAAATGGGAAGTTCTATACTTGACCTCTTATGATGGTAGTGGTTAAAATGCAGATGCAATATCAAAAGGGGGCTGGCAGGGTGGTTTAGCAGTTAAGAGCACTGGCTGCTCTTGCAAAGGACCCGGGTTCAGTTCCCATCACCCACATGACAGCTAACAACTGTCCATAACTCCAGTCCAGGAGATCTGATGCCCTCTTCTGGTCTCCACAAGCATTGCAAGCATGGGTTCACTTTCATGCAGGCAAAACACTCATATACAAAATCAAAAAAAAATTTTTTTGAAATTAGAAAATGTCCTTCATTTTAAAGGGATAAAATAAGTTTTATGTTTAGATTTGTGTCCCAACCCCAAGATATCTCAGTATATGTATATATAATATTTTATATATTATATAATGCATTGCAAGCATGGGTTCACTTTCATGCAGGCAAAACACTCATATACAAAATCAAAAAAAAATTTTTTTGAAATTAGAAAATGTCCTTCATTTTAAAGGGATAAAATAAGTTTTATGTTTAGATTTGTGTCCCAACCCCAAGATATCTCAGTA
>NW_008330482.1:328503-348544 GCF_000622305.1 Nannospalax galili
TTTTATATATTATATAATATATGCATGTATTAAAAAATCCAAACTCCAAAACCATTACTGTCTCGAGCACTTTGGTTAAGGGACACTTGATGGGATAATAATAGCCACTCTTCCTACTGAGAGTCACACATTCTTAGGCTACCCTGAACTTCGTGCTATAGCTTTTATGATGCCATTTCAGTCAGGGTCTAACAGAAACCGCTTGCAGCAGAAGGGACTGAATCTGGGGACCGGTTTCCCAGGTGATGAAGGAAGATGAGAACTCAATGGGGATTGATGAAGTAACCAAGAGATTAGTCACAACAGGAAGCTGCTACCAACCCTAGGCTCGAGGAACAAAGGGAAGAGTGCAGCATGACTGATTTCGGGAACTAGAATTAAAAGCCAGAGATCCAGCCATTACCTAGGAAACCAATATGCTGTTTCCTCCTTCCCCCACCTACCAGTCTTCCTTTAAATACCTGCCACTGGCCAAACTCGGCCCAAATCTGACTGGTATAGTATCTGGAGAAGCATGCACCCTGGGGCCAAGGGACCTGAGATGTGGGGCGGTGGAGAACACTGGAGCGCAGGTAGAGCCCTGCTCCATCCCAGACACCATTTTGTGTGCGGGTGTTGTCTACAGTGGGAAGCCAGATGAGACTGTGGAGAAGCAGCCTGGAGGTGAGACAGATCCAGGAGACCTCATGCACAGCTATAAGCAGACAGCCATCCTTAGCCCCAAGCATCTTGAGCTCTGGACACTGGAGACCACTTAAAGACAAAGGGAGACTGGGTTTTCTGGCACATGGGTGTGGGTGTAGTGGCAGAAAGGGCAGGGTTCTCTTTGTCCCCACTCCAGGAAACTGGGTCACACCCCCTTTCAGTTCTACATTCCTCCCAAAGATGGTGGAATTGGATATAAAGATGGTTTATACTATAAACTTATGTTGTTATGGTTTTCCATATAAATCTATTTAAAAAAAAAATATGGCCCAAACCAGTGGGCTAGAATCCAGGCAAACCTTTTACCCAGAGCCCGAGATTAGTATTCTCATTGCAGCGCAGCCCAACTGAAAGTTATCAGAAGGCAGCCAGCTTTCAGTCTCAAGAACTGCAGCCCACTGATCACAGTGGCATTTACAGACAGTATATTTGGAGACCCTGCCACGCCCTACTCACCACTGGTCCCAAGCCTTCCAAGAAATTGATGGTGTAGCACTAGGGACATCTGTGAGGAGAGAACAGCCATTGGCTCTGAAATGTTATTAAAATAATAATAACCCCATGAGTGAATGAAAAGATGTTCATTGCTGATTGCAGGATGCTCTGTTTGGCCTCTGTCCAAGTGTGAGGGTGCTATGTGTCCCCCTGCTCAGATCCCTCCGACAGGTTCCCCATAATGGGCACTACAGGAGAAGGAAGCTCACTGCACGGTGGTGGGAATGAAATGAGGGCCCTCTTAAGTGACAGTGAGCAGCCATGGTGATGGAGGGTCATTCTTGGGGGTTCCTCCTTCCTCTTGACAGTTAGGGGGGTCAGAGATTCCTTCTAAAGTCAGCTTTACCAGTGTACAATCCATGCAACTCTCCAGGCCCCATCCTCAAAAAGGTCTCACGCGTGTGTTAATGCTCTGACTTCTCCATTTTGAAATTAGTTATTTTATTTGTTGTTTTAAAGTTCTGTGTGTGAGCTATTACCTGGATGTATGTAAGTGCACCTGTGTCATTCAATGCCCTTGGGGGTCAGAAGAGGGTGTCAGATTCCCTGGAACTGGAGTTACTGGTTAGCCACTGTGGGTGCTGGGAATTGAACCCAAGTCCTCTACAAGAGCAGTCAGTGCTCTTAACCACTGAGTCATCTCTCCAGCCCCCCATTTTGAAATTATTAATGTTTACTCAGGGTCTCACATTTTCCTTCTGCACTGAACCCTGAAAATTCTACAGCCAGCCCTGGTTCTGACTCTCTCCAAAGAGAAGAACCACAAGATATGGGTCAGGTCTCATAGCTCTTGTTACAAAACGGCTGTCATCAAGAGCAAAATGCTGCCAGTTGTTCCTCTGTGTCAGAAAGCCACTCCGTGGGTCAATGCATGGCTTAGATCAAGGATACCTTTGCCACCCTCAGCATGTCTGGCTGATCAGGTACCCTTTGTGGTGGAAAAGCTGGAAGGGCAGTTGTCCAGTGTACTGCATGTGCAACAACGAATGACCCTTCTTTCTGGCTTCTGCTTGAGACAGCATCCCCGGGCCACAAGCTCAGACTTCAGTGCCCCACTTGTCCAACATCAACCCCAGGATTAAGAAGGAGGTTCAGTTTTAAGTGGGCTGAGGCTGCCTCCAGAACATACACAAGCAAAATCGTCATCAACACGGAGAGCTGGGGCAGGAATCCGGCCTCCCCAGTGTTGCCCGTGGTGACAAGAACCCCAGCAGGCAAGGCATGAGCTAAGCAGCTGTTTACCGCTCTCTGCAGCTGATCCCACCGCCGCTGCTTCTGCTGTTCTTGATCACAAACCAAAGTGAACTGTGCCACCTAGTGGAACTTAAAGAAACCATCTGTGAATTACACCACAGCTATGAAACCAGCTTTTCCTAATCAAAGATGTCTTGTTGACCCTGGCTGCCGGTTAGATTCATCCTGGGAAGCCTTTAACAATCTAGAGGAGGGGCCCATGCCCCCTGGGAGCTAATGTTCAGCCAAAGTGGAGAAGCACTGGCTTAGCACATGGAGGGAGTTCAAGAAACAGTTACTGAATACTGAATGTAGACGTGCTCCTCATATTTTCCCAGCTCACTTCATACTCCCACCTCTCAAGTTCATTTAAAGAGGACTGCTGTGGCACAGTTTAAAAAGTAATTATTATGAAGTCAGCCTTTTTTTTTCACTAAAAGAGCCTATAGGTAGGCAGGTGTATGTGTGTGTGTGTGTGTGTGTGTGTTGCACGCACGTGCATGTGTAAGTCAGAGGTAGATAATAGATGTCTTTCTCAATTGCGCTCCACTTTATTTTTTGAGAAGAGGTCTTTAATTGAACCTGGAGCTCGCCTATCCAGCCAGACTGGTTGGCTAGCAAGCTCCAGGGATCTTCCCATCTCTGTTTTCCCAGCAGGGGAATTACAGGAGCACAGCTTTTTATGTGGGTGCTGGGTACCAAAGTCAGATCCTTACACTTGTGTAACAAGTAGTTTATCAACTTTGCTATCTCTCCAGTCTCAAGAGCCTGCTTTATTTATTGGTTATTGTTTCTAGAAAGTTTGTTTTGTTTTTGAGACAGGATCTCATTATGTAACCTAGGCTGGTCTTGAACTTGTGATCCTCCTGCTTCAGCATCCCCAGTGCTTGGAGACCCACCTTATTAACTGACATTTCATGGGAGGCTCTAAACTCGTCCATAAAACCAAGCCTTCTCCTTTCTTCCCCTTCTCTTCAACTCTTCAGCATGATTACCAGTTGCTAAGATGCAGTTAATCCTCTCCCAGATTTGATACTAAATAAATGACAGAACACTCCTCTGGAAAATACCTACCTTGGTTGTAGAGGGTGAAAAGAAAAGGCAACAACTTCAGAATCGCAAATAATGATAAATTCCCAGCCTACCCTCTGGTTTTGCAGGAACATCAGTTTTTTTCCTGGAGAAGAAAGTCCAGACAAACAGCAAACTTTTTCCAGCTAGCACAGTGCTACTTGCTCACCCTGGACAGTGAGTTCCTGCAGAAACCTGCTAACTAAATAAACATAGGACTTCTGGAGTCTGCTTAGGGAACATGGGTGGCCCCCTAATACTGGAGGCTGGACTTTAGCAAGAAGGAAGCATAGCTCTCTCCAGCCATTTGAGGGGCACTGTCCTAGCATTCACATTCAAATTGCAGTGAACTTTCAGCATCTCTCCACTGTGCCCATCAAGGTACCCATTGAGAAGACAGAAATTGGAGCTTGGTACCAATTTAAAAAAAAAATTTTATGGTTTTTTTTTGTTGTTGTTGTTGTTCTTGTCTTTTGGAAACTTTTTGGCCTGGAACTCACTATGTAGACCAGGCTGGCCTCAAACTCACAGAGATCTGTCTGCCTCTGCCTTCCGAGTGCTGGGATTAAAGGTATGTGCCACCATGCCCAGTCCGTTGGTACCCATTTTTAAAGTTCTATGGGTGATTTTAATGACCTGGGTCATTGGAGCCCCTCCCTGCTTTTAACCAGAAAACACTGTGGCACGTGGGCACAATCCAAGCTCTCCAGTGAGTTAATGGTCAGAGAATGCGCTCGAGTCACCTGCTCTATCTACCTCTGGCTTCATCTACGTCTAGCTCCCCGAGGCTCAGAAAGTCAGCAGTTGTGCCCATCACTGAGGAATTACTGTGCAGTACCTGTTGACCCATAGGTGACACCTGACACCAGCACTCTTCCCACTGTGGACCGGCCATGGAATACAGTGGCTACATGAGTCAGCAGGACATTGACCTTGCTTCATTTCAGTGACAGTTGTTTTTTCCAGCCCCACTGTTTCCTATCCAAGATCTTGAACCTCCAAGCCACCAAGGACAAAGTCCTTAGATACAAAATTATAGCCACTCCTGAAAACAATAGGCCCACGGGAAGGACAGCTGAGGGTGCCTGGAACAAAACCTCTGCGGAGAGAAAGCCTAACTCTGGGGCCTGCAAACTTGCTCCTGGCCTGTTCTGATACTGCACTCCTATGCTTGGTACCTCCCCATCTCACAAACTGCATCTTCTCACAGCCTGTATTTCTTGGGCTAGTATCTTCCTGAACTTATGAAAATAGCTGGAGATTCCAACATTTTTGGCATCCCAGCTGTTACCTTTGCACCCTCTTACTACATGTCCACCTAGTTGGAGAAAGGTGGAAGGCTTGTAAGGGGAGAATAGAGATACTGAACTCTGCCCCTGCTCTTGGGGGCTACTGGGAATGCACTGCACAACTCTGGGATCACAGTGGTGGGGGACATCTGCATGATATCCTGGTTGATGATACAAAACTGATGGAGGAAGGTTTTTTTTTTTTCTGATTTACATATAGGGGTCATGTGAGGTAACTACAACCCTGAGTTCCTTAGCTGTTCTTTCTCCCTAGAGAGAGCTCCCTGACTGTTCTATCTAAAGGTAGAGATACTTCCTGGTCACTGCTACTTCCTAGTTAGGAAACTGGCTGAGGGCAATGGAGGCAGAATGAGGGCACTGGCAGAAGGCAGCCACAACAGTGGACTCTCCCAGCCCAGGGAGGCAGAAAATCTCAGAGCTTGCACCTCTTACCCATGGTGCCTGGTGAGTTCTCCCCTGAATGAAGAACAGGAGTCTAAGCTGCAGATTCCACAAGAATCTAAGAGCCTTGCTGGTCACCCTGCCAACACAGCTGGCCTCTTGCCCCACAACCTGGCCCAGCACAACTCTAGTTATATACCATAGACACTCAGGGAAAGGTCAGAGGGTGTTTTAAGTACAAGGCTTTGGGTGTTTGGAAGTCATTGCCACTGGGCAGGCTTGACCTCTTGTATCAGTCAAGCCTGATTTAAGAGAACAAGATGTTTCCTGCTCTCCTGAGTGCCCAGGGCAGCTCAGTGTTCTGAGTGACCACTGATGGGACGAGGAAGACTTCTTATTCCACAGCCTTCCTGTAAGTTTGACTTGAAATTAAGTGTTATCAATAATAAAAGCTTGGACTGAACAACCTGAGCTTTGGTTGGAGCCCTTCCTCTTGCTTATAGAACAATCACATGCATGTTGACATAACCTTTCTGAGCTCCTGAGTCTTCATCTGAATAAAGAAGCTCCCCTTGGGTGGCCTAAGCAAGATCATATGTGTTAGCCACTCAGCATTTAGAACATATTGAGAGTTCAATACATGTACTTTGCTATTATTACTATTAATAATGACGGTAACTTCCATGTTCAAAAGTGAACTCTTTTGGTCCTCAGCACTTCAAATCAGAGAATTTAGCAGCATTTAAAATTATAAACAAAGAAGAAACAGGAAGATGACTTTTCCCCTGTGGGTGGAAGTAGGTCGCAGAATCTATGAAAGGATTTTTCTGGAAGAGGAAAGGGCCCCAAGTCAATACATAGGGATCTGACCAGAAGGCTTTGTGAGGAATGAGTAATAGATTCCCAATCTACAGCAGAGCAAAAACAAAAGCAGGCCAAGGGAACATTCTGGAAACTGGCCCAGAAGATTCCCCATTCCAAGGGCAGGAACTAAGAGGTTTTTCTCCCTGACACCCAGCAAGAGTAGACATTAGCCTCCAGGTCACCACAGTTAACTGAATAGAGACTAATGTTTGGTAAGGGTGGCTCCTATTCCTCAAACTCCAGACTGGGAGCACTGCCAAGCAGGCAGTGCCAGATTGGCCTGCAGGATGTGTCCTGCCCAGCCTCTGTCCATCATTTGCTTTCTACACCAAAATTCCATCTCGGCCCAATCTGTTGTTAACAATAAGACTTGGCTTTCATGCATCCTCCTGACTACTTTAGGGGAAGCATTTCTGTCTTCATAAACTCTCGATAACACTATTTTGAAATGCAGAGAGCTGTGAATGACTTGCCAATGGCCCCAATGTAGAAGCTGACAAAGTTGAACATTTTCTACCCATCTAACACCCAGCATAGATGCTCTAAAGGGCAGCCTGGGACTAGTCAGAAAAGCCATTTCTGTCAAGTGAGTCACACACCTGTTTTCTGAACCCCAGACAACAAGGGGCAAGGTTGCAGACAACTGTGTCCCCTGCATCCCTGCATAAGGAACTTGCATAGATCCCACCCACTCTTGCCAGGAACTTAGGAATCCTTTTGTTAAAATTACTTATTTAAGTAATTTGTGTGTGTGTGTGTGTGTGTGTGTGTGTGTGTGTGTGTGTTATGGTACAAGTGTGGAGGCCTGCAGGAGTTGGTTCTCTCCCAGACCAGATTGAATTCAGGTCACCACACGGCTTAGTAGCAAGCTCCTTTGCCATATAGCAATTTAAAGCTGCCGTAGGGAATTATTAGGTTCAAACAAATTTAGGAAAACAGTGACTAGATCCTTCTGCACTGGAGCCCAGTGCAGGGAAATGTCATAAAAATCGTGGTGTGGAAGAAAAACAGAAAAGCCCAATAAGCCCAACTACTAGTTCTCACAGTAAGATAAAAACAAGGTTGTTGCCTTGGCAAGGCACTGAAGGAGCAACAGGGAATCTTCAGTTACCACCTCCACTTCCTTCCCCTTCTACTTGCTGTGGCTGGGCCCTCTTGGCTGACTTTTACCCTCTCTCAGGGTGGGGAAATCAGGGGAGTCCATAGTCCAAGGGAGAGATTTTTTTGGCAAGCCTGTGTTCCTTGGAATAAGCTCCAGGCTTGCAAGCTGACTAGGATATTCAAACTGCCTTTCGTGTAACATGAAAAGATCCAGCAAATATGGTCACTCTCAGGGACTCACTCCCCTTTGAAAGAACGTGGCTGCCACTGGAACAAGGACAAGAGCTACACTTGACACCACTCCAGCAGCAGTGGCCTTAAGAAGGGTCTGCACTTTCCCCAAAAGGATGTGGATGAAGAGATGGAAGAAAGGGAGCCTGCCTCCTAGAAGTTCCACCGGGCCTTCCATAGCCTGGTATGATGGAAATTTGCCCAGGCTACTTTAGGAACTGATAAAACTGATAAAGCCAAGGGTGAGTCTCCCAGCAAGGAAAATCACTTAGGAGACTTTTACAAAGCACCACTCAGGCCGCAGTGCACAAGGAATCACAATCTCTAGGGGTGAAACCCGAAAACGGTATTTTAAACTTTCTGCCAGTGATTCTGACCTGCAAAACAGGGTTGAGAACCACCGGTTACCTAGGATTAAAAACCTCCATCTCTCTTCCACAGAACATGTCACCCCTTACACCCACAAGGCAGTGAAGGGTTTACAGGGGCACATGGAGCGAGGTCAAAGGCTGGAAGGGTACCTGCTGGTGCACAGACGACACAGTCCCTGACACCCACGCATGAGTGAGTGGTCGCCCTTATCTTCTTAGGGAGAAAAAAAACACCTAGGAAAGCGCTAAGTGGCAACTGACAATAGCAAATGCGCCCCAGGGTTGGAAGGCGCAGGGAACTCTGCAATGTACGGAGCACAATCCGGGAGCGCGAGGGTAACGCCCAGAGGCGCGCAAGCGCAGAGGCCGCCTTAAGTCCTGGGTGGGCACCGGAAGCGGAGAAGCCCCGCTCCTCTGCTGTCTGACCGGGTCCAACAGCCTCTGCCCCCACTCGCTCAGGAGCCCCGCCCCTACGATCCGCCCCGCCCCCGCGCTCTACCCCTCCACCCCACGCCCCGCGTTCAACAACTCCGCCTCCCGAGCTCTGCCCCGCCCCGACGCCCAACCTTCCTGCAGTACCCTGGGAGTGTGGAGGGTTCTCCTCGGCGACTGCGCCCCCGCATACCCTCCCGCTGCTAGATCGCGGGGCCCCCTGTCTTTCAAGACTCGGTTTCTCGGTCCAGCCATCGGGGAGCTGTGTGTGGCCCCACGGCCTGCTGCCTGGACACGCTCGCAGAACGCCCTGCGGAGCTGCGGTGGGGACTGGCACGGCGCGCGCAGCCGGGGACTCCGCGCTAGTTCTCCAGGCACGTCCCCGCGCAGGACCTGGCCGCGGTTACGTCATCCGGTTACGTAAGCGCTGCAGCTTCCCGGGCTTTTCCCTCTGGGGAAGGCGGCGGCCAAGAGATCTGTCCTGTTCTGCTCCGCCCCAGGTTGGGGAAGCCTGGCCGCACTCCAGGTGCTCAGCGGCTCTAGGGCGAAATGGCGCCCTGGCTTGTTTGGGTAGTGCCGCGTGCAGCGATGTGCCAGGAACACATCTAAATCTGGTTACTTAGAAAGTCAAGTGCAGTAAAATGATTTTATGCTATCGAAACGCTCGTATTTGTATTAGTTTGTGCCTTGCCCCAGGTACAGCTCCCTGCTTTGCCTGTCGCGTGTAAAATAAGGCTGGTAATAAGCACATTTAACTACCCAGACGCAGGGCTGGGTCTCCCAACTCTCTACAAAATCCAGGCTTATCATTAATTATGCAACTTAGTATAGTGCCCCAAGTCTTGGTCGCTCTCTCCAAGCCTAAATAAACAAGCATTGTATGCTTGCTGCCCAAACCCAGATGTCAGCCCAGCGCTCCAGCCCCTTGCCAGACCCGCTATGGATCCTCCTGCACATCTGACCTGCATACCTAACGCTGCCCTCCCTGTCACTCTTTCATTTCTACTGGCTTTTCTTCTGAGCACTCTTCACGTGAGATGTGCCCAGGACAGCTGCTCCCATGGCCTTGTTACCGAGTTTGGATTGCTGTCCACCTTTGTCCTCTATGGGGAATGTTTTTACTCCGAATAACTTGAAATGATCCTCAAAATACGACTTTTGATCCTCTAAATAGGACTGAGGTTCCACTTCATGACTCTCAAGCCTGATAGATGAAAGGAAGTTTAAACAAGTGGCCATTGGCAAACCCACCCAACCTGGTGTGACTTTCAATGTCTATCCATTTTGGCTAGGAGAATATCTCAGATCCCCAGACTTACACACTGTACTTAGTACAGACTGTTCTGAGTCCCTCTCACCACCTCCTGAAATAGGCCCTTGCCTCACAGAGGGGATCAGAAATTGTTTTGAACCACAAGGACTTTGAAAGCATCAGCAGCCCCCTTAGGTGACAGAGTGTGTGTTAACCATGTGAACTTGGCCCCTACAGCCATAGGGTTCACATTCAGTAAGTATTCCATGAGTGCATGAAGTGTTAAATGTATAGCCTGACAGCAAGTCCATGGAGAATTTAATATATGAATTATGTACCCTGCCACAGGAGGATTTAAGAAAAGCAGCTCTGGTTTCAGTTGGTCTTCAGTATGATGTTGAGGTGGTGAGGAAGAGGAGGCATACTCTGGAAAGGATTGAGGTATCGCTTATGGGACTTTGGTTAATTCTCACAAGACAGTTGTTATAAAAGCCTAGCCAAAAGCATGGTGTCTCTAGCTTCCTGTTTAGAGATAAGAGTTCTACCTCCTATTCTTACTTGTGCAACTGTTGTCCTCCATAAGGTGGTGATTGGGGGAGGGCACCAGAACCTGCACCAGGCTGTTTGAACTTGCCACCTCGAAAATAATTAGCCAAAAAAAACAAAACAAAAAAACTTGAAAAACAACAAAAGCAAAAACAACATACACAAAGTCTATAAAAATTAGCTGGCTTTAGGTTGTTCATTGTAGTAACAAAACCAGATTAATGCAGATGTTAAATTAAATGCAAGGTGCTTTTTGAGATCAACATCAAGTCATTGTGGTTGCTCCACTTGGTATAGGTACACACTTCTAAAATAATTTCTTAGGAATCTTTGGTTCCAATTCGCCACTCAAAATGGCCAAACAAAGGAATTCTCTTCCCAAACTTCCCTACTATTGGTTTAGATCTCTTGAGTCAAATTTTGAGCAAAATGGAAGGAGAAGCAAAAATATGGACTAAGAAATTATGTCTTCCTGCACAACATGATGAGAAGCCTTAATCCTTCACACACACACATACACACACACACACACACACAGTGCTCATATTGTTTTCCACTGATGCTCAGTACCAGTTTCTCTAGCCAAGTTGCCATAGCAACACCATCTGCCAATGAGATCATGGAAGGCGAGGTCATAGTAGCAGTGATGCCTTAATATTTTACCTGGGAAAGCCACTTAGTTGATAAAATGAATAATCATATATCACAAGTCCATAGGAAACCAGGCACCATTCACTGTACACGTTTTCTGGGCTACTAGGGTTGGGAAATAGAAACGAAAGAGAAGGAAAAGAACAAATCAAAAGGAAGAAGTGGTGAGGCAGGAAATGGAAGAGAAGGTCCCTGGTGCTGATATTGCTCTCAGTGTAGACCGTGCACAGGTCTGGCCCTGCCTTGTGAATGCATTAAGAAACTGGAACCAGGTAGTTCCTATGGACAAGAAGAGGGTCCGCGTGCCTGCATGCGTCCGTGCGTGTTCAGTTACGAACGTCATAAGAAGCCCAGCGCAAGAATGTTTCCGCGTTTAATCCGGGAGAGAGAAGTAGCACAGGGCAGATGTACAGGCGGGACAGCGAGCCACCTTCCTTTGGCCGCTCAGCCACCGTGGCTCACAGCGTTCAGACACACTTTCTCACTTCATCCCTTGATGCCCGTTGGCTTTTAGACTGGCTTGCACCAGAGCTGTTTGTTACCAATCCAAAACATGTCCCAAGGACAACTCCATTTGATTTAGGGGTTTCCACCTTTTCACAAGAAGGGAATCATAGTGCAGGCCTCTCCAAGACCTTTAATGGTGGGGAGTGAGGTGAGAGCCAGCTAGTCTGGCCTGCAGGCACTGAGTACACTGGCAGTGAGGTGGAGTCAAGAGGACACCCTCTTTGGGTTTTTTTGGTTGTGTTTTATTTTTTGAGACAGGGTCTCCCTGTAGCCCCAGCTGGCCTGTAGCTTGTTAGGTAGACCAGGCTGGCCTCAATCTCATGGGCAGCTTCTGCCTCTGACTCCTGAGTGCTGGGATTAAAGGTGTGTACCATCAAGCCTGGCCCAAAACAATTCTTTAGAAGAGATCCTTTACTACTCTAAGCCTCAGTTTCGCCTCGGCTTGGGAGCACAGCTGTAGGTCCTTGAGGTGTACTAGTGAGGCTAAATAAAGGAAGTTTGCTCTTATTTGGCAAATACTTAACACTCCATGTACTATGTGTCAAGCCCTGTTCTAAACTCCCTACACATGAATTCCAGGCAGGACAATCTAAGGTATGTGTGCTCACAGGCACCTACAAGGGAGCACAGCTAGAGTCCCAGCCTGACAGTCCAGATGCCTCCTGCTTAACCCCTTTTATGCAAAGGATGGGTTGTCCAATGGTAGCTGCTTCTCAGTTTCTCCTAGTAACTTCAGTGAGGCTGGAAAATTTTGCCTCCCAATGTGGGCCAGTTGGTTTGTTCCCATGTGTGGATGGTACCTCTAGACCCCAAAGTTCCTTATGGCTGTGCAAAGCCAGAGGCACCGGGAGGCTGACTGAGCACTCCCTCTGCAGCAGATGAGGTTTGCAGTGGGACTTGAGCATATGCCATGTGCTCTTCTGTGCGCATCCAGTGACTGTATGGCTTTGTGTGTGTGGCTATTCAGAACTGGAAGGTTTGGCATTCTGCGGAGGCTTTCATGGACTGAGAAATATATTATTTTTTGGTGTGGGGCTGTTGAGACAGGATCTTGCTAGGTTGGGTTCAAACTGGAAATCCTCTTGTCTCAACTTCCAAAGTACTGGGATTTTAGGGGTACACTACCAGACTTGGCCCTACTTTAAAATTTTTTAATTGTGATAAAATACACACAAGATAAAATTGACCATTGTAACTATCTTTAACTACATGTCAGTGACACGATGTCCATTCACGTTACTCTACAACCCTCATCTGTCACTAGATTTTTTTTTTTCAGTGCTAGAGAACAAACTCCCAGCTCAAAGCAGTTGAGGTAAATGCTTTTCAATTTGCCTACATCCCCTGCAGAGAGGTTTTTCATCTTCCCAAACTGATATTCTGTATCATTAAACATTAACTCCCTATCCCCCCTCCCTCTAAGCACTGGCAGCCAGTGTTACCTGGTTAGAGTCTCAAGGAGGGATTATCTACATCAAATTAGCCTGTAGGCACATCTGTGGGAGATTATCTTGAATATGCTGAAATGGAAAGATCTGCTCATTGTGGGTGGCATCATTCCCTAGGCAGGAGATCCTGAATTGTTCAAGAGTGAAACAAACAAACTGAGCACACACATGCATGCATACATTCTCTCAGTGCACTATGGATTTGACTAGCTACTCTAAGTTCCTGCAACCATGACCTCCCCCCCCGCCCCACCCCACTGTGATGGACTGGAACTGTGAACGAAAAACAAACCCTTTCTCCGAAAAGTTGCTGCTCTCAGGGTCTTTTGTCACAGCAATAGGAAATGAAACAGAGGCGACTACTGAAAGCACCTGTTATAAATGGAACATGGACCAGCAAGATGGCTCTTGCTTTCAACCCTGGCAACCTGAGTTTGATTCCTGGGATCCATGTGGTGGAAGGAGAGAACTAACTCCTGCATGTTGTTTTCTGACCTCTGCGTGCACGCGCGCGCGCACACGCACACACACACACACACACACACACACACCCCGTAAATAAAGTAATAAATGGACTCTGACAGCATTTGTCTCTATAACAGGCTTAGTTCACTTAATATGATGCTTTCAAGGTTCATCCATGTTTTAGCATACTGCAGAATTTTCTTCTAAAAGATGGATAGTATTTCATAGTTAATTTTTATTCTATTTATTGTTATATTTATTTTATTACATTTATTTACTGGGGGAGGGGACCCATGTATGGCATCCATGCATGTGGAGGTCAGAGGACAACATGTGGGAGTTGGTTCTTTCCTTCCAACATGTCGGTCCTTGCAATCAAATTAAGATCATCAGCCTTGGCAACAAGCACCTTTACCCTCTAAGCCATCTTGACAACCCTATTTCACAATTTCTTTTCATTTATCTGTTGATGGACACTTAGATTGCTTTCACCTCCTGCTAATGTGAATAAGGTGGTGAGGAATATAGGTGTAAAAATATCTCTGAGACCTTGTTTTCAGGTTTTTAGGTATTTACCCAGGAATTGCATTGCTAGTTTATGTGTCACTTCTATTTTTAATGTTTTAAGGAGCCTTTTCATTACAGATGCACCATTTACATTCACACTGAAGTATAGAAGGGTCCCAATTTCTCATATCTTCACCAACACTTACTTTCTGTTTCTTGTTTTGTTCTTTTTGTAGTTGTTGTTGTTGAGATGGTCTTGTTATAAGTAGCCCAAGCTGGCCTTAAACTTGTGATCCTCCTGTCTCTGCCTCCTGAGTGTTAGGACTGCAGCTGTTGCCACTACATCCAACTCTCCAACTCTGTTTTTGTCATTACTTTCTTTCTTTTTTTTTTTTTTTTTAATAGTCATTCTAATTGGGCATGAGATAGTATCTCACTATGCTTCTTTTGTTGTTTATTTTTAGGGACAGAGTCTTGCAATGTAGTTTTGACTACTGTGGTGGTTTGAATAAAAAATGTCCCTTGTAGGCTCAAGTATTTGAACACTGGGTCCCTGGTTGGTGTCACTGTGGAAATCATGGAATCTTTAGGAGGTGCAACCTTGCTGAAGGACATATGTCACTGAGGGGTAAGATTTGAGAGCATAGCCTCCTCCTACTTTCAGTCACTCTTTGCTGGGTATGGATGGAGGTGTGAGCAATCATCTTCCTGATCCTGCTGTCACACCTGCCTCTTGCTGCCATGCCTCCCCAAGACGACAGACTCTTATCCCTCTGAAACCATAAGCCAAATAAACTCTTCCATAAATTGCTTTTGGTCATAGTGTTTTATCCCAGCACCAAAAGTAACTACTACAGCTGCCCAGAAACTCACTAGATAGCCTTGAACCCACAGAAAATCCCCCATCTCAGCCTTCTGAATGCTGTGATTACAGGCATATGCTGCCACACCCAGCTTTTATTTTTGTTATGTGTCTTCAAATATTTTTATAGCTTCTCTGATATGTGGTACCACCTCACTTGTATTGGTGTCCAAGACACTTAAGTTACACAAACACACATGCCTTTGAAAGGTCAGTGGTGTGATTCTGTTGACATAAAAAATCTTTTTATTAGATTTTGTGTGCACACACCTTTGCCTGCTGAACTAAGCAGCAGGCTGGCCATTGTTGACTTTTTTAATTGCTTTGTTAACGCTGATGCTGGTATGATACATTCCTGGGGACCAAAGAGAATAACCACCGCACATTCCACTTCCCTCCTCTCAGAAGCTTTGCCCTAGTGTTGGGGGCAGGCGATTCTCCCTAGGTAAATTACATTCCTTAATCCCAAAGGCTCTGTGACAACATTATCAAAAGTCCTGGTTTTTAACAGCAAACAGTAGCAGGGATATCAGAGTGTAAGGGCTCAAGTCGGGGGAGGGAGGCTATGGGAGGGTGCTGTCTGGGAAGTGAGTGTATAGTCAAATAAGATGGTTTAGGATGTTCTGTGTGATACACACACACACACACACACACACACACACACAAAATCAACAAATTTTTAAAAATGTATATTTCAGGAGGAAGCATGGAAATTTACATCATGCTAATTAGTAGAGGTGATAAACATTACCATTGAAATCTACCCGATGACTTTATAGACATACACAGGTGCCAAGGATCCAAGTGCAACTGATTATGACTAGTAATAATCAGATACATACAGATTAGAGATCCATGCGCCAACATCTCAGTGTTAGTAGCAAAAACAATGAGTCTTTCTACAAGGAACAATATATTCTAAAATGAAATGGAGATCTTTTTTTAAAGGTTAAAAAACTCATTCAATTTTATGTCTTACAGGGCTTATACTGAGTTCAATATTGTATAACTGTATTAACTCAGCTGTGAACCTAGAAACTTGCACCCATTTGTGAAAGAGATATACTCTTGCTCTGGAGTGTGTTACTGAATATGTTAAATCTGTAGTGAAATGCTTCTTTTAATCATGTAGTTATTTTAAAAAAAGTTCTGGTTTTTAGTATGAGCTCAAGACAAACATTTCCTCAAACTGAGTTTTTAGTTCATGTGCCAGAATACAATTTCACTTCCCTAACAAATTACTTGTATACTGTAAATAATGATTTTAACAATTTTGATTCACAGAAATACAATTACCATGCTGATTATTAAAAAAGACCTCTTCTAGCAAACCACCAGAGAGTGCTGAGTTCTGGCCTCCCTCTGGCCTTCCTCAGGCAGAGGGCCTGAGAACACAGGGGAGTGCCTGAGAGCCTCTGGATCCTGCCTCCACATGGTGAAGGAAGCCTGAGTGTATCTGACTGGAACCTGAATTGGGCTTCTGTGGGTACTCCTGAATAGCTGATCTGAAGCCATCAGCTCCCTCCAAATTAAACCTTAGAGAACCTGAACTCTGTACCAAACAGCTTTACATAACCAATAAAGGATCTAGGCACCCAGATAATACAAACAAAAGCATACTTGAACTTAATTATCATATCAGAATCATAAACAACAAAAGAAATTCACATGCCAAAATCACAACGAAAGAATAAAAAAATGGAAAGCCAAAACACTATGTCCCCACCAAACCCCACCAATCCTGTACAAGAATTCTTCAAGGAGAACCCCCTAGAGATAACCCAGGACACTGAATTTAAAAGAACAGTCATAACATGATCAAGAAATTCAACAAATTTAAAGAACACATGAACAAGCAACTAAAAGAAGATAGGGCTAAACTTCTGAATGAATTCACAAAAGAGATAGAAACATTGAAGAAAACTCAGGAAGAAATGAAGAAGGAAGTGCAAAACTCAATAAGCCAACCTGAAACAACAGGGGAAAGCCTCACCACTAGAATGAATGAAATGGAAAACAGAATATCATCAATGGAGGATAAAGTTGAGGAACTGGACCACTCAAGCAAAGATTGTGGAAAATTAAAAATCAGAAATGGAATATGCAAGAGATGTGGGACACCAGGAAAAGACCAAATCTACAGATCATACGAAAAGAGTAAGGAGAAGAATTTCAGGTTAATGGTATTGACCAGATCTTAAACAGAATTGTAGAAGAGAATTTCCCAAAATTAAGGAAAGACATCCCCATACAAATACAGGAAGCACATAGAACATCAAATAGACTGGATCAGAAAAACTCCCTGTGACATATCATAGTAAAAACACCAAATGTACAGAACAAAGAATACTGAAAGCAGCAAAAGAAAAACAACAATTCACATACAAAGGAAAGCCCAGCAGAATTACAGCTGACCTACCAATGCAAACTGAAAGCTAGAAGAGTCTGGACCAAGGTATTTCCAGTTCTACATGACAATAGATGCCATCCCAGAATATTTTACCCAGCAGAAATTTCTATTATAGTTGAGGGGGAAAGAAAAATCTTCCATGACACAGATACCCTGAAAGAATACATGTCCACAAAACCAGCCCTTCAAAGAATACTTGAAGCAATACAAAGACCCGAGAGAAAAACAACTATATCCCAGGGACAATGAAAGAAAATAAAGGTATAATCAAGGAAACACAAAATTAGACACAGAACACAAACGGCAATCAAAATGACAGCAACTAATACATATCTTTCGGTAATAACCTTAAATATTAATGGACTGAATTCCCCAGTCAAAAGACACAGGCTAAGTGAATGGATTAAGAAACAAAATCCATCTCTTTGCTGTCTGCAAGAAACCCATCTCACATTCAAAGACAGGCACTACCATAAGGTAAAAGGGTGGAAAAGAATATTCCAAACAAATGGCACTAAGATACAAGCAGGGGTTGCAATTCTACTATGTGACAAAACAGACTTCAAAGTAAAACTAGCCAGAAGAGATAAGGACGGTCACTTCATTCTGATCAAAGGAACAGTTAACCAAGAAGATATTACCATCCTTAACATATATGTACCAAACTCTGGTGCACCCAGATTCATAAAAAATAATAGTACAGGACTTCAAGACCCAGATTAACCCCAACTCAGTAATAGTTGGGGACTATAACACCCCACTGTCTCCATTAGACAGGTCAACTGGCCAAAGAATAAACAGAGAATTAAATGATACCATACATCAAATGGACCTAAGAGACATCTTTCAAATATTCCACCCAAGCACCAACAAATATACTTTTTACTCAGCACTCCATGGAACTGTTTCAAAAATTGACCACATACTGGGCCACAAAATAAACAACAAATACAAAAAATTGAAATAATTCCATGCATTCTATCAGACCCCAATGCAATAAAGCTCAAAGCCAACATTGGAAAAAGCCCTAGTCACTACATGAACTTGAGGTGACTAAACAACACACTCCTAAATAATGAGTGGGTCAAAGGAAAAATTAAGAAAGAAATAAAAGAATTCCTGGAATTCAATGAAAAGGACATACAACACAACACAACCTCTGGGACACTGTAAAAGCAGTCCTAAGAGGGAAGTTTATAGCTCTAAGTGCCTACATTAAAAAATTAGAAAAAGCCCAAATGAATGACCTAACACTGCAACTCAAGACACTGGAAAGTCAAGGATAAATGAAAAACCCAGCAGAAGAAACAACAAAAATCAGAGCAGAAATTAATGAAATAGAAACAAAATAATAGAAAGGATCAATGAATATAAGAGTGGGTTCTTTGAAAAGCTAAACAAGATAGATAGACCCTTAGCCCAGTTAACCAAAAGAAAGAGCCTGGACCAAAGTATTCCCAGTTTCAAATGACCACAGATGCCAACCCAGATTACTACACCCAGCCAAAATCTCTATTATGGTCAAAGGGGAAAGAAAAATCTTCCATGACATAAATAGCCTGAAGGAATTCATGTCCACAAAACCAGTGCTTCAGAGAGTTCTGGAAGCAATACAAAGAACCCACTCTGGACCTAACAGACATCTTTCGAATATTCCATCCAAGCACCAAGGAATACACTTTCTACTTAGCACCTGTCACCAGATTTCTCTCAGGGTCTCTTGCACTATCAGACAAGATTTATATTATATTAATTATATTGTATTATATTATGTACCATATTATAACTATGCTATATTATATTATATTATTATATTATACCATATTATATATAATATATATATATATTTTGGGGGGCTTTTTGAGGCAGGATCTCCCTGTATCCCCAGCTGTCCTGGAATTCACTATATAGACCAGGTTGGCCTCGAACTCACAAAGATCCGCCTGCCTCTGCACCTGTGAATTTATTACAGTTTATATCTTGGGGGGAATGGAAAAACTTACAGAGACTAACGCTTGGCACCAGCACCCAGCTCTGCGTGGTGGCCCACCCACAGGCTCCATTAACTTTTGCCCACTCATCTTGGGGCCCACAGTCTTGTTCCAGGTAAGTAAATGTCCCTCTCGCTACATGGGTAAGCTACACCAGTAAGATGCCAGAGCCATCTTTTTCTCCATGTCTGCTGTGCGTGTTCTCCACACCCGCCACCTTTCCTGGTGGCTCATGGCTTCCATCCCAAGATGGCTCCCATAAGCCCCTCTATGGTCCATTCCCCTTGGAGGAACCAGGTCTCTGGGACACAGCACCCCATGGAACTTTTTCAAAAATTGATCACATACTGGGCCACAAAATAATCCTCAACAAATACAAATAACTGAAATAATTCCATGCATTCTATTAGACCACAATGCAATAAAGCTCAAAATCAACACTGGGCAAAGCCCTTGACACTGCACAAACTCATGGCGATTAAATAACACACTCCTAAACAATGAGCGGGTCGAAGGAGAAATTAAGAAAGAAATAAAAGTATTCCTGGAATTAAATGAAAAGGACAATACAACACAACAAAACCTCTGGGACATGCTGAAAGCAGTCCTTAGAGGGAAGTTTATAGCTCTAAGTGCCTACATCAAAAAATAGGAAAGAATACAAATAAATGATTTAACATTGCAACTCAACACTCTTGAAAAGCAACAGCAAACAAAACTGAAATCCAGGACACAAGAAGAAATATCAAAAATCAGGGCAGAAATTAATGAACTTGAAACAAAGAAAGCAATACAAAGAATCAACGAATCCAAAAGGTGGTTCTTTGAAAAGATAAACAAGATTGACAGACCACTAGCCCAGTTAACCAAAAGAAAGAAAGAGCACCTCCAAATCAACAAAATCAGAGATGAAAGGGGAAACATTACAACACACACCAGAAAGATACAGAACATTATAAGGAAATACTTTTAAAACCTCTATTGTACTTAATTTGAAAACCTAAAAGAAATGGACGGATATCTAAAGTCATGGGAACCACCAAAACTAAACCAAGTAGAGATTAACCACCAAAACTGAACCAAGAAGAGATTAACAGCTTAAACAGACCCATAACACAAAAAGAAATTGAAACAGTAATAGAAAACCTCCTGACTAAAAAAAGCCCAGGACCAGATGGATTTACAGCAGAATTCTATCAGACATTTAA
>NW_008330482.1:349862-352384 GCF_000622305.1 Nannospalax galili
TCACACAGTCATTTAACACAAATTATTGTTAGGCATTTACCATGCTTAGTGATTGGATGACTGGTTAAAATACATTTCCTTGTTCTCAAGAAGCTCATAGTCTAGTGAAGAGACAGTCAAAAGACAGCTACACAGGGACTGGAGAGATAGTTAAGAGTGGTTAAGAATGTGTATTGCTCTTGCAGAGGACCTGAATTCCATTCCCAGCACCCATGTCAGGCAGCTCACACTTGCCTGTAACTCCAGCTCCAGGGGATCTGATGTGCCCTCTTCTGGCCTCTGTGGGCACCTGCACTCATGTGCACACACCAATATACAGATACACACAAGTACACATAGTTTAAAATAAAATAAATCTAAAAATAGATAGCCACACAAGCAGTGTCCCAGCAGTCAGGAGGCTGAAGCAAGTGATTGTGAGCTCCAGAGTAGCCTGGGCTACAAGACCTTATCCTTAAAAAATTTTACTTATTTGAACGATTATGTGTTTGAGTGTTCTGCCTCTATATATCTGTGCTGGATAGCTTTAGTTGTCAACTTGACACACCTGGGTAGAGGGAACCTCAACTGGGGAATTTTCTCTACTGGACTGGCCTGTGGCCATGTCTGTGGGGCATCTTCTTGATTGTTGAGTGATATGGGAGAGCCCAGCCCACTGTGGGTGGTGCCACCCTTGGGCAGGTTGTCCTGTATTGTATAAGAAAGCAGGCTGAGCATAGGTCAGGGGAGCAAGCCAGTAAGCAGCATTCCTCCATGGTCTGTTCTCCAAGATCCTGCCCTGAATTCCTGCCTTGACTTCCTTTGATGATGAACTGTGAACTATAAGCCAAATAAACTCTTTCCTCCCCAAGTTGGTTTTTTGGTCAGTGTTTTTAGTCACAGCAATAGGAAGTAACTAGACAGAAATCGGTTTTAAAAAAAGGGAGAAAAGAGAGAAAGTGGGATACTGTTGTGTCGGTACTGCTGACCATATGTGTCTAGGAGAACTGTGGAATTCTTGGAACACTGGGCTAGAAAACCCATTGAGTGCCAGAACTTAGGGAGCTGTTGCTTGAAGCAGTTATATTGAAGAGCAAGGTGGATGATGGAGACCTGTGAAGCTTCAAACTTAAGCAAAGACTCTATCAGGACTTTTTGTGTGGCATTATGAATTTTTGGAAATGAAACTTTTTTCTTTATAGGGAAAATTGATGATGGTTAAATAGGCTGAAAATCAGCTGTAAGTAACAAGAGATTGGCTTCACTGAGGTAACATCTTCTGGGAAGTATTTCCTCTAGGCCAACACACAGAAGCTGTGGTCCAAAGGCGGTCCAAGGTTCTATCTCAAGCTGGAAGCAGGAGTTGGTAATGTGTAAGAGTCTCCTACATGGTACTGTTTTTGAAGGCATAAAGGGATCGTGGAATAAAGGGAAAGCTTGGCATTGCAAGAGGCCAGGAGAGGCCATTGGTGAAGGAGAAATCCTCAGTGGTGATGAAGAACCCCAGGATTGAAGGGGTCATGGAAAGAATCCGAGGCTTTGCACCTGGAGAGGCAAGAAGCCATTGGTGAAGGTGTAGCCTCAGTTTCAGTGGAGACCCCAGCTTTTTGGAGATGCCGGGACTGTGGGATGACCACAAAGGACCACAGTAGTTGTGGAATGGAGCTGGCCTGGGTCTGCGAGACGAGCTGAGTGTGCTGTGGACTGCAGAGTCAGAGCAGTGGAGATGCCAATACCCTTTGGACCCCGAAGATCATGAGTGAATCCCAGATGTTCAGCCTTGATCTACTTTGCTGGAATTGGGTTTTGTTTAGGTGTGCCCTATTCTTCCCTTTGAAATAAGACAGTACTTGTTTTGGATTTTCAGAAGCCCACCCACAGTTAATGAGACTTTTAAAAAGAGACTATGGACTTTAAAGTGTTTGGATTTTTTAAGGACTGGGGTTTTTAATGTTGTACTGTCTTGTGATATTAATGTTAACATATCTTGGGGACAAGAATTGGAAATTTATGGTTTAATAGTGATGTGTTTGTGTGTCAAGTTGACAAAGGGTCAATCGTGCTGGATAGCTTTAGTGTCATCTTGACACGCCTGAGTTGAGGCAGCCTCAATTGAGGAATTTCCTCCATTGGACTGGCCTATGGCCATGTCTGTGGGGGCATTTTCTTGATTGCTAAGTGAGGTGGGAGGGCCTAGCCCACTGTGGGTGGTGCCACCCCTGTGCAGGTGGGCCTGTGTTGCTTAAGAAAGCAGGCTGAGCAGGGGCCATGGGAGGAAGCCAGTAAGCAACGTTCCTCCATGACCTGTGCTCCAGCTCCTGCTTCCAGGTTCCTGCCCTGAGTTCCTACCTTGGGCTCCCTGATGAACTGAGACCTGTGAGATGTAAGCTGAATAAACCCTTTCCTCCCGAAGTTGGTATTTGTCAGAGTGTTTTGTCACAACAATGGAGAACAAATTAGGACACTCCACAATCTGTGTTGGATGTTAAGACATAAGCAGCAAGCTTGGTGCTATAGTTTTGTCAGTAGACAATATTCAAAAA
>NW_008330482.1:352480-354569 GCF_000622305.1 Nannospalax galili
AGGAACCAGGATAATGGAAAGGAAACAGGGAGGTAAAGGAAAAGAAAGAACCTGAAAGAGAAGAACAGTAGGAAAGAGGCCTTAATAAGCGAGATGTGGATAAAAATTGGGTTAGTTTAAGGGATGGGGAGGGAAGGGTATACAAGGAACCTAGGGGATAAAGGGAAAGAAGGAGCTCAAAAGAGGTAGGACCATAGGAGAACGGTATAATTAAGGTAGAAAGGGGAAAAACAGGGACACCTTAAGTGGGAAAACCATGTTGGAGGGGTGAGACAATGCAAGAAAGAAACAATGCCTATCTAGTTTTGAAAACCAAATGGAACCCTATTACTCCTATAGCCTGCTGACAAATTATACATAGCAGAAAAAGAAATATATGTCTAGGCAAGGTTTATCTGAGAACAACTGGTCTTTGCCCAAGATTTATCTACACAACACACAGTAATTAAAAGTACCAGACTGGTGGAACTAACCCTCTTGGGTATTTAACATACTTGAGGCATATAATATTTTGGTCAGAGGGACATAAAGGATAGTTTTTGCTCCTTGCCCTCCTAGGTCGACTAGTTCCATGGGACTATGAGCATCTCTCAAAATGTCTTGTAATGTTGGTGGGTCCCCTGTCCTCTTGATCAAGGAGGCTGAGAAGACCCCACCAGATGGATTTGAACCAGTGTCCAGTCTACAAAGAGGAGGGTCAACACAGAGGAATCACTTCCTCCATGCTTCCAAGCAAAGCCAACCATGGTCGAGCAGGCCCTTTGACTTATCTTCACATAGGCAGAACTGGTAAAAGAAAGAAGCCAGGACTCCTCCCAAGACCATGTGACCCCTGAGGAACAGATCCTCAAACAGCCTTAAGAGTGAAAATAAATTGGTTTACCTGGGCCAACTGTATGGCCTTAAACACCTAAAAGGAATGTATAACCAAAGATTAAAGGAGCCAATATAATTTCTTAAGAGTCCATATGCATAGCTAAAGGCTACATAATAAGCAACAATGTCAGATATGAGATACCTTCTTTTGAGTTGTCCAGGGTGAACAAAGGGACTCCCAAATAGTAACCCAGCATAGAACTGGGAAAATGAACAGCAGACCCTAATCTTATCTAAAGGAGTACTGACTAATGATTGCTGCTAGAAGAGGAACAGCTGACCCTCCTAAAACAAAGACCTCTCTGAGTAGATCCACCAGAAGGGCAAGTAGTGGGAACTGCTGGGGTGCCAACAACACAGCAGACAGTAATAGGGATATCAGAGTATTCAGAGTATAAGGGCTCTAGTGGGGGGAAGGAGGCTATGGGAGCATGCCATCTGGGAAGTGGGTGTATAGTCAAATGAGATGGTTTGGGATGTTCTGTGTGATACACACACACACACACACACACACACACAAAATAAAGAAATTTTTAAAAAAATGTATAATATTTGAGGAGGAGGCATGGAAATTTACATCATGCTAATTAGTAGAGGTGATAAACAATACCATTGAAATCTGCCCAATGACTTTACAGGCATACACAGGCACCAAGGATCCAAGGGCAACTGATTATGACTAGTAATAGTCAGATTCATACAGATTAGAGATGCAAGCACCAACACCTCAGTGTGAGTAGCAAAAACAGTGAGTCTTTCTTCAAGGAACAATATATTCTAAATTTAAATGGAGATCTTTTTTTAAAGGTTAAAAACTCATCCAATTTTATGTCTTACAGGGCTTATACTGAGTTTAATAACATATAACTATATTAATTCAACTGTGATCCTAGAAACTTGCACCCACTTGTGAAAGAGATGTACTGTTGCTCTGGAATGTGTTACTGAATATGTTAAAGCTGTAGTGAAAAGCTTCTAATCATGTAATTAAAATTTTTTAATAATGATTAAAAAACAATAATTCTTCAAAGCACAAAAATTTGCTCCTTAATAATTAGTAGATGTGAAAAACATTATCATTGAAATCTACCTACTACCTACTGATCCATGCTCAGATGCCAAGGAGCTCAGAAAGTAACTGAATGTGACTAGTAATAATCAGATATACAGAGATTAGAAACACATGTGCAAACATCTTAGTGTCAATTGCATT
>NW_008330482.1:354678-356726 GCF_000622305.1 Nannospalax galili
TATAACTAATAATTCAACTGTAAACCTAAAAATTTACAGCCAATTTTGAAAGAGATGCATCTTAGCTCAAGAAATTGTTATTGAATATGTCAATGCTGATGTAATGAAATGCTTCTTCTAAGCATGTGGTTATTAAATAAATAATTTAAAAAAGAGAAATTACAAAAACTCAATAAAAATTTAAAAAAACCTATATGCTATTAAATTTGAAAATCTAAAAGAAATGGATGGATATCTAAAATCATGGGAACCACAAAAGTTAAACCAAGATGAGATCAACAGTTTAAACAGACCCATAATATATAAGGAAATTGAAACAATATAAAGGCTCTCAACTAAAAAAAAGCCCAGGCCCAGATGGATTTACAGCAGAATTCTACCAGACATTTAAAGAAGACCTCCAACCAATACTACTTAAATTATTCAAAATGATAGAAACAGAGGGAGAACTCCCAAATTCCTTCCATGAAGCCAGCATCACTCTAATACCCAAACCTGGTAAAGACACAACCAAAAAAAGAAAACTATGCACCCATATCCTTAATGAACATAGAGGCCAAAATTCTCAACAAAATACTTGCAAACCGCATACAGACATACATCAAACATATCATTCACCATGATCAAGTAATCTTTATCCCAGAGATTCAGGGCTGGTTCAATACATACAACTCAATAAGTGTCATTAATCATATATATGGACGTGAAGACAAAATCCATATTATCATCTCAATAGATGCAGAAAAGGCTTTTCACAAAATTCAGCATGCATTTATGCTCAAAGTCCTAGAGGGAATTGGAATGGAGGAAACATACTTCACATAATTAAAGCTAGATACAAAAAACCCACACCCAACATCGTTCTAAATGGAGAAAAACTGGAAGCATTCCCATTAAAATCAGGAATCAGACAAGGATGTCCACTGTCTCCACTCCTTTTCAACATAGTGTTTGAAACTCTTGCTAGAGCAATAAGACAAGAGAAGGAAATTAAAGGAGTACTAATTGGAAAAGAAGAGGTCAAACTATCACTTTTTGCAGATGCTATGATACTATGCCCAAGAGTTCCTAAAAGTTCCACCAGAAAACTCCTAGAACTGATCAACACTTTCAATATAGTGGCAGGTTATAAAATCAATCTACAAAAATCAGTCGCTTTTCTATATACCAATAACAAGAAATTGGAGAAAGAATACAGGGAAATGCTCCTCTGATAAATCTGATGAAAGACACCAAAGATCTCTACAATGAAAATTTTAAATTGTTAAAGAAAGAAACTGAGGAAGATACCAGGAGATGGAAGGACCTCCTATGCTCATGGATTGGAAGAATTAATACTGTAAAAATGACCATCCTACCAAAAGCAATATATAGATTCAATGACATCTCAATCAAAATCCCCATGACATACTTCACAGGATTAGAAAAAAAAAAAATCCTTAAAATCATATGGAAGCACAAAAGACCCCGGATAGCCAAAGCAACCCTGAGTGCAAAGAGCAACGCTTCAGGGGATTACTATGCCAGATCTCAAAGTATACTATAGAGCTATAGTCTTAAAAACAGCATGGTACTGGCGCAAAAATAAATACATGGAACATCACTGAAGATCCAAAACCAAGTACATGCAATTTCAGCCACCTGATATTTGACAAAGGTATGAAGAACACACAATGGAGGAAAGACAGCATCTTCAACAAATGGTGCTTGCAAAACTGGATCTCCACCTGTAGAAGAATGAAACTAGATTTCACCTTGCACAAAAGTCTAACTCCAAATGGATCAAAGACCTCAATGTGAAACTGGAAACCCTGAAACTATTAAAAGAAAATATTGGCAGTAACTTAGAAGATATAGGTGTGGGAAAGTCTTTTCTAAATCAGACAGCAGTTGCTTGGGAATTAAGGTCAGCAATCAACAAATTAAACTAAAAAGCTACTGTACAGCAAAGGAAACAATAAAAAAAGTGAAGAGAAAACCCACAGAATGGGAAAAAAATCTTCACCAGTGACACATCTGACAGACGTTTATATATATAAATACGTAAA
>NW_008330482.1:356786-359097 GCF_000622305.1 Nannospalax galili
AAGATGGGCTAAAGATCTAAACAGAGAGTTCTCAAAGGAAGAAATAAAGATGGCTAAGAAACATCTTAAAAAGTGTTCAATATTGTTAGTAATTAGGGAAATGCAAATTAAAACCACCCTAAGGTATCACCTTACCCCAATGAGACTGGCTAGGGTCAAGAGAACAAATGAGGGGCTGGAGAGATGGCTCAGCAGTTAAGAGCACTGACTGCTGTTGCAGAGGACCCAGGTTCGATTCTCAGCACCCACATGGTGGCTATGAACCATCCTTAACTCCAGTTCCAGGGGAATTCGATGCCCTCTTCTGACCTCTGCGACATTGCACGACATGGGTGCACTCACATGCATGCAGGCAATACACTCATACACATAAATTAAAAAAAATAAATAAAATATTAAAAAAATAAAAATAAAAAAGAGAACAAATGATACCAAATGCTGATGAGGATATGGAGAAAGGGGACCACTCAGTCACTGCTGGTGGGATTGCAAACTTGTGCAACCTCTATGGAAAACAGTGTGGTGAACTCTTAAACTGAAAATGAACCTGCCATATGACCCAGTTATATCACTC
This sequence comes from Nannospalax galili, assembly GCF_000622305.1. Lineage (NCBI taxonomy): Eukaryota > Metazoa > Chordata > Mammalia > Rodentia > Spalacidae > Nannospalax > Nannospalax galili. The sequence continues at coordinate 357,361 of NW_008330482.1, forward strand.
CTTGGCATATACCCAAAGGACTTTTCCTATTGTAGAGACACTTGTACAACCATGTTTGTTGCTGCTCTTTCCACAATAGTGAAGAGATGGAAGTAACCTAAATGCCCCTCAATTGATGAGTGGTTAAAAAAAATGTGGTATATTTACACAATGGAATTCTATTCAGCAGTAAAGAAAGATGAAATAATGAAATTTGCAAGTAAATGCATAGATCTAGAAACTGTTATACTAAGTGAAGTAACACTCAGAAAAAACAAACGATGTATGTTCTCCCTCACGTGTGGATCTTAGCACCAAATCCTTTTGAATTCCAGGTCCTTTTAATAAGATAATGCTATACAGCAGTCCCTTCTGCATGAAATAACTACCATCATCACGACTTCAGCTGAGCCTGATCGCTAAACAGCGTCACAATTGGGCTTGTTGACTGTTGTGCTCATTCATTAAAGGAGGGCCAAGCAGGGTCATTGGACCCTCACTGGATTATCCAGCCACTCTTCCCAGCCAACTGTATGTAATTTGATCCTAATCACACATGGCCTCCTGGATTTGGGGAGGGCTAAAGTATACAATCTGGGGAAGGCTAGGAAGAGAAGGCATGACCCATGCTGGGTAAAGGCTTTCCAGTGTGCATACCCTCAGGTCATACATACACCTCAGCAACCCCTCAGTTATCTCGGTAAGTAAGCTCAATAAATTCATTGTTTCCCCAGTAAAACTTTAATCAAACATCGGCTTGACACTAGAAATTTAAAAGGGAATAAGCATTGCTTAGCATCCCCAGGTAAAGTCTCATAACAGATGGAAAATTTGTTAATACTATCATGTCTCATAATTATTTTTTTTAAAAAAGAAAATGAGAATGTAAACGATGTTAAAAGGATATGGGAATGGAAATATTTTCCACAATAGAAAAAATGAGAAAAGCTAAACAAGTGATGAAGTTTTGTTTAGGTTTGTTATTATATATAAAGGATGAGACAGAAATAATATACACAATCTTAAAATGTCTATGGTCATAGTTTAGTCAACTAGTTTAAGGAATGAAATATGTATCTAGTTAAAGTTTATCTGAGAATATTTGGTTTTTTATCCAAGCCTTATCTACATAGCACATGATAATTAAAAGAATCAGACTGGTGGAACTAACCTTATTGGATGTTTAACAGCCATACTTTAAGGCCCATACTAATGTGGTCAGAGGGATTTAAAGGACAGTTTTTGCCCCTTGCCCTCCAAGGTCGACTAAGTTCCAGGGGACTATGGAACATTTCTCAAAATGTCCTGTAACTGTGGTGAGTCACCTGTCCTCTTGTTCAGGGAGGTCATGGATACCCTATGAGATGGCCTACAAAGAGGATAGGCAACTCAGAGGAAACATCTCATTCATGCTTCCAAGTGAAGTCAGACATGGTCAAGCAGGACCTTTGACTTATCGTCACATCGATGAAACTGGTAAAAGAAAGGAGCCAGGGGCTCCTCCCAAGCCCATGTGACCCCTTAGGAACAGATCCTCAAAAGACCTTAAGTGTAAATATAAATGAATTTATTTGGACCAACTGTATGATCTTAAACACCCAAATGGAAAGTATAACCAAAGAGTAAAGTCATCAGTATATTTCTTTAAGAGTTCAAGGGATTACACTTCCCAGATATTAGGCTTAAGTCCACATAAAAAGTTATTTAGATAATTATTTCTCATTGATGATTTTGTTCCTAACCAGAAAGGGTTGCTTA
>NW_008330482.1:359559-393882 GCF_000622305.1 Nannospalax galili
CCACTTAAGGGGTACTCAAATTGCCTCACCCTGCATCCCTGTTCAGCATGGAAGAAGCCAGAGTGGCCTGCACCCTGATTCCCTATTGGCAATTTGGGTAACCTTTTCAGATGATGGTGTGATAAGAACAGGAGGTAGGAATTGGCTAGGCAGTTAGGGTAAAAAGACCCCAAAGAAATGTAGCCAGTTTCTTGGCTAAAAGTCAAAATGTCCTTGGGCCCTGCTAGCAACATACTCTGTTCCAAGGCCAAAAATGCCGAATTTGGGAGCTTGTATCTAACACTTAAGAGATTTTAGGATTACCTCTTCATAGGGGGGACTGTTGGAGGCAAGGAAGTGGGCATAGGTTTGATCAAAACACCTTATATGCATGTATGAAATTCTCAATAAATTATTTATTTTTTTTAAAAAAAAGACCTTTTCAAAAGAAGTGTAAGAAAATGGGTGTGGTGATGTACACCTTTAGTTCCCAACTCAGGAGACAGGCAGATCTCTGAGATCAAAGCCAGATTGGTCTATACAGCAAGTTAACAGGCCATCTGGGACTAAGCTGATGCTGGTGTGATGTGTTGGGGACAGGCAAGACACTATCTCAAAAAGACTTTTTAAAAAAAGTTATGAATATTGGTCTGTCAGGGACTGGAGAGATGGCTCAGTGGGTAAAGCACTTGCCAGGCAAGGACAAGGACCAGCACCAAATAAATGCTGGGGGTGTGGGGTGGGTGTGGAAGCCTGCCTGCCATCCCAGCACTCCAGTGATAGAGACAAGCTGGCCAGGTAGACAAGGTGAATCAGCCAGCTTTTTGTTCAGAGAGAGACCATGCCTCGATGTAATGTATAAGGTGGAGAGTGAGCAAGAAAAATACTGAGCATGAACTTTCAGACTTTACATGCACAGGCACACCCATGCACCACATATATGTGAACACACACACATGCAAACATACGCACACACACACACACACACACAGGGAGAAAATATTGATCTTTCAGAGGCAGGTGGATAGAAGGTCAATCCAAGGAAGCAGAAAAAGCAGTTTATAGAATAATCTGAACAGTCTGATGGAACTTATGTAAAATGTGGACAAGAAAATTAACACTGGGTGCCTTCTGGAGGATTTGCACCTGGGGTATGCAGTGAGAGTTTCACTTCACGTTCTCTGGCACTGTTTGAATTTCTAGTCATAGCCTGTATCAGTTTCATAACAAAGTTTAAAAGTCGTCATTTTAAGAAAATAAGGACTATAAAAGAGACTGTTCTAGTGACATGCCTACAGCTGCACAGATCTTGGAAAAGGTCTGAGTAGATGTAGCTTCAGAACAGTTAGGCATGGAGGGTGTGTTCACAGGAGAAACCAGAATGAACTGAGGGAAGGAGTCAGTCTTTCCCGTCACTCATTCTCTTGCTGAGTGGGAACCTATGAGTGGGGGCCGGGAAGAGAGTGCTGAACCTAATGCAGCTCCACTTGGGCCTGGAGTCAACCCAAAGTCTCCAGAATGGATCCTTTACACCCTGAGGGGTGGGGAAGTGGGAGCAAATGAGCAGATAAAAGGGATCCCAGGACCTGGGCTGCACCTCTGTAACTTGGGAGCTGAATTGAAACTGGCTCCCATATAAACACATTCGTAAGCTATAAGTAAGAACTTTACAACTGCCACCAGTGAAAAGGCCTGGCAGCCCCCGGGTCCCCAGGGTGCTGCCAGCAAAGGGAGGGCAAGTGTGCTCGCCTGGTAGCCGTGGGGAAGACAGGTGCCTTGTTTTACTTAACGGACAAGGTGTGTCTTATCACTGATTGGAACTCCCTTCTACTTTAGGAAAAGTCAAATTCCAAACTAAGAAAACCAGAGAATAATGGAAAATAAAGGCTGGCTTGGCCTAGGAGGGTATGTGTTAGGCCTAAAGTTCTCTGACATCTTTAAGATTCACCAGAGTGCAAATACCTCACTGTGGGGCCCCATCCCCTCACCAGGAATGTCCCTGGTCCAGAGGGAAAGGCCTGTCAACTGCCTAGGGACCCTATTCATCTGCTGGCTCTCTAGAATCTACTTTCCCGAGTCTGTAAATGATTTGAACAAGCCAATACATGCTCCCATGGGACCAAGGTACACATTCTACTACAAAGCATGACCCTCCTAGCCCTGCTGGTCCCCTATGGCCTTGCATGGTTGGTTAGCTGTGTCCTACCCCAGTTATGAGGACATATGACTAATAAGCTGTTGTTGATCTCAGCTGTCTGGTGTGGGGTCCTGTGTTTAGCCATCTCATACTATTTAGGTCTGGGGGTTCCCTCTCAGTACGTGTCCAAAAAGCTGGGGTCTCCACTGAAACTGAGGCTACACCTTCACCAATGGCTTCATCTTTCCTCTCCAGGTGCAAAGCCTCAGATTCTCTCCATGACCCCTTCAATCCTGGGGTCTTAACTGCACCTGAAGCTGCACTTTCACCTATGGCCTTTCCTGGCCTCTGTGTGCCAAGCCTCAGCTGCTCTCTGTGACCCCTTCACGCTTTCAACACCAGAACAAAGCAGGAGACTCTTACACATCACCAAGTCCTGCTTCCAGCTTGAGATGGAGGCTTGGGTCCCCTCTGTGTGCTGACCCTGAGGAAATACCTCCAGGAAGACTCTACCACAGTGATGCTGGTCTCTTGTTACTCACAGCTGATGTTTCAGCCCCAGCTAACCAGCTTTAATTATCCCAGTAAAGCAAAGACCAGATTCTGGTCTCTTCTTAATTACAGCTGATTCTTCAGCCCCAGCCAACCAGAACCCACAGATTCTCAATGCAAAATCTCACATGAACAGCCCTGATAATCTCCACTTCCCTTTGAAGCTTCATAAGCCAGGCCTCCATTGTTTACAACTCTTTCAGCATAACTGTTCCAAGCTCCACAGCAACAAACTCTGAGCACACAATGGCTTTTCCAGCCCACAGTTCCAAACACTTCCACAGTCCTCCCCAAAACACCAAGGTCAGGTCTGTCACAGCAATATCCCACTCCCTGGTACCAATTTCTGTTCTCGTTTATTTCTCCATTTTTGTGACAAAACACTCTGACCACTACCTACTTGGGGAGGAAAGGGTTTATTTATCTTATGTTGGGGAACCCTGCTGTTAGGGTTGTCTCCTTTCTCAGCAGGAGCTTCCCACCTGACTTACCTGGAAAGTGCCAGGTAAAACATGACCTTTGGCATAGTTACCTGGAGTAAAAACTACCCCCAGGTTTTTTTCTTATGATAATTAGGCATTGCCTGGTAGTTGGATGATAGGGCCACAGGCCAGTCCAATAGAGACAATTCCCCAATTGAGGCTCCCTCAACCCAGGTGTGTCAAGTTGACACTAAAGCTATCCAGCACAGTAGGGTAACTAGGAGGTGATCAGAACAGAGGAATGTTTGAGCCATGAGGCTTCTTAGGAGCCTGGTTAGAACATTCTGTGTGTAACAGCTACAGAATTCAGATGTTTTGCTTTCACCTATGAAGCACAGCTTTACTTTCTCACAATGCAGTAAATTTAAACTTTGAAACACCGGCATTGCAACAAAGGACCTCTTCCAGAGGGAAAAACCCAGAAGGTATGCTTGAAAAACACTCTCCTCCTGCTTCACTTCTGCTTCCAGTGGCAGAATGTTGTCTCCCAAGAGATCCAAAATAGAGTGACGGCTATCAAATTAGGCTAATCTGAGAAGTGAACTATTGAAAATTCAAGCAATCTAAGAGATTGGTTTTCTTTTTAGTTTACTTATAGAAAGATAAATTATCACTAAAGTCCCTAAGAAGGGTTTCCTCTTTCAAGCATCTCCATTGACGAGTCTTTCTCCACTTTTATTAGTTACCTTTCTTGTGACTGACGAAAAGCAACTTAAAGAAAGAAGAGTTTATTTGAGTTTGGGGTGATACTTCCACTGTCCAGAGGGAAAGGCCTGTCAACTAGCTAGGGCCTGTCAACTTGCCTGGGAAGGCCTGGTGGCAGGAGCCTGAGGCAGGTGGTCCCCTTGAGTCTGCAGTAAGAAAGCAGAGAATACACTGGCGGTAGGGCAGGGCTATAAAACCTTAATGCCTGCCCTCAGTGACCCACGTCCCCAGTAAGGTCCCACTGCAAAATGGTTTCCAAAACAGCGCCATAGTCTCCAGGGACTGTTCGAACACAGGAAACTGTACAGAACATTACATATTAAAGTACACTGTACCTGAAGCTTAGATTTATGAAGCATAGTTTGCTTAGACAGACCCTGCTGGTCGTTAGTGTCCATGCACACATGGTTTCCCCAGGAATCCACAAGAAAACAAGAACAAGCGAAGCAGTTTAAGGACTGCAAGATTTTCTTTTCCAGAGTTTTCAAGGGGGTCCCTAGGGAACAAACTGTCCAGTTTATTTCATTGACAATTTGAAAAACGCCACAAAGAAATGAAGCATATGATCAGTCAGACAAAAATGAAAGTTGACCACTTTGCTTCTTCTCATCCTAGAACAGAGGGCAACAGCACAAAGCAGTGCAGTTATCATCACTGTGATGGCCTGCCTCAGGCCAGTCCATCTCCTGAGTGGCCTGAGCATACAGCTGCTTCTCTGGCTGGCTAAAAGCAGAACCTCTGGGGCTGTGATTCTGCATTTGAATCAAGCCCTTGTGTAGTCTCATTGTTGCTAAGGTTTGAGAACCATTAGTGTGGCTGACTCCAATGAAATGGTTCTGTTGTTATGGTTTCAACTGTAGATCCAGGCAAAATTTAGTCTTTGGAAAGATGTCCAATGTAGCAAATAAAATGAAATTTCAGGATGTGGTTCCTCTTTGTTGCCGGCTCTTATCACACAGGACCAATTGCTTATCCTCCCATAGGTTTGTGTTTTTGAATCTCACAGCATTTGAATGTTCAAGAATCTGTTTTTCTTAGAATACCTTTGTCCTGTCACATTCCCATTGTGAAGGAATGGAGGACTCTTTGGGTCTGTCTTGAGTAGACACTCTTCGTATTGCAGGTATAGGCTGCCCATTTACTATCAGTGCTGAATGTCTCCTTCAGACCTCACCAGCAATTACGCCATGAGCCTCTTAGACTCCCCTATCAATATCTACCCCTTCCTGCAGCTCTCCAACCACACCAGGAGGGCACTTAAAGGAAAGGCAGTCTGCATGTCAGCTCTGGATTAAGTAAGACCTTCAAAGAGACATAGTTGTAGACCATTTGCCTAGGCTCCAGAACTGCTTTATTGAAATATGTCTCATTATCACCACCTCACCATTCACTGAGGGAGGCTCTGCTCAGTGACCACAGCCTGCTAGTGAGTTTGTGTAGCTTGCTGAAGATATTACCTGAGTTACTCAGGGCCCCCTTGAGCTACTGACAAGGGAATGTTCTTTTTCAGAGCTAGCCTGTGTTTCTCTAGAGGGGGAGTATATTTAACTCCATAATCCTATGTGGCTTCAGTGGCAGGGAAAGTCAAAGCCAAAGATTTAAGTAGGTTTTATCAATTATTTACGACCTGTGACAGCTCATCTTCATGGAGGGAGGCGAGAGTATACCCCCTGAGAATGAGCTCACTTCTTTCAGCATCCCTCTGGGGTGAGAGGCAAGTGTGCTGGTGTAGACAAACAAAAGGATTTCTAACCACTGTAACACTTTCTATGGTTGTTTTTAGTGATATATTTTCCTCATACTTTTTTCTTTAATTATATGTAATGAAGTATTTAAACTCCAAGTTTGATATAAAACAAGATTTAGGGAAAGGAAGTAAGAACAGCAAGAACTCCTGCCAAGCCATTTCTGGGAAAGGGACTATTTTGTCATATTTAAAGGCATGTTTGATAATCATCTCACTGCAACATCCGAGGGGTATCCAGCCTGTCTGCGTCTCCAGCATTTGAGAACAGTTGCTGATGTGCCCCAAGCCCTGGCCGTATCTGGCATCTGTGAACAGGCATCTCAATAGCTGTGTCTTTCCCAGAGGCTCCTTTTCTCTTTGCCAGTGTATGGGCAACAGCAACCTTACAAGCCTTCAGATGGGAGAGCGTGGGGTGCATGGAGTGTGCTGGGCTCAGGTCTTTGATGCCTGCACATTTGGAAGTCAGCTATGGGCTCTCCTCAGGGTAGGGGATTCAAGAGTACGTCTTTGTTGTGGTTTAAATCTAAAAATGTTTCCAGAGGCCCTTGTTAAAGGCTAGACTACCAGGTGGAGACTCTACTTCATCAACACACTGATGGATTCATAGCTGAATAGACTATTAGGAGGCAGAGCCTGCTTGGAGGAATTAGGTCATTAGGGTGTGTCTTTGAAGGGTATATTTTGTCCTCATCTCACCCTCTTTCTTTTTGCTTCCTGGCTGTTATGAGGTGAACAGCTCTGCTCCATTTCTGTCTGCACCAATGTGATCTGCCTCACTGCAGCCCACAGGCACAGAGCCAAGTAATCATGGACTATGAGTCAAAGGAAATCTCTCCTTAGGTTTTACTCAGGCATATTTTCACAGGGAGAGACGACACAGAGTCCTCCACTTCCACAGATGCTCTAGGCATACTTCTGTGTAAGTCACTAAGCAGTTATCTCACTGAGCAGTGTTTTAGTTTTGCTGTAAGGTAAGGATAACACTTGGTAACACATTACCCATGGTAGACTGCACAGACAATGCTGTCAATCATACTCTAGGTAGGTGTGGTTCTTGTACCTCAGGACTCCTTCTTTCTAAGTCCAAATGTAGCCTCACAGCTGTGACTGGAGTGAGCAAGAAAACAAATAAGTACCGAGCCAACTTCCTCCCCTCTGTATAGGCTGGGCTTGGTTTATTAAGTGGGACTGAACACTGAAGTCCCAGCTTAGTGCCAGGGATGTGAAGCAAAGTTCTGACTGCTATGAAGCCGCACTGGGCATAGAGATGGGTTCTGTCAGTTTCCAGCTTTGTTCATTGTGTCCAAACATTGGGTAAGTATCTGGGAGTGGCTGCTGTGTCCTTGTGGTGGTTAGAGGTGGGCAGGAGAGGGGACCCAGGGAACACCTGCTTGCCCTAGCATCTGAACCCACGCTCTGTCTCCAGCCCCCAACATAGAGAGGGTGATATAGGACACAATGAGGATGGAATTGGGCATCACAGACAAGGGGCACTTGGAAAGCTGCAGACATGCATGGTTTTCTTCCATGGCTTAAGAGAAAAAGAACTGCCCAGAAGACCAGGCAGAAGGAGGGATGTTCCCTTTTAACCCAGCAGAAAGGAGGAAGGAAAGGGGAAGAAAAGAAGGAAGAAAGGAAAGAAGGAAGGAAGGGAGGGAGGGAAGGACAGAGGAAGGAGGAAGGAATGAAGGAGGGAGGAAAGAAAGAAGAAAAGGATGGAGGAAGAAGCGAGGAAGGCCCTAAAGTGACAGGGCTTCCCTCAGGACTCCTCACCCACAGGAGTGACAGCTGATGCAGCATGGCAGCTCCCTAGAGTTTCCTGTCAAAAGCATAGTAACAAGAAGGCATGCTGCCATGGCCGCTGGTGTCATCCTAGACTTCCAGATAGCTTGGCTTCCCAGAGCTTCCAAAGCTGCATGTGTTGTTAGGTAGCAGAGCTCAGAAACCAAAACACCTGCACTTCATGCAATCTGGGTGAAAGCATATATGAGTGGTCTATGCCATGGATCCCTCTACAAACCACAGAGATGTGCACAGATAAGCAGAGAGGAAATGGTGTGGAGGCCAAGGACAGAGTGCATAGAAACAGCCCACAGAGCCCTCTGAAAGGACAGTGTTCTCTGCAACAGGTCAGGAGGCCAGCCTGGGCTCCTCAGTGGAATCCACTTCTTTGACTGAAAGATGTCACAACTGTCTTTAGGATGTCCCCAGCTATCAGATCAAAGTCTTCTTATTTGGGGCTAGACGACTCTTCTTACCTTTCCCAAAGGCAGCTGAAGTTAATAAAGAACATCTGTATTCACTGGGTTCCCCCCCCCCCATTTATGTGACAAATATGTGTGAGAACTTAGAAGGAAGGTTTATTTTGGCTCCTGGTTTCAGAGGTTTGGGACTATGGTCAGTTTGCTACAGTGTTGTGGCCTGAGGGAGGAAGACCATAATGGCAGCAAGAGCATATGGGAGAACCAGGTGAGGGGGTACATATGCACAGTCTCAGCACTGGAGAGACTGGGGCAGGAGGGCTGTAAGTTCCAGACTACACTGGACTGTATAGCGGGAAGGAAAGAAGGAAGGAAACAAGGGAGGGAGGGATGGAAGGAGGGAGGGAGGGAGGACGGGAGAGAGGGAAAGGGAAGGGAAAGGAAGGGAAGGGGAAAAGGAAGGAGCCAGAGACAAGTTCCGTCTTTCCAAGGCACACTCCCAGTGACCCACTTACCCCACCTAGACTTCACAACTCCCATAGTTCCACTGCCTGCCAGTGTTCTGTTCTGATTTTCAGTCTATCAGTGAATTAATCTATCCATGAAGCCAGGGCCCTCGTTCAATCACTTTCCCAAGGCCCCACCTCAGAGCACTCTTTAACAACAGAAGTCATTGAAGTCTTCCACGGCTTCTTGGTGCCTGTGGCAGAAGGACCTCCGAAGTAGTGGCAGTCATTGCAACAAGCCTGCTCCATGATAGTTCGTGGAACTGTGATTGGAAATGGTCTTCTATTCTTTGCCTCTCTTAGTTTCAAAATAAAATATTGTTGAGAACTCTTACAAGTAGAAAACGCCCCATCCAAGTGTTTTACCCATGTGTGTGTGCAGGCAAGGGTTTCCCAAGTCTTGTTTGGTGGTTTCTAAAATGCCTGCAGGGAAAGTTCTGTCAACTCACCAGTACGTTCCTCTTCCCAAACTGTGAGTGAGCATAAGTGTGTGGAAGGGGTGGCTAGCAGTCTTCAGTGGCAGCTAGTCTCCACCTAGAACACACATAGACACAACCACTGCACAGAATGAGTGAGGCCAGCACAGTGTGACTGAGCACCAGCACCCCAACAGCAAAGAGGTACAGGGTTTTGTCACAGTAAGCCTGAGGCTGCTGGAAAGGGGGGATAAAATCAGGCAGGTACACAGAGAAGACCCAGTAATTTCCCAGAATGAACCAGAGGAAGAGGAAGAGGCTGAGGATGAGGTGAATGTAGTATTTGTGTGCATTCTGCCTCCAGGGGTATTCATCATCGTCATCATCATCGATCACCACAGCCTTGGACAGAAGCCGCCTCATCCTGGTGGAGTCGTAGAGCAGGAGAGACACCTGGAATGTGTCACAGAGTAGGGTTCACAGGGCAGAGCAGCAAAGTAGACAGCAGAAGAGGTGGGGGAGGGAGGGAGAGAAAAGGAGGGAGGAAGAGAGAATGAATTTCATATTTTGAAGAAGCAGAAATGACAACAATAAAATTGGAAGTCCATGATCAGCTTTGCCCTAGAGGCGATTTCCTATCAGATGTGGGAATTGGTTAGGATAAGGGTTAGCTGACCTAAACTTACCCCTGTAGTGAGATTTGAACCAACTTTGTCTTCTATTGTCCAAGCACATTTGCACTCCAGTGCTGGATAAAGTACTTAATATAAACTGTCATGATTAAGTTTCCCTCAGTGAGAGGTATTAAGTTTATACACAGTAGGCTCCAAACTGAATTCTCATCAGGCCTCAAAGTCAACAGCATTTCTTTTTCTGAGTGGGAGAATTTGTGGGTGACTTTGATTTTCTTCTTGGTGTTTATCTGTGTTCTTTTATTTTTTTTATAATGGAGAGCTTATGAAAAAATAACAAAGTCAAAGTAAAGTAGTCTAACAGTGGCATGTGTGACTGACGGTATTTAAAGCTTATACTAATATGTAAGCTCTGTGCTAGGATCTTGATTTCCTAGATGAGGAAATCAAAGCTCAGAGAAGTTGAGGCACTCCAGTGAGTCCACAGTGAGTCAGAGAGATGAGCATCAATCCACCCTCCTGACCACTATCCATACCACTCTACCTGGTACTTAAATCAGAGTAGCTCTCTCCTAAGCCAGGAAGGCAATCCTGTGGTCTACCTGTGCAGGTTTTCCAGGACTAAGACCCACAGCCTGGCTGGAAGGCAGCATGTTTTCATAGAAAAAGTAGTGTGAGGCCCGGAGGAGTCAGAGGTCCAGAGCCGATCTTTCTAGGAAGGGCTGCCTGGTTCCTTTCTCCTCTACCAACCTTTTGAGTGTGAGTTAGCCAGAGTTGATCTTTTGGTTTTTATATTGAAAGAATCCTTCCTAATTTATGTACCTGCCTTAAAGGGATGTTGTAAGGACTGAATGAGTTCCAAAGAGGACACAGAAGCAGGTGCTGCTGGTGGGAGTGACTGACACCAAGAAGGCAAAGTGGGATAAGGCAGAATGTCTGTTAGAAAATGGCCAGAACTTCCTTTGAAACTTATTTCAGCATGGCCCTCAGTAACAGATGCATTTCACAACACAATCCAGAAACTGGGTGATTGTGAGTCTTGATTTATTTATTTGAATTTTTAATTTTTGAGAAAGTGTCTCCCTGTAGCCCCAGCTGGCCTGGAACTCACTATGTAGACCAGGCTGGCCTCAATCTCAGAGATCTACCTGCCTCTGCCTCCTGAGTGCTGGGATTTTTATTTATTTTTAAAACTTAAAGATCTCCCCGCCCCTCTTTCTCTCCTGTATGCTGTGTGTGTGTGTGTGTGTGTGTGTCTCCCCATCCACAAAAGCCAGAAGAAGGTGTTGGAATTCCTGGAGCTGGAGTTACAAGTGACTGGAGGATGTCCATGTGCGTGCTGAGAACCAAGCTCAGATCCTCTGCAAGAACAGTAAGTGCTCTTAACCACTGAGCCATCTCTCTAGCCCCTGCATGTCTGCTTTATGATGTTTTCCTGGCAAGATGATCACCAGAGTCCCAATACCCTCAAGTTTGCCCCAGTCTGTATTATAAATTATATGATCAACTTACTCCAGCACATCCCTGTACCTGCATATTACATGATGCATAATTTATTAGACACTTTAATAGCTTCTGTTTTATTATATTTTTAATATTTATTTTTATTTTTTATGTGTATGAGCATATTGCCTGAATGTATGAAAGTGCACCCATGTTGTGCAATGCCTGCAGAGGTCAGAAGAGGGCATTGGATTCCCCTGGAACTGTAGTTACAGATGGTTGTTAGCTGCCATGTGGATGCTGGGAATCCAACCCGGGTACTCTGCAAGAGCAGCCAGTGCTCTCAACTGCTAAGCCATGTCTCCAGCCCCCATTTCATTTTATTTTTAAGCCATACCACAACCTATTAAATTCAGTTCATGATCTTCTAATGGGTCTTGGTCTTCAGTTCTTTCTGGTTACTCTGGAAAATGTCCCTTCAGGATTTTCTTCAATAGAACGCACTACTGTGATGCTATACTATGCATTTTACAAGGGATACTGGGGCTAGAGATGCAGTTTTCTGAGGGGGTTAGATATAAAGCATTACTATCCCAAGTGAACTTCCACCTCTGAGGACTGTGTAAACTTGCTTGCTGCTGTGCTAATAGTTATGGACTCACTGTGTATTACCTTACTGTGATGAGCACAAGAATTTAATTAGACTTCTAACAGTTTTAGATTTCCAGGGGAAAAAAAAAACAATTCTGTTTATTGGGGCCCTAGCTTATTCATTAAAATAAATTACCTTTGGGTTTTGGGCTGGCTTTCATAAAGGAAAAGTTGGCTGTTATTAAGAGGAACAGACCCCATAGACAGTAACATCTCTAAAGGAAAGTTCAACTTAGCAAAATCACGATGAGGAGAGGCAATTACTGCTGAAAACTTTGCCCCTGTTTTGATCATCTCCATGGTGCCCAAACCCCTAGAGCCTCCTCATAGCGCTGTGGGGCCATGGGGGATACATAGCCCAGCTGAGCTCAGAGTATTGGGGTTTCCTTGGAGCTAGACTGTTCCAGGCGGCTCCCAGTAGAATGTTGTCATAGGGATGATCATGTATATTTGTACATTCCAGAACCCTGCCCACCACACTGCTGTCAGGAGATGAGCACATTTTATACAAAAGTGACCCTGGAAATAACAGCTCCAGTGATTTGCCCCAAGTTAGACAGTTCCCACCCTGGCATCAAGCTTGTGCCTACTGGTTGCATATGAGAACACATTTTTTTTTTTTTTTTTTTTTTTGTGTGTGTGTGTGTGTGTGTGTGTGTGTGTGTATGTGCAATGCTGGGGTTGAACAGAGGGTCTTGCGCATATTAAGAAAACACCTCTGAGTTACATGCATAGCACAAAGACACATTTTTTTTGTGTGTGTGTGTGTGTGTGTGTGTGTGTTCATGCATGCATGTGTTTGTGCATGCTCACACATGAAGGCCAGAGATAAATATCTGGTGTTTCCTCAATCATTCTTCACCTTATTTTTTTATTTATTATTTTATTTTATATGTATGCGTGTATTGCCTTGAATGCAAGCAAGTGCACTCATGTCATGCAATGCCCATGGAGGACAGAAAAGGCTGTTAGATCCCTGGAACTGGAATTACAGACAGTTGTTAGCTGCCACATGGGTGCTGGGATATGAACCTGGGTCTTCTGCAAGAACAGTCAGTGTTCTTAACTGCTGCGCCATTTCTCCAGCCTTCCCTCACCTTATTTTTAAAAGCTTTTTTTATTGTTTGAGAATTTTATATATGCACACAATGTATTTTGATCAACTATACCCCCTAATTTGGATCAACTAATTTCCTCCTCTCCAGTTCCTGGCCTATCTCCCTCCCACTTTCTCTTCCAAATTTCATGTGTTCTTTTTAAACCCATGGAGTCCACTTAGCACTGCCATATGTGTGTAGGACCATCTACTGGAGCATGGGCAGCCTCTCAGGTGCTATATCCCTAAAGAACACTGAGTTTTCTCCTCCAGCAGCCATCAGTTGCCAATAGTTTCTCAGCTAGGAATGGGACTTCATGAGCCCCTTTCCTATCCATGATGGGGTTTTGACTGGCTTGATCTTGTGCATGTCTTGTGCATGCTGCCACAGCTACTGTGAGTTCATGTATGCAACCTCCCTGTCATGTCTGGCAAATACCATTTTGCTGCAGACATCCACTACTTCTGGCTCTTATAATATTTCTTGCCCTTCTTCTTGGATGATTCCTGAGTCTTGGGGGATGGGGTATGATATAAGTTTCCTATTGAGAGCTGAGCACTCCAGTCTCTTATTCTCTGCATGTTGACTAGTTGTGGGTCTCTGTATTAATCACAATCTACTGCAATAAAGTTTCTCCGATGAGGGTTGAGAGGTGCACTGATCTGTGGGTATAATGAGAACTTACAGGACAGTTTATTACTATATCCATTTAGCAGAATATAGTACTGGGTTTTCCCCTAGAGTTAGTCTTCCATGGGTTTTAGACCAGTTAACAGTCTGTGTGGAGGGCTTTAAGTCCAATCAGAAAGCAGCTGGTTACTCCCTTAACATCTATGCCACTATTGCATCAGTGGGCATATCTTGCCAAGCCAGTCATTATTGTAGCTCACAGAGTTTACAGCTGGGTAAGACTGTTGATTTTTCTTCTCTGGTAGTATACATAGCACCTTCCAGCACTATGAATGCTAGCCAGTAGCAATGAAGCTTCCAGGTAATTAATAACTTGACTTCTGTGGGTCCTATGACTCAAGTGTTTTCTGTCTTTAGCAATAGGGTCTTACCATCAAGATCCAGAGGGTAACCAAGAGCAATGGTAATAGCATATAATGTTTGGGGGTGTCTATGAGAACCTATTGACCAACAACTTAAAAGAGGTATCTCATATGTGGCATTGTTTTTTTTTTTTAATAGTCTACAGTGTCTGAGAGAAGCATTGTTCCCCCATTGTAGGGTAACCCCATTTAAACTCCATGTACACATATATGGAATCTTCTACAGTAGTAGGTTTCCATGTGGCATTTTCAAAGAACTTCAATCAAGTATTTGTGTAGTAGGATATAGAATTTTTGGGGGGAATATGTGTAGGAGTGCTATAGCTGGTTATATGGTAAATTTATTTCTAGCTTTTTAAGGAACCTCCACATTTATTTCCACAGTGGCTGCACCATTTTGAATTCACACTAGCAGCTTTCCCCTTTTCAACATCCACACCAGCATTTGTTGTTTTGATCTTAGCTGTTCTGACTGGGATAAGATGAAATCCCAAAGTAATTTTAATTTGTATTTCCCTGATAGCTAATGATGTTGAATATTTTTAAAATGATGTCTCAGCACATTTATGTTTCTTCTTTTGAGAACTTTCTATTTAGTTCTATGCCCCAATTTTTAATTGGGTTGTTTTCTTGGTGTTTGGGTTAGTTTTTATGAGTTCTTTGTATATTATAGGCAAATATCTTCATTACTAGGGTCCTATTCATAAAGCTCTTTCCTGTATCTGTAACTTCAAATATACTTCTTACTTTCTCCTCTAACAGAAGCGTGTATTCAGGGTGTCAGGTCTTACGTTGAGATCCTTGATTCATTTGGAGCTGAGTTTTGTGGAGGCGAGAGATAAGGATCTATTTTCAGTTTCTACATGTAGCTCTCCAGTTTGACCAGTACCACTTTTTGAAGATGCTGTTTTTTCTCCAATGTTTATTTTTGGCTCCTTTGTCAAAAACAAGGTGGGTTTGGGGCTGAACAGATGGTTCAGCAGTTAGGAGCATTATCTGTTAACAACTGACTGAAATTTCAGTTCCAGAGGATCAGGTGCCCACTTCTGGCCTCATGTGGGCATTGCATACACATGGTGCACTTGCAAACATGCAAAACACTTACACATAAAATAAAAATAAACTTTAAATGTTTTAAGGGACTGGAGTGATGGTTCAGCAGTAAAGAGCACTGGCTGCTCTTCCAGAGGTCTGGGGTTCAGTTCCCAGCACCCACATGGTGGATAACAACATTCTTAACTCCAGTTCCAGGGGATGTGATACCTTCTTCTGGATTCCATGGGCACTGCATGACATTGGTGCACTTACATACATGAGGCAAAATATTCATAAGCATAAAATAAAAATAAATAATTTTAAATGTTTTAAAAATCAGGTAGCTATGGAACTGTAGGCTTATATGTCCTATTGATCTATGTGTCTGTTTTTATGCCAGTACCATGGTGTTCTTACTACTATGGCTCTGTAGTAAAACTTCAGGTCAGGTATAGTGATACCTTCAGTGCTGTTTTTATTGTTGAGGTTTGTTTTGGCAATCCTGAGTCTTTCATGCTTCTATATGAAATTTAAAAATAGTTTTTCAATTTCTGTGAAGAATTGTGATGGGGATTGCATTGAATCAGTAGATTGCTTTTGGTAGGATGGTCATTTTCATAATATTAATCCTACCAATTCATGAGCATGGGCAGTCTTTCCATCAATTTCTTCAATTTCTTTCTTTAGTGCCTTAAAGTTTTCACTGTATGTCTCTCACTTCCTTAGATTTATTACAAGATATTTTAGGATTTTTTTGTTTCTTTATTTTGAGGGTATTTGATTTCTTTCTCAGTATGTTTATCATTGATACATAGGAAGACTACTGGTTTTTGTGTGTTAATTTTATATCCGGCTTTGCTTAATGTGCTTATCAGCTGTAGGAGTTTTCTAGTGGAGTTTTTAGGGTCTTTTGTATATAGAATGATACCATCTGCAAATATGGATACTTTGACTTCTTCTTTTCTTATTTGCATCCCTGTTGTTGCCTCTTGTCTTACTGCTCTAGCTAAGATTTCAAGTACTATGTTGAACAGAGTGGAGAAGGTGGACATCTTTGCCTTGTTCCTGATTTTAGTGGAAATTCTTCAAGTTGTTCTCTATCATGATATTGGCTGTGAGCTTGTCTTATATTGCTTTTATTTTGTTGAGATATGTCACCTGTATCACTAGATTCTCCATGATTTTTATCATGTAGGGGTGTTGGATTTTGTTAAACGTTTTTTCTTGCATCTAATGAGAACGTTATGTAGTTTCTGTTCTTGAGTCTATTTATGTGGTGGATTACGTTTATTGACTTACGTATGTTGAACCATCCTTGCATTTCTTGGATGAAGCTAACTTGATCCTGGTGGATCTTTTTGATGTATTCTTGCATTCTACTTGCAAATATCTTATTGAGCATTTTTATGAGTATGTTCAACAGGGAAACTGATCTATTTTTTGTTGTCTTTTTTTGTTTTTTGCTTCATAAAAAGAATTTGGAAATGTTCCTTCTTTTTCTATTTTATGGACTAATTTGAAGAGTATTGGTGTTCATTCTTCTTGAAAGGTATGCTAGGTATGTTTTTCAATGAATCCATGTGGGCTTTTGTTGTTGCTGTTGTGAGATTGGTTCTATCTCATTGGTTGTTATGGGTCTGTTTAAATTATTTACTTCATCTTTATTTAACTTTGGTAGGACATATACACCTAGAAATTCATCCATTTCTTTTAGATTTCCCAGTTTAGTGGGATATAAAATTTTAAAGTAGTCCCTCATGATTTTCTGAATTTTCTCTGTGTCTCTTATACTTTCTTCCTTTTCATCTATAATTTTATTAATTTAAGTTTTCTCTCATTTTGTTAACTTGGCTAAAGGTTTTTAAGAATGAATTCTTTGTTTCATTGATTCTTTGTATTGACTTTTTTTGTTGTTTCTATTTTATTAATTTTGCCTCTGATTTTGATTTTCTCTTCCTATCTACTGATTTTTGGATGCTGTTGTTCTTGATTTTTTTCCAAAGCCCTCAGGTGCATCAAGTTATTAATTTGAGATCTATCAAATTATTTTTAAAAGTTTGTGTGTGTGTGTGTGTGTGTGTCTGTCTGTCTGTATGTCTGTATGTATGTATGTGAGGATGCATATGATTGCAGGCCAGAGGCATCAGATTCCCCCAGAGCTGGAGTTACAGATAGTTGTAAGCAACCCAATATGAGTGCTTGGATTTGAACTTGCTTGCATTGTATGCATTCTTAAGTGCTCAGCCATCTCTCTAGCCCAGAACTCTCAATTCTTCTTTTTTGTTTTTTGCTTTTGTTTTTGTTTTTGACAGGGTCTTCCTTGTCCCAGCCTGCCTGGAAGTCATGATGTGGACCAGGGAGGCCTCTATCTTGCAGAGATCTGCCTGCCTTTGCCTCCTGAGGTCTGGGATTAAAGGCATACACATTTTTAAAAAATGTAAACTCTTAGTGCTATATGCTTTCCTATTAAGACTGCCTTCATTGTGTCTCATAGGTTTGGGGATGTGGTATTTTCAGTTTCATTCAATTCTAGGTACTTTAAAAGTTCTTGATTCCTTTCTTGACACAATTGTCATTCAGAAGTGTGTTGCTTAGTTTTTTATGAGTATGTGTACTTTCCCCTGTTTCTATTATTGCTATCTATATCCTGTTGTGATCAGATAGAATGCAGTATGTTGTTTCAAGTTTCTTATATTTGTTGAGACTTGCTTTGTGTCCCAATATGTGGTCAGTTTCGAAGAAAGCTCCATGGCCTACTAAGAATGTGTATTCTTTAGTGTTTGGGTGAAATGTTCTGTAGATGTCTGTTAGCCCATTTAATTTATGATGTCATTTAACTTCAGAGTTTCTCCTAGTTTTTTTTCCAGATGACCTTTGTATTGATGAGGGTGGGGTACTGAAGTCACCCACTATTACTGTGTTGGGGTCAGTCTATGATTTTAGATCAACAGTATTTCTTTTATGAAATTGGGTGTACTTGTGTTTGGTATGTATATATGCTTAGAATTTAATAGTGCTCCTCCTAATCTCTGACTAGTTTTGTCAGATATTAAACAGCTATGCCTGCTTGTTTGATAATTCCATTTGCTTGAAAAACCTTTTTCATCCTTTTACCCTGAGGTGGTATCTATTGTTGGTAGTGAGGTGTTTCCTGGAGGCAGCAAACGGATGGATCCTGTTTTTGAATCCAATCTGTATGTCTTTATTGAGGGATTGAGACAATTAATATTGAGAGTTACTATTGAATGATGGTTATTAATCC
Organism: Nannospalax galili; assembly: GCF_000622305.1. Classification (NCBI taxonomy): domain Eukaryota; kingdom Metazoa; phylum Chordata; class Mammalia; order Rodentia; family Spalacidae; genus Nannospalax; species Nannospalax galili. The sequence goes on from NW_008330482.1 coordinate 377,457, forward strand.
TTGTCATTTTGTGGTATTTTCTTAGCCTCTATTGATAAACTATTCCAGAATCATTATTCCTTGTGACCTCTTGGGTGTGTTTATCCCCGTCATTATTCCTTGTGACCTCTTGGGTGTGTTTATCCCTGTCAGACTGAAATATTTCTTCTAGTGTCCTCTGTAGAACTGGCTTAGTGGACATAAATTTCTTTAATCTGTTTTATCACAGAAGTTTTATTTCTATAATATTAATAGATAATTTTGCTGGGTATAATAGTCTGGATTGACAATTATGATCTTTTAGAACTTGAAATACATTCTTCCATGACACCTGGCTTTAAAAGCTTCCGTTGGATAATCCAGTGTTCATCTGCCTTTATAAATGACTTTTTCTCTTGATTTTAATGCCTTTCTTTATTCTGCATTTTAAATTATAATATGTTGTGGGGAATTTCTTTTCTGGTGCTGTCTATTTGGTGCTCTGTAGGCCTCTCGTACCTGGATGGCCATCTCTTTCTCTAGGTTTGGGAAATTTTCTTCTATGTTTTTATTGAAGATATTCACTATACCTTTGTTATGGTATCTTTCTCCTTCTATGTCCATAATCCAAAGTTAGGTCTTTTTGTGATGTCTCAGAGCACTCCCACATTTTCTTTGTATATTTTAAAAATTGACTCTTGACCTTTTCTGAATGATCCAATTCCTCTGCCTTGTCTTCAAGCTCTGGGTCTCTGTTTTCTGCATGTGCCATTTTATTGTTGAGACTTTCTACTAAGGTTTTTGTCTGGCTTATTGAGTTTTTAATTTCCAGCATCATTTCACCTTGTGATTTCTTCAGCAATTCTATCTCTTCATTGAATTCTATTTTCATATCTATGATTGACTTCCTTATTTTATTCATCTTTGTTTTTGTTCTCTTGGGATGTGTTCATGTCTTCTTTGAGTTGTTTGTTTATATTTATAACCAGTCTTTGAGGTAGTTTTCACTGGAGTTCACTATTATAGGATTAGTAATTTTGGGGGAAACGTGTTGTCTTGGATTTTCATGTTTTTTTTTTGTTTGTTTGTTTGCTGGGACTTGTATATTTGGAGGTAGTTGTTTGAGTGGGAGCTAGGCCTAGGGATGAAGGTTTGGAGACTTCTGGAATTGCAGACCATGGACCCCTTATCAGTTAGCAACAGGGGCTGGGAAGACAAACTTTGGGCCAAGTGGTCAGGACCTGGGAACCTGTCCTTCTGTGCTGGGGCCTGAAGCTGGATGGAAGGGGCCAGCTTGGGCAGAATGGTTGTATTCTGGGGATCTCTGACCTATTGACATGGGGAGCTGGGCAGAGGGCAGAAGTTTAGGCCTTCACCTTATTTTTTTTAGTTTTAAAAAGATTTATTTTATTTTTATTTATGGGTATGTGTGTGTATCTGTATGCAAGTGTCTGTGGAAGTCAGAAGAAGGTGTTGGAGCCACTGGAGCTAGAGATACATGGGATTGTGAGCTGTGTGCTGGGAACCAAACTCCTGTCTTCTAGAAGAGAAGCAAGTGCTCTCAACTGCTGATCCATCTCTCCAGCCCCAGCCTTCACCCTATTTTTTTGGGACAAGGTCCTTAACTACACCTAGAGCTCACTGATTTGCGAAGTGGCTGGCCAGAGAGTCCCAGGGGTCCTTATTTCTGCACTGCCTCAGCACTGGGATTATAGGCACACATCACCACTAGGCTTTTACATGGATAAGAGGGATTGAACTCAGCCCTCAGTTTACACAGCAAGCATTTGACTGGCTGAGCTAAGAACACAGTTTTCAAAGACATCTTTAATGACCCAGATCAACAGCATGACTAATACCATTGGCCAGTATCTTTTAAAGTACCCCAAAAATCAGAGGCAGTTGGCAAAGAAATCACAGCTGGGTCAAGTAGAATTTTATACATGGTGCTCTTCATTCTCTTTTCTTGAGTTACTGCTTTACTTTTCTGAATATACTTTGGAAAAGTGGATGGTGTGTGTTCTAGCTTTGCTTTAGGAGGAAGCTATGAGGAGGGTTTGGATGGTTGGGAAGTCATTGATAAATACAAGTTGACCTAACAGACTTTTGGCAGGTGTTGTGGTTTGAATGAGCAATGTCCCCTGTAGGCTCTGGTATTTGAATGCTTGGTCCCCAGGTGGTGGCACTGTTTGGGGAGGTTATGAAACCTTTAGGAAGTATGACTCTGCTGGAGAAATTGTCACTGGGGGTGGGCTTTGAGAGTCTGTAGCCTTGCTCCATTTCTAGTTTACTCTTTCTGCTCTGTGCACTCAGATTAAAGAAGTGAGTGTTCAGCTTCCTGCTCTTGCCGTCATGCCTGCCACCTGCGGCCATGGCTCTCCACCATGATGGACTCTCCCTCTGGAACGGTAAGCCCAAATAAACTCTTCCTTCCATAAGTTGCTTTTGGTTGTGGTGTTTTATTACAGCAACAGAAAAGTCACTAATAGAGCAGGTATATCCTGTCGGTTAGGGATTTTGGAAACCTAACTGCATGTTGTGCGTGCCCCTTGCTTTTCCTGTTAAATATATGTGATTACAATCCATGAGCAGGTCAGTTTCCTGTATTGACACAAGCTTGAGAATCACAGAAAGCACTCCTTCTCCTGGTTATTAGCATTTAATGATCGATGAATGACTATAGTCAGTTAATTCTATGTAATCAACTGATAAGAAACAGCTATAGTATAGTAAACGCAGAAATGCACATCATTACAGATGTGAAATCATTACAGATGTGAGATCAAGGCCAGCCTGACCTACATAGCAAGTTCCAGGATAACTGGGGCTACAGGGTACCCTGTCTCAGAGAGGACCAGGCCTGAGCAAGTGTTTTTCATCTGGCCAACTCTGTGTCGTGGAGGCTAACCCTGTCACTTTGGTAACTACCCTTGGGTGTGAGCTATTCTTGAGTCCCTGTGGGCAGTAAATAATGAGTGCATTCCATTGTACCTGAAAGTTGAACTTCTACAAGAACTACAAACAGACAGACTATACTTTACCTTTAAGGTTCCAATGATCCCGCCCACTAGCAGATAGGAAGGAATTAGGGGCTGTATGGGGCAGTCCTCCAGAAACTTCATTCCTAAGTAGCAAGCAGAAGAGAATGGAGGGCAACACATTCAAAAGCACAAAGTCTGGTCATGAAAATGAGTAAAAAAGGTGCAAAAGTCAGCATTAATCACACAGCACATAACTGGATTTAATGCCCTGTTGCTGGGCTCTGCTCAGCCTCCCTGCCACCTGCTCCTTAGGATGCTATGGAGGCTGGCCTGCTGTTCTGGTGGAATGTTGCTGATACACCATCAGTCAGGGCAGGAACAAGTGTCTCTGCACATTGTACTTGCTGTTAAATAACAATGGATATCCTTACAAAAGTCAGTATATGACACTTCATGTGCTCAAGGATCCATTTTACAAAAATCTCTGTAACTAGTCAATTTCCCGGATATGTTAAAATAAGATCCCGTTTCTAGGTAGCATTCCCAAAATGCAACCACTGTATAAAATGAGTCTCTTGTTCTTTCTTACACTGCTTCTAGGAGCTAGGCGGCTGGGAGGAGCCAACAGGGAACCCTGCCACCTGCACAGCCAGCCCTCCGCTGTTAGTCATGGCCGCTGTTTATCACCACTGACCATTTTGCTCACTGAATCCCTGAAGCTGGCACGTGTATCCTGACACACTGTAAGCAACCAGGTATGGATTTTTCCACATCAACAGGCCCAGACCCCACCTTCTTAATGGTAATTTCTCCCCAGAGCAATGCTTTCTCTTCCATTCTCGGGTCCTTGTTTTCTAGGAGTTACTAAACCAGTGATATGATGCATCTATTTAAAGCAGAGGAAAGAAATGCCTATATCTCTCAGTGACAAATGTGGTTCAAGTGATCAGCCTGCAGAAAAGTACTGACACAGTTGTGCTTCACAGAAAGACTGTGAATATGTGATCCGCATAGCACCCCCCCCATGGGTGCACAGAGCTGTGTGACTAGTTCTGACCAATGGACTGTGGGACACATGAGGCCATTTAGAAACTGGTGCCTGGTCCATTATTTCCTTCCCCAGAAAATTTGGGTTGAGACAGCCCCTCTCAGGGTTGAGGCAGCTTGGAATGCTAATTATCACTTTGCCTGGAGGAACCCCGTGGCACAAGAGATGGAGGAACCTCCTGATCCACAATGGAGCCTACAAATGAGAAGCAAACCTTTATCAGGTTAAGCCACTGAGGCTAATTTGTTCCTGCAGCATAGTCAAATTACCCTGACATTTGTTAGTAGGGTCAGAGAAAGGGAATTCTTACTGTAAAACTAGTCTTCTGTTTAAGAGACATGTGAAGTTTTCATTTCGACATGTAGCAGATAGCTACAAACCCAGGGCTCAAATACACATGGGGTCTAATCACCAGCATCCAGAGAGATGCGACTTCCTAGTTATCCCTGACATTCATCTGGACCCATTATTAAGCCGCAGTTCGTTCCAAGTCTCAACACAAAGACCTTTAGTACCTGATGCCAAATTTGTCGGGTATGAACTGCCAGTCCATCCAAAGCCCAGCTGTGAATGAACATTGAGTAATCACTTAAATATCTGCTCATTCCTAATGAATCAAAACAGCTGCTGCTCACAGGAGAGCCAATCCTTGCACAGATGGCTTAGGAAGGTCCTGATACACTTTGTGAAAGCTGTCTTCCCCCTGCGCTCTTCACACACAGCTTGGCTCCAGCCCAAACTCTAGATCTGCTTTGTTTGATCTGCAACATCACTATTGTCCTTAGCTTTTACCACTTTCCCTAATGAGGACAATGACACCCAACATTATGGTGCTTTGGTGGGCTTTTTTGTTTATTTTCTTTTCTTTTTAACTTTTTTTAGTGTGATATGAGTTGAGTTTTAAAATGCCACCTTAGCCATTTTAAGTGTAGAATTTGGTGGCATTAATGTCGTTCATCACCTTGTGTCACCATTGCCACTATTGGCTTCCAAAACGTTTTTGCTACTCAAACAGAAGCTCCCCTTTATGAAGCAGATGCAGTGATTTTAAATTTATTTTATTTTATTTATTATTTTTATTTAATGTGTATGCATATATTGCCTGCATGTAAGTAAGTGCACCCCTGTCGTGCAATGCCAGCGGAGGACAGATGAGGCCATCGGATCCCCTGGAACTAGACTTACAGACAGTTGTTAGCTGCTTTAACTGTTGAGCCATCTCTCTAGCCCCAGCAGATGCAGTGGTTTTAATGTAATATCCACAGGAACTGGCCACATGAGGTTTCCTCATGAAGCAGCCTTGCTCAATGAACTGTTCCAGTAAAATCAGCATGGCAGATAGCTAACCACAGCCCAAAAGTTTCTATTACTCCATAGATTTTGCATTGATCTCTCTCTCTCTCTCTCTCTCTCTCTCTCTCTCTCTCTCTCTGCTTTTGGTCTTTTTGAGACAGGGTCTCCCCCCACCGTACCAGCTGGGCTAGAACTCACCAGGTAGACCAGGCTGGCCTCGTACTCACAGAGATTCATCTGCCTCTGCCTCCCAAGGGCTAGGATTAAAGGTGTGAGCTACCACACCCCAGCCTGCATTGAACACTCTCTTAAAGTTGCTCCTGATTTTCCCAAGTGGGATAACCCTAAGTCATATTAAGTCTCCTTGAAAAGACAGAGCCAGAGCCAGAAATTAGTGTTAAATTTTGGCCTGACGATAGCAACGACAGAGGTGGAACTGTGGAAGTGGCCCAAATGTTTGCCAGTACACAACATGGGCACAGATTGTACTGTTTTTTTTTTTTTAATTTCTGAACAATTAAAAATTTTTATTTTGGGGGCTGGAGAGATGTCTCAGAGGTTAAGAATACTGGTTGTTCTTGCAGAAGACCCAGGTTTGAATCCCAGCACCCACATGGCAGCTAACAACTGTCCATCAGGGGATCCGATAGCCTCTTCTGACCTCCGTGGGCATTGCACAACACGGGTGCACTTATCTACATTGTAGGCAATACACGCATACACATAAAATAAAAATAAATAAAATTAAATAAATTTTGAATTTTGTTTTCTTTATTCCTATCAGGCTGTCACCTTTCAGATCTAAATGTACTGCTTTTTTTTTTTCAGTGCTGGGAATTGACCTTAGAGCATCATATATGTTAAGCCACTGAGCTATATTCCAAGCACTTGAACTGTTGCATCTTAAAGGTGAAAAATCACAAAGCATAAGAGCAACCATTTTAAAGAGGATGGTTTCATGGAATTTAGTATGTTCATGATGCACAACTGGTACTGCTATGTAGTCCCCAAACTTCCTCACCCAAAAGGAAACCCTGTACCCACTGAGCAATTAAGAGTGCTGGGATTATTTGGCTGGGATTTTTCTATTCCCTTTTAAATTTCTCCCCAGTACACTATGAGTATAGAACATAGAGCACTGGTGTGCTAGGGCTCTAAGTACACAGCATAGCTAGCGTCTGCACCCAGAGTCCAGGGTCTACTGTTACCAATGCTCAGAAGCATGAAATTAATTCCACCGACAAACAATGACATTTTTGGCTACTTGAGGCACTTACCCTTAGTCCCTCCCTACCTCTTTTCCTACCTCACTCTTCTGGATTATGAAGTTGTTTAATATATGTAATAAATGGAATTCAATTTCATTAAGACAAAAACAACAAAAAGTATAGTGCACTCATACATGAGCCTAGCAAGAGATGCATTCTTACATTGCTCAACACCACCTTCCATATGGGAACTGAGGACCCAGGAACGGGCTCTGGGCAACCTGAAGCCTAGGGACTCCCAAGTCTAGGATGGAAAAACTGGAGTCATCCTGGGTCAGTGTTTTAAAGAGCAGACGCTTGTCCCCATCAATCATTCTGCATTGATATCTCCCAAGCTGGGGACCAGGAAGGTATACAGTTTTAAGTCATGCTGTGACAGCAAACAAGTATTTGAGAATCATTGGTCTGACCTTCTCTTTGTCTCCTTTGATCTAGTTTCTTCTTCTGTCCCTCCCTGCCTCTCCTTTGCTTCCTTCCCCTCATGTCCTCTCCCTTCCCTCCTCTCCTCTCCTCCCCCTTCTTCCCTCCTCTTATTCTTTTCTTGTGCTCTTTTAATCTTGTCTCTCTTGTTTCCCTCTCTCCCCTCCCCTCCTTCCTTCCTCTCCATGCTCTTTCCTTTACCTTCATAGTCTACCCTTCTCCTCCTCCTCCCTCTTTTTTCCCTCCTTCCTCTCCTCCTCCCTCTCTTCCTCCCTCTCCTCTCAGGACTGGTGATAGAACCTAGGGCCTTGCACATGTTGTTGCTGAGCTCCATCCCCAGCCATGACCAGCTTTTGTTGTTGTGTAGAAGGGGCCTCACTAAGCAACCCCAGGTGGCCTAGAACTTGCTATATATACCAGACTGGCCTCAAACTCAGATCTACCTGCATCTGCCTCCTGAGTGCTGGGATTAAAGGCCAGCGTCACCGTGTCTGACCTGGCCAGCTCTTCTTAAGCACACATTTAATGCTTCTCACCTGTGAAAGCCATGGACAGAGGCAGGGCCAGGGAAGCAAAAAGCACAAAAACAAAGCAGGCTGCAGAGAGAAGAAAGCTGGGTTAGAAACACACAGATGCATTTCCCTTTCTTTGCAGTTTACTTTGCTCCTTATGAAACCAGACCTTTCTCAAATCTGTAGTTAGCAGATGGGAGAGAAGGTCACAGCTTGCCTGGGACTTCAAGGTGGGTGCAAGCCAAGACTTGTATTGCTGAGAGCTGAACCCTGTGATCCTCTTGGCAGTTTTAGGGCCGGGATTTCCTACACCACCTCTTCAAGTGTAGATAAGGGCATATAGACCACAGCTCTGCTCATTCAAGATGCCAGAAACCACCAGCATGCACGGGGCCAGAAGGCATCCACCTGTGCCTCTCACACCTGGGGCACATGGCTCTTCCATTTCCTGGATAAAATGCACTGGGCAAAGTGCTTTCTCACTTAAAAAAATTCACTTCCTAAAATCCCTTCCTCTTTCTGTTTGTTTGCTTATGTTTCATGGCATATGACATTAGGGGACCTATGATTTAGATACAGTTGGAATTTATATGCTGCACGTCTAGTCTTTGATGAGGTGGTATTAAGAGGTGTTGGAACCTTTAAGAGCTGGGACCTAGTGGGGGTATTTAGGTCAGTGGGGGTGCCCTTGGAGGGGACTATTTGATGGCCAGAGGGTCATCACTGAAGGGTGTACAAACAGGAATCTGATCTTGGACTTTGAGCCTCTACATTTGTGGATTAAATAAACCTCAGTTTCCCTTTTAAAGTACCCAGCCTTGGATATTTTGTTATAGCAACAACAACAAAATGAACTAATATTAGGTTCTCCCCAAACCTCTTATTTAGTCACAGTATAATGGGAGTTTTTAATCCTATTCATGCCATCAATTCATTCTTAGGCAGGGGGAACAAGAGGTATAGGGCTAGACAGACATGGAGGCAAGGCTGTGACTCCTGGCCGTATCACTTACTACCAGTGTGGCGTTAGACAAATTCCTTGATCTAACAGCTCACTTTCCTCTTCTGGTACACACCAGAGGAGCTCAATTACGGCCACTATCACAGCTGGGCAGTGCTTCCCAGACTCTGGTTCCTCAGCCTCTGGTTCCTCAGTGTTAAATGGTCTACAGGTACAAGTTTCACTTGATCAGCACTATGTCTTAATGGTTAATTTGAATGTCTTTTGGGCAAGTCTGTGCTCATCCCCACTTTAGATATCCAGACAACATCACACATGTATGTTTCCTGTTGCTCCTGTTGCCAGCCCTGGGAAGCGAGACAGGACCCGAGGGAGATATTGTGGCATCTTCAGCATCTATTCCTTTTTCTCTAGATTATTATCCTGATTTTTGCTTTGTTACTCCGACCTCCCCATTCTCCCATTCAGTGTCTGTGCTCTGACAGGAGATGATTCTACCCTGGATATGGAAAAGTTCATAATGTTTATCCCTAAGCTGATCAGTATGGTCCTATAGGTGTGTTATCAGTTGACAGGCTCATAATTCCCTGGGAAAGCGCTATAGAACATAAGGATGTTCCAAAATTTATCCTTCCTTGAACACTGGTGAAGAAACAAGGTTCTCTGGGGGTCATTGGTAGCCATCTTGCCACCATAACAGGAGCCACACTTAAAATGAAGCTGACAGTGTAGAAAGCAAAAGGACAAAGTAGAAACTAGATTCTCAGTTATGTGGTTGTCCATCAAATCCTGACACCTTGAAGCTGAACTCTTCTGGGCTTTACATTTCTGTGGATCCATAGATCCCTGTTAGGCATGTTAGGTTTGGGGTCACAGAATTCAGGAACAATAGGAGAGAAAAAAGGAGACCATACCTGACCTCAGACAAGACTGAGTTTACTGAAGCGCCTCAGAGAGGGACAGCAGCTTTCCCCAATACCAGAAGCAACTTCTGCCCCAGAGGAGAGGGCTTTTGGGATTTATATAGGATATAGCTGTGGCTGGCTGACTACATATAGATCAGGGGCACTCTCGAGATGCTTATGGCCCCCTTTTACCCCTGCTTCTTCCTGGCAACATTCGCTCTGGTTTATCTTGAGAGACAGAGGGTTTATGATCTTTCCTTGGGACCATTTGTTCAAGGAGACAGACTGTCTTGGGAAACAGGCTGTCTCAACAAACAATCCTCCCATGAGGGAGAGAAATGACTGTTTGATAATGCCAGCTTTCTGCAACCAGGGCATTATATCAAGGTAAGCTACTGTAGGCAAGGGTTTCTATGATTATCCTGCATCCATTGTGATTGTCTTAATTTCCAGTGCCTTGTACTATCAAACATCTCAGATTTCTTTGCAGTACTCAGTCATATCATGGAGAAGAGATCTGACTATAAAGGCCTCCTCCAGGTGGGGGAGGGCTCTCACAGTTCCACAGCTGTCATAGCCCCAATCCCACCCAGCTGTCCAGAGCAGGAGGATGAAGGCAGGGCTTTCCCCTCAAGAGGCCCCCTGAAGTTGTAGCAATCCTGACCTTCACTTCCAGGAAATGTTAGGGGGGCAGGCATGCAGAGTGTTTTGTCCTGTTTCCACGGCTCCCTTTTCTGAATTAGCTATAATCTGGTCAGAGCCAGCTTCATTGGCACTCAGTCTGTGCAGCGCATAAGACCCAGTCCTTTGAAGGCCCCAGCATTTGATTCTTCTTAACACTTTTCTTCTGCATCTTGAAATTCTAAGTGACTTTATCTTGGAACTTGTGTTTTACAAGTGAAATCTGATGGACTGTGAAGTGAGTAGATGAGCAGCAGGAACAGTGAATTGTGTGTGTGTGTGTGTATGTGTGTGTGTGTGTGTGTGTGCGTGTGTATGGTGGGGGGATGTTCGTAGACTCTCAGAACCTGTGAGTTCCTCAGGATTCAAATGAATTCAAAGAAAGTGTGTGGTGTCTGACTGAGTAAGTGGGGATGCTGACAGCTCTAAAGCCATGTTCTCATTTCAAATGCAGACAGAAGGCAAGGGGTTCCAAGAACCAGCAACCGATGGAATCTTGTCACCTCCCTTCTCACACATGTATCACTCCTGAATGAGCCAATCTCTCACCCTGGAAAGGATGGCCCTAGGAAAGAGCCACCCAGGGCTCCCTTCCTCAGACCATCTCCACATTGGAGACAAAGTTCTGATAGATAGAGCAGGGAGCAGAGTGTTGGCAGTGGTATATCAGGAAGTGAAAGAAAACAGTTAAGTCAAGACCTTAGCAGACTGCCTGAGAGTGCCAGATCCTCCACGTGGTGAGCTTCCCAAACCTCACTGTGCCCCACCCCCTATATTGGGACCACATGTGGACCCTCCCACTGCATCAGGGCTAGGCTTCTGGGCCCTAGAGTAGAGGCCCAGGCCTTAACAGATGCCTGGGAGTGCTTGGATCCAGCTTCCAAGTGGTGGTGAGCTTCCCCAAATTGCTCTGTGCCCATCCGCTTACATTGGGAATGTGTGTGGCGATCCCCACTACATCAGGGCTAGGCTTCTCTGCCCTATAGTAGAGACCCAGACCTTAGCAGACTGGCTGAGAGTGCCTGAATCTGGCCTCCATGTGGTGGTGAACTTCCCCAAATTGTGCCATGCCCATCCCCTTATACTGGGACCACCTGCAGTCCATCCCATCACCCCAAGTCTAGGTTTCTCTTCCCTTTAGTAGGGGCTCAGACTTTTGAAGACTGCCTGAGAGGGCCTAAATCAGGCCTCCCCTTAGCAAGCTTCCAAAATTGTGCTGACTGCTAACTAGTAGGGGCCCAGACATTAGGAAGAAGCCTAAGAGTACCTGATGGGTGCCTGACTTTGGCCTCTACTGGAGTTCCTGAGTAGCTGGACTGAAGCCATCTGGTCCCTCCAATATAAAATCTGAAAGAATTTGAAGCCTAGACCAACCAACTTTACATACCTAATAAAAAAATAACCAAGGCACACCAATAGTACAAACAGTAGAAGACTTCAAGTCAACAAAGTCTGGCTTGAGGTTCATATGAGACTAACAAACAACAAAAGAAATCCACATGTCAAAATTACAACAAAAATAATAATATATAAAACCAAAATAATATTCACACCAAATACCACCAGCCCTATAGAAAAGTTCTACAAGGAGAACCCCCTAGAGATAACCCAGGACACAGAATTTAAAAGAAAAATCATAAACATGATCAAAGAATTCAATGAATTTAAAACACACACAAACAAATCAAAGAACTAAAAGAAGATAGGGATAAACTTCTGACTGAATCCACAAAAGAGATAGAAATATTGAGAAAAACTCAGACTGAAATGAAGAAGTAAAAAACTCAATAAGCCAATTTGAAACAACAGAAGAAAGCCTCACCAATAGAATGAATGAGATGGAAAACAGAATATCAAGACTGGATGATAAAGTTGAAGAATTGGACGATTCAAGCAAAGATTATGAAAATATTTTTAAAACACAGGAATGAAATATGCAGGAAATGTGGGACACTATGAAAGGACCAAATCTACATATCACAGGCATAAAAGAGGGAAAAGAATGTCAGGTTAATGGTATTGACCAGATCTTAAACAGGATTGTAGAAAAGAATTTCCCAAAATTAAGGAAAGACATGCACAAATACAAGAAGCACATAGAACACCAAATAGACAGGACCAGAAAAGAAACTCCCCACAGCATATCATAATAAAAACACTAAATGTACAGAACAAAGAGGGACTACTGAAAGCTGCAAAAGAAAAACAAGTCATATATAGAGGAAAGCCCATCAGAATTAAAACTAACTTATCAGTGCAAACTGTGAAAGCCAGAAGAGCCTGGATCAAAGTATCCCCAGTTCTAAATGACCATAGATGTCAACCAAGAATACTTTACCCAGCAAAAATTTCTAATATAGTTGAAGGGGAAAGAAAAACCTTCCACAACACAAATAGGCTGAAAGAATACATGTCGACAAAACCAGGCCTTCAAAGAATACAACGAGCTGAGAAAAGGAATGACTATACCCAAGGGGTAACAGAAAGAACTTAAATGAAGGTATAGTTGTGGAAACACAAAATTAGACCCAGAATGCAAACAGAAATTAAAATTGCAGCAACAAATACACATCTTTCAATAATAACTTTAAATATTGATGGACTGAAATCCTCAGTCAAAAGACACAGGCTAATTGAGTGGATTAAGAAGCAAAATCCATTCTTTTGTTGTCTGCAAGAAACCCATATCACCTTCAAGGACAGGCACTACCTTAAGATGAAAGGATGGAAAAGAATATTCCAAACAAATGGCACTAAGAAACAAGCAGGGGTTGCAATTCTAATATCTGACAAAAAAGACTTCAAACTAAAATTAATCAAAAGAGATAAAGATTGTCACTTCATTCTGATCAAAGGAACGATTGACCAATAACATATTACAATCATGAACATATATGCACCAAATTCTGGTGCACCCAAATTCATAAAAACAACACTACAGGACTTTAAGACACAGATTAACCCCAACTCAGTAATAGTAGGGGACTTCATTACCCCACTGTCTCCATTAGACAGGTCAATTGGACAAAGAATAAACATATATCTAAATTAAATGATACCACACACGAATGGACCTAACAGACATCTACCAAATATTCTACCCAAGCACCAAAGAATACACTTTCTATTCAGCACCCCATGGAACTTTCTCCAAAATTGACCATGTACTGGGGCACAAAATAAACCTTAACAGATACAAAAAAGTTGAAATAATTCCATGCATTCTATCAGACCAAAGGCTTAAAAACAATACCTAAAGAAGCCCTAGTAACTACACAAACTCATAGAGATTAAACTACACATTCCTGAATGATGAATGGGTCAAAGAAGAAATTAAGAAAGAAATAAAAGTATTCCTGGAACTAAATGAAAAGACAGTACAACACAACAAAACCTCTGGGACACTTTAAAAGCAGTCCTAAGAGGAAAGTTTATAGTTATAAGTGCATACATTAAAAAATCAGAAAGAGCATAAATAAATGACTTAACATTGCAACTCAAGACTCTGGAAAGGCAAGAGCAAATGAAACCCAAACCAGAAGACAAGAAGAAATGACAAAAACCAGAGCTGATATTAATGAAATAGAAACAAACAAACAAAAAAAATATGAAGAATCAACAAATCTGAGAGCTGGTTCTTTTGAAAAAGCTAAACAAGATAGACAGATCCTTAGCCCAGTTACCCAAAAGAAAGAAAGAGCAAATCCAAATCAACAAAATCAGAGATGAAAGAGGAAACATCACAAGAGACGCCCAAAAGATCCAGAGCGTTATATGGGAATACTTTAAAAACCTATTCTTTATTAAATTTGAAAACCTTAAAGAAATGGATAGATACCTAAAATCACAGGAACCAACAAAGCTAAACCAAGAAGAGACCAGATGGATTTACAGCAGAATTCTACCAGACATTTAAAGAACATCTACAACCAATACTCCTTAAATTATTCAAAAAGATAGAAACAGATAGAGAATTTCCAAATTCCTTCTATGAAGTCAGCATCACTCTAATACCAGAACTAGGTGAAGACACAACCAAAAGAGAAAACTATAGTCTCATGTCCTTAGTGAACATAGATGCAAAAATTCTCAACAAAATACTTGCAAACCACGTATGGATGTACATCAAAGATCATTCACCATGATCAAGCAGCCTTTATTCCAGAGATTCAGGGATAGTTCAATATATGCAAGTCAATAAAAGTCATAAATCATATAAATGGACTCAAAAGACAAAAAAAATCACATGGTCATCTCAATAGATGCAGGAAAAGACCTTTGACAAAATTCAGCATGCATTCATGATAAAAGTCCTAAAAAGATTGGACTGATTGGAACATACCTCAACATAATTAACACTATATACAACAAACCCACAGCCAACATCATTCTAAATGAAGAAAGAAAACAAAAATGGAAAGCATTCCCATTAAAATCAGGAACCAGACAAGGATGCAAGTATGTCCACTATCTTCATTCCTTTTTAATATAGTGCTGGAAACTCTTGCTAGAGCAAAAAGACAAGAGAAGGAAATTAAAGGAGTACTAATTGAAAAAGAAGAGGTCAAATTATCTCTTTTTGCAGATGATATGATGCTATACTTAAATGATCCCCCAAATTCCACCAGAAAACTGCTAGAACTGATTAACAATTTCAGTAAAGTGTCAGGTTATAAAATTACTCCACAAAAATCAATAGTCTTTCTATTTATCAATAACAAGTAATTGGAGAAAGACTACAGGAAAACTCTCCCATTGACAATAGCCTCAAAGAAATCTAGGAATAAGCCTAACCAAAAACATCAAAGATCTCTACAATGAAGAATTCAAATCTCTAAAGAAAGAGATTGAGAAAGACACAGGAAGATGGAATGACCTCCCATGCTCATGGATTGGAAGAATTAATGTTGTGAAAAATGACTATCCTACCAAAAGCAATATATACTCAATGAAATCCCATTCAAAATCCCCATGACATACTTCACAGAATTAGAAAAAACATCCTAGCATTCATATGAAAGCACAAAAGATCCCGGATAGCCAAAGCAACCTTGAGCACAAAGAGCAATGATGGGAGGATTACTATACCAGTTCTCAAACTGTATTACAGAGCTATAGTCACACATAGATCAATGGAGCATAATGGAAGACCCAAACATGAGAACACACAGTTTCAGTCACCTAACATTTGACAAATTGCCAAGAACACACAATGGAGGAAAGACATTATCTTCAACAAATGGTACTGGCAAAACTGGATCTCCACATATAGAAGAATGAAACTAGACCCTTATCTTTCACCTTGCACAAAAGTCAACTCCAAATGGATCAAAGACCTCAATGTGAAACTTGAAACTATGAAACTGTTAGAAGAAAACTTTGGTGGTAACCTTCAAGATATAGGTGTAGGAAAGGACTTTCTAAATCAAACATCAGTTGCTTAGGAATTAAGGTCAACAATCAACAAGAGGGACCTCATTACACTAAAAAGTTTCTGTACAGCAAAACAAACAACCAAGGAAATGAAGAGAAAACCCTCAGAGTTGGAGAAAATCTTCACCAGTGACACATCTGACAAAGGTTTAAATCCAGAATATATAAAGAACTCAAATAACAAAGAATAAAGAAAACAAATGACCCAATTAAAATATGGGCTAAAGATCTAAACATAGAGTTCTCAAAAAAAGAAATAAAGATGCCTAAGAAACTTCTTAAAAAGTGTTTAACATCATTAGTAATTAGAAAAATGCAAATTAAAAGCACCTTAAGATTTCATCTTACCCCAGTCAGACTGGTTAACATCAAGAGAACAAGTGATATGAAATGCTGGGGATGATGTGGAGAAAGGGGAATGCTCATTCACTGCTGGTGGGGCTGCAAACTCATGCGACCCCTATGCAAAGCAGTGTGGAGAACTCTTAAAAAAGTACAGCTATATGAAGTTAGTGAACTGAAACAAAAATGAGAGGATTCAATGCATATCTTTCATTAATAACTTTAAATATCAACAGACTGAACTCCCCAATCAAAAGACAGACTAGTTGAATGGATTAAGAAACAAAACCCATCTTTTTGTTGTCTGCAAGAAACTCATCTCACTTTCAAGGACAGGTGCTACCTTAAGGTGAAAGGACGGAAAAAAATATACCAAGCGAATGATACTAAGAACAAAGCAGGCATTGCAATTCTAATATCTGATAAAATAGACATTAAATTAAGACTAATCAGAAGAGACAAAGAGGGCCACTTCATTCTGATCAAAGGAACAATAAACCTAGAAGATATTACAATCATGAACATTTATTCACCAAACTCTGGTGCACCCACATTCATAAAATCAGTACTATAGGATTTTAAGACCCAGATTAATCCCAACTCATTAATAGTAGGGGACTTCAA
>NW_008330482.1:394827-395127 GCF_000622305.1 Nannospalax galili
CCAAATTCCTTCTATGAAACCAGCATCACTCTAATACCAAAGCCAGGTAAAGATACAACCAAAAAAAGAAAACTACGGACCCATATCCTTAATGAACACAGATGCAAACATTCTTAACAAAATAATTGAAAACCATATATAGAAGTACATTAAAAAGATCATTCACCATCATCAAGTGGGCTTTATTCTAGAGATGCAGGGATGATTCAATATATGTAAGTCAATAAACATCATAAATCATATAAATGGGCTCAAAGACAAGAACCACATGGTCATCTCAATAGATGCAGAGAAGGCCTT
>NW_008330482.1:395317-396642 GCF_000622305.1 Nannospalax galili
ACTCCTCTTTAACATAGTGCTTGAAACTCTTGGAAGAGCCATAAGACAAGAGCAGGAAATTAAAGGAGTAATAATTGGAAAAAAAGAGATCAAATTATCCATTTTTGCAGATGATATGAAACTATATCTAAGAGACACCAAAAATCCACCAGAAAACTCCTAGAAATTATTAACACATTCAGTAAAGTGGCAGGTTACAAAATTAACCTACACAAGCCTATAGCCTTTCTATATACCAATAACAAGCAATCAGAGAAAGAGTACATGGAACAACTCCCCTTTAC
Source organism: Nannospalax galili (assembly GCF_000622305.1). Taxonomy (NCBI): domain Eukaryota; kingdom Metazoa; phylum Chordata; class Mammalia; order Rodentia; family Spalacidae; genus Nannospalax; species Nannospalax galili. The sequence goes on from NW_008330482.1 coordinate 395,602, forward strand.
AATAGCTAGAAAAACAATATCTCTGGATAAACCTGACCAAAGACATTAAAGACCTCTAGAATGAAATTTTTTTTTTACTTTCAAAATGTTTATTTATTCAGACTAATTACAGTCTCAATTACTAATAAATTAAATGTTGTCAATTATAGTTATCTGCCTGTGCTATACAATGTTATAGGAATCGTTCTTCCTATCCAGTGGCACCCATTGACCACCAACTTCCTTCCCCCAAAGGCACATTTTTGTCAAGAATCAAATCATGAAGGAATAGATTGATATTAAATTCACATGGGTGAACACACGTGCAGTAACACACACATTTCATAACCAAAAACATAAAATCAAAGTAGGCGGCAGCATATTGAAAAATGCTTAACCAGCATTCTACAAATCTTTAAAAATATATCCTAACAAAATTAAAAATTATTATAGTAGGAGTAGGTAGTTAAAGAGGAGAATGAAATGAACAAGACACGTAGAAAGTTCACCCTACAGAGAATAAGTGAAATGAAAATTAGGACGATAAGATATAGCTTCACAGCCATCTGGCTAATAAACATTGAGAAGGTTATAAGGTAGTGATAAATAGCCTCCTAACTATTTCATAGTTTAATTATTTATCAGATTTTTAGCAGAGAGAAAACCAGCATTCTGTATTCTTTAAGAAACTGGTACAGAGGATGGAGAGATGACTCAGCGGTTAAGAGCACTGACTGCTCTTGCTGAGGACCTGGGTTTGAGTCCCAGCAGCCACATGGCAGCTAACAACTGTCCCGTAACTCCAGTTCCAGAAGATCCAAAGACATCTTCTGACATCCGAGGGTATTGCCCGACACGGGTGCACTTACACACATGCAGGCCATACACTCATACACACACAATAAAAATAACAAAAAAATAATTTTTTTAAAAAAGAAACTGGATGGAAGTGCATGCCTTTAATCCCAGCACTTAGGAGGCAGAGACAGGCAGATCTCTGTGAGTTCAAGGCCAGCCTGGTCTACATAGTGAGTTCCAGGACAGCTGGGGCTACAGGGAGAC
>NW_008330482.1:396700-397605 GCF_000622305.1 Nannospalax galili
CCCCCCTTTCTTCCTTACTAATACCCTTGCTCCCATGATCCTACCTCTCTTGAACTGTTTCTTTCTCCTTATCCCCTAGGTTCCTCATCTACCCTTACCTCCCCCCTCCCTTAAACTAACCCAATTTTTTTAAAATTTAATAACCACATGATTGGAAGAAACATTTCATTACAGCTTTAACATATTCAATAACAATTTCCAGAACAAAGATACATCTCTTTCAAAAGTGGCTGTAAATTTTTAGGTTCACAGTTGAATTAATACAGTTATACAATATTGAACTCAGTGTAAACCCTGTAAGACATAAAAAATTGAATGAGGTTTTAATCTTTAAAAAGTATCTCCATTTCATTTTAAAAATACTGTTTCTTACAGGAAGACTCATTTTTTTACAGATTTGATAAATACATTTTATATCTCATAATAGCGATGAAGATTATACAAAAGCTATTAAAACAATTATGAGAATAAATTCAATTATCACTTAAATATCTAAAGCTATCTTCCTTTGCATTCATCCAGAATGATTTGTTCTTATTCTTTACCTTCGTTTGAGGGACTTCAAGAAGACACTTGTTTTTTTTTTTTTTTTCATACAGAAGAATTCATTCCAAGGCAATTGACATTGAGACGTTTTCACATGCATTTCTAATCTCTATATACATGACTATCACTGGTCACAGTCGCCCACCTTCTGAGCTCCTCGGCATCTGAGCTCCCAAATATGAGTACATGCAATTTCAATCACCTGATACTTGACAGAGGGGCTAAGAACATTCACTGGAGGAAAGAGCATGTTCAGCAAATGGTGCTGGCAAAACTGGATCTCCACTTACAGAAGAATGAAACTAGATCCCTATCTTTCACCCTGAACAAAAGTCAATTCCAAATGGATCAAAGACCTC
>NW_008330482.1:398384-399532 GCF_000622305.1 Nannospalax galili
AAATGTGGTTCATTTATATGATGGAGTTTTACTCAGCAGTAAAGAAAGATGAAATCATTAAATTTGCAGGTAAATGGATGGAACTAGAAACTGTTGTACTAAGGGATGTAACAGACTCAGAAAAAAAAAAACGACATATATTCTCCCTCATATGTGGATCCTAGAACCAAATCCTGATAAGTGAGTATGTATCCAGTGACAACTACAGGAATCAGGATAATGGAAAGGAAACAGGGAGGTAAAGGAAAAGAAAGAACCTGAAAGAGAACAGCAGGAAACAGGTGTTAATAAGGGAGGTATGGATAAAAATTGGGTTAGTTTAAGGAAGGGGGAGGGAAGGGTTTCTAAGGAACCTAGGGGATAAAGGGAAAGAAAGAGCTCAAGAGAGGTAGGACTGTAGGAGAAGGGTATTATTATGGGAGAAAGGGGGGAAATGGGGGCACCTTAAGTGGGAAACTTTGGTAGGGGTGAGACAATGTGAGAGATAAATAATACCTAGCTAGTTTTGAAAACCATATTATTTGGGAACCATATTATTCCTACAACCTACCAACAAATTATACATACCAGATCAAGAAATATATCTAGGTAAAGTTTATCTGAGAATAATTTGGTCTTTGCCCAAGATTTATCTATATGACACACAGTAATTAAAAGTACCAGACTGGTGGAACTAACCTTCTTGGATGTTTAACAGACATACTTTGAGGCCTATAATCATTTGGTCAGAGGGACATAAAGGACAGTTTTTTCTCTTTGCACTCCTATGTTGACTAGTTCCAGGTGACTATGAGCACCTCTCAAAATGTCCTGTAATTGTGGTGGGTCACCTGTCCTCTTGATTAAGGAAGCCGAGGAGACCCCACCAGATGGACTTGAACCAGTGTCCAGTCTACAAAGAGGAGGGTCAACACAGAGGAATCATTTCCTCCATGCTTCCAAGCAAAGCCAACCATGGTCGAGCAGGACCTTTGACTTATCTTCACATAGGTGGACCTGGTAAAAGAAAAGAGCCAGGGGCTTCTCCCAAGCCCATGTGACATCTGAGGAAGAGATCCTCAAATGACCTTGAGAGTAAAAATAATTGTTTTATCTGTGCTAACTGTATGGCCTTAAACACCCAAAAGGAAACTATAACCAAAGATTAA
>NW_008330482.1:400092-403221 GCF_000622305.1 Nannospalax galili
CAGGCGCCAAGGATCTGAGGGCAACCGATTATGACTAGTAATAATCGGATACATACAGATTAGAAATGCGTGTGCCAACAACACAGTGTTATTAGCAAAAACAATGAGTCTTTCTGTAAGAAACAGTATATTTTAAAATGAAATGGAGATCTTTTTTAAAAGTTAAAAACTCATTCAATTTTCTGTCTTACAGGGCTTATACTGAGTTCAATATTGTATAAATGTATTAACTCAACTGTGAACCTAGAAACTTCCACCCACCTGTGAAAGAGATGCACTCTTGCTCTGGAGTATGTTACTGAATATGTTAAATCTGTAGTGAAATTCTTCTGAAAAAAAAAAAAACAAAAAAAAACTAAACGTAAACCTACCATTTGACCTGGTTATACTACTCCTTGGCATATACCCAAAGGACTCATCCTATTGCAGAGATACATGTACAACCATGTTTGTTGCTGCTCTTTTCACAATAGCTAAAATATGGAAGCCACTTAAGTCTTCTTCAACTGACAAATGGATAATGAAAATGTGGTCCATTTACACAATGAAGTTCTACTCAGTGGTAAAGAAAGATGAAATAATGAAATTTTCAGGCAAATGGATAGAAGTAAAAACCGTTATACTAAGCGAAATAACACAAACTCACAATAGCAAAATGTTCTCCCTCAATTGTGGATCCTAGCACCAATTTCTTATATGTGAGTATATATCCTGATGTAACTGCAGGAATCAGAAAAATGGAAGGGAACCAGGGAGGTAAAGTGAAAGAAGGAACCTGAGATAGAAGAACAGTTGGAGATAGGTGCTACTAAGGGAGAAATGTGGGGAGGGGGGAAGATAAGGCTATACAAGAAACTATGGAGATAAAGGGAAGAAGGACCTCAAGAGAGGTAGGACCATAGTTGACAGGAATTATCAAGGGAGAAATGGGGAAAATAGGGACACTTTAAATGGGGAGATTAGGGAGGGAGGATTAGACAGGGAGAGAGAGAATAGAGATAAATGAGCCCCAACTAGTATAAAAAACCAGAGGGAATCATATTAGTCCAAAAACTTACTGAAAATTTACACATACAATATCCCTACATGAGTCCATGTGTATAGCTGAAGGCTACATAACAAGAAACAGAGCCAGACAGGAGAAACCTTCCTTTGAGAAGTTGGCCAGGGTAGTCCAAGAGACTCCCAAAATTACACAGGCTATTACCACAATCCTTGATTGCCTCCCAGAACTTGAAGGTAAGACCCTATTTCTGAAGACAGGACATACTTTGGACACAGGATTCAGAGCAACACAGCTAGAACTGAGCTGGAAACCACCTCCCCTGAAGGCTAGCTCTCATAGCTTTGGAGAGCACTATGCAAGCTGCTAAGGGAGAACATTAATCCATGGTCCAATCCCAGCTTCAAGGCCTAAAACCACATCAATGACCGGCACAGTAAACGACATTGGTGCAGTAGTGGCGCTTTTATCTTGGGGGTAATCAACAGCTACCTAACTGGACTTAAAGCCCACTTAATGGGAGGAAACTCATGTGTGGTACTGTAAACCTAGCCAAATACACATGACTGGAGAGGCCACAGATCTTAGAGAAAGCCCCAAGGTTGTCACATCCCTAGACATGCAAAATATGGATCCTTAAATTTACACACAGTATCCCATTCACCGCCCATCAAAGAAGCATCTTTTTCAACAGACAGAGAATATTACAGAGTTCCACAACTGATCATACACAGAGACTGTCTGTGAATTTCCCAAGCCTAATGGAACATCTATGATGTATCCTCTACACCTAAAGGTCATGGAACATAGAACAAGGGATGAAGAGAACACTAATGCATCTTTCAGTTCCCATCAATGAAGCTCCCTCATGCAACAGAGAACCAGGAACACAAAATGTCACAAATGGCTCAAATGTAAAGAATAAGAGTCTACAGAGTGTGGGTCCTTGGACAGGATGCCTATATTAAAATATACCCACCCAGGGCTCAGAGGCCATTGTGGAAGAAGGAGCAGAAAGATGGTAAGAGTCAGGGAGGAGGTACCAGACCATATGCAAATAGAATCCTACAGGTTCCTGGGACCCTGCTCATATGATTCTATAGCAATGGTGACAGCATGCACAAGACCCAAGCAAACTAAGCAGACAAAACCCAGCACAGAACTGTGGAAATGAACCACAGGCTCCAATCTTAGTCAAATAATTATTGGCAGCTGATTACTGCTAGGTGAGGAAGAGCTAATCTTCTTAAAGGGAGGGACTCTAGATAGGTGGACTAAACTTCAGTGGATGAACTTGCACTGAGGGACATCTAGGGGCACTAACTTGACATGATAGGCCTTAACAGAAATGACTGAATACATGAATTCCAGTGGGTGGGGAGACTATGGGAGAGGGCTGATGGGGAAGAAGGTATAAAGATGATTACGATGTTCTGTATGAAAAAAAGGGAAAAGAAAGATGTTCTGTATGAAATACACAAAAATTCAACAAAAGTTTTTAAATTTTTATTATTTATATTTTATGTGTATACATGTATTACCTGCATGTGTATAAGTGCACCCATGTTGTGCAATGCCTGTAGAGGACAGAAGAGGTCATTGGATCCCCTGGAACTGGAGTTACAGACAGTTGTTAGCTGCCACATGGATGCTGGAATTTGAACCCAGGTCTTCTGCAAGAACAGTCAGTGTTCTCAAACTGCTGGGCCATCTCTCCAGCCCCCTCCCCATTTTTTTTTTTTTTTTTTTACAAAAGGAAACAGTTAAGTCAGCCTTGTACCATGTTTTATCTGTTCTGGTAAAACCAAAGATACATGTGTTATGAAACACAGATTGTGTCATTTTTGTAATTCTGGATTTGGATCTCTGTGAGATGGAGGTAAGTTTGGTCTACATGGTGAGTTACAGGCCTGCTGTGGCTACAGGGAGACCTTGTCTCAAAAATAGCAAAATCAATAAGGGTCAGCAGGTAACAGTGCTTGCTGACACCTGAGTTCGAACCAGGAACCTATCAGGAAAAGAGAACTGACTCCTGAAACTTGTCTGACCTCTACCTGCTCACCATGAGTCTTGTTTACTTCTCTCCTCTCTCTCTCTCTCTCTCTCTCTCTCTCTCTCTCTCTCTC
>NW_008330482.1:403250-433288 GCF_000622305.1 Nannospalax galili
ATACACAATAATAAAAATATTAAAAATAAAACAAAATGGGCATTTAAGACTGGGAATGTGGCTAAGTGTAGGCACTGCTTAGCATGTAAAGAACTCTGGTTCCATCCCCAATGCTGCAAAAGCAACAAAAAATACTGGCGTTATACACTCTTAAGGTGAAGTGTACAATTTATGCTGTAATTTAAAAAAACTAATTTTCCTCTACTTAAAATGACATTAATTAGCAAATCAAAATGCCATGACAGGTTAAAGGGAAACAGCTTTACAGTTCAGTAGACTGAAAGTATGTTTTTCTTGCACTTTGAACAAGGTACACGTGGTGCTAGTTATGGCGAGAGGAGGCCCTACCCAGCCTGGGTGATAGCACTGGGGACAGACAGATACAGTCAACTGAAGAGAGTTTTAATTAACTAGGTACATCTGTCTTAATTCCCAATTTAAAGTGGGGTCAAGGAAGAAAATTTTGGCTGACAATTGACACACAAACAGACCATTTGGCACACAAACAGACCAATGAATCCTGGTCCTTTTTCTGACCTCAGAGTTTGTTACCAGGGCGATAAAGTGATGAGTATCCTGGAAAACCGGTTTCTGTGCGGAGCTGGGGGAAGATGGTGCTGCCTGGTGTGAACCTGTGAGCAGGTGTTCAGGGTCACAGTGAAATGGAGTGGCTTCCAGAGGAGTCGCTGCCACTCAAACTTTCTACTTCTGTGGGGCAGAATGTGTCACCCAACCCACACCCAGCGATGCCACTTTGGAAGAAGGACCCTTTTGAGCTAAAGGCACTGAAATAATAACAGTACAAGGGAGCTACCCCTCCCCCTTTTCTCTCTGAAAACAGGAAATGAAATCTTATCTGGACAACGTCCTCTCTCTACATTCTTCTCATAGAGGGTGGGAACTTGAGACCAAGAGAGTTCTGTACAAACAGATCATGTCAAAATCCCTTCTCCTCACTTGTGTTCCCCACATAGTTGAGTTACTCTCCCACAGTGGCCTTTGTTCAGCCTAGCGTGAAAGCGTTTAGGTTCTTTTGGGTCTTTATTCCTGTCATACAACTCATTAAATAAATTTGTATGCTTTCTTGGTCTGTCTTAGGTCAATTTAATTCTCAGGCCCAGTGAACAACCCTGAGTAGAGGTAAAATTTTGCCTCCCGCACATTGGCAGGGCCAAGAAAGGCTGGGGAGGGCATTCCTGATGCCATCAGAGAAGGCGTGAGGACTCTTGCCTGGGCCACAGGGCTCACAGCTACACCCTTCCCCCACTGACTGAAGCTCTACCTCTGATATTTCAGTGTCCTCTTTTCAAACATGAGCACAATCCCAGGACTTTGTTAACTTGTTAAAATGACCAGACGCTATAACCCAAGTAAGGCACACAATACAGTCGGCCACATAACGATCAGTATTCTCCCTTCATGACACAAGGCCACTGTGGCTGCCCTTTTATTTCAGCCCCACCTTGGCATCAAATGTCTAAACAACCACTGGAAAAACAACAGAGGAAGAATGCACTGCCGGACTTCAGACTGGGGTTGTTCTAAGCTTTTGTAAGCCAGACTAGAGTCACCTTCCTGACAGCCTGTGCTCAGCCAGCATGAGGAGCTGGGCTGTGGGTTCACACTGGATGGAGGTCATTGCTGTCAACAGTTCTAGGGTTCCTCACCACTTGATCCCAACGAGGACCCCAATTTGGAAATCTGCCAGCCTGGACCTAGATCATCAGAGCTCCCTGAAGCAGAGGGCTGGTTTCCCTGAGATTCACCATGCCCTGACAGTGGTCTGATAGCCATGGCCACCACCAGGAAGCACTCCTTTACCTTTGAGTTAATTAACACTAGTTCTAATCTGGCCCCGGGTGCTATATTCTGGTTTCTAATAAAATGAGAGTTTATATCCATAAATTCCATTTGAAAGAGCTGAGTGAAGGAATTAAATCCAGTGGAAAGACCACAGGGGACAATAATGCCAAAGGAGACCAGTGATGGTCTTCGAATCACACTTGGTGTAGGTCACTGGAGGCATGTGTGTTAAGGAGATGTTGGGATCCAGACTTGTTCTTTGTTTCCTGTCTACCCTGTGGTGAACAGGCCTCCTATGTCACATGCCCCTACCAGGGTTTTTTTGTTTTGTTTTGTTTTGTTTTTTTGCCCTGAAACTGAGACAGAAGGAACCTTTTCTATATTTAGCTTCTTGTCAAAGGCATTTTATCACTCTCTGCTTCAGTTCCTGCCTTGGCTTCCCTAATGATGGACTACAACCTGTAAGCTTGCAAAACCCTTTCCTCCCCAAGTTGCTTTGGATAATAGCAACCAAGCTAGAGCACCTCTATTCAGTGTGTGTGTGTGTGTGTGTGTGTGTGTTTCACTACACTGTAGCCCAGGCTAGCTTCTGACTCCTGATCCTTCTGCTTTAGTCTCTTCAGCACTGAGATAACAGGTATGTGCCACCATGTCTGTACTCAGTATATTGCTACAGCTGAGTTCCTCTCATCACTGGGGGTGGGGCGCAGTCATGGTTCCCTGCCTTGGTTGGAAGGCCTCTTTCTATGTTGCTCCTGAGACTAGCTTTTGCTGGGCCCTTCTTGTCTGCTGACTCCATGGGGAGTTAAACATGTCTTCCTAGGACCCTTGACAGGCATAATAGCCCAAGTTCACTGAGCACGTCACATTAAATTGAGTTATCCTGTGAGGGCTGGAAGCCGCTGTACACCACACTGGCATCCATCAAAATTTCATTGCTTCCCAGGCCTGAGAGTGATCCTCAGGGCAGCAGAGGGATACAGGCAAGAAATACACCCAGCAGAGGCACTTGCCAAAGAGAATGGGCTGGACAACTAGAGCAGCACAGTATCCCAGGAGAGCACCAGAAAGCTCCTCATGACTCACTGGAACCCAGGGACACAGAAGACCATGCCCTGCTCCCTCAAAACAAGAGGCAGATGCAAAATCACTCTCCTGTGTCCTCTAACCCTCACCACCACCACTTTGCAAATTTCATGTCAATACAGACAGCCACAAACCAATCTAAGGGGATATCTGATGACTGTTATTAAAACAACTTTCTTCCCACTTACATAAATACATAATGCTTTATAGGAAGTGTAGAAAACCTAGAAAATCATTCAGAAGAAAAATTCAAAGTCATTTGAAAGGAATACATATGGCCTACATTTATGTAGCCAGTGTACAGTTTTTTATCCAACTCGGGGGCAGGCAAGGCGCTGGGAACCTTCTTAGACCTTAATGAAAGGGTAGAGAGTAACAGCAAACACTCAGATGTCTAGACTCAGGGCTCTGCCTTCAGGCTTTCTAAGGTTTTGAACTTTTTTGAAAAGAAATAATCCCAGCACCCGTTTCCTATGGATGAGGATAGACTCTAACATCACCTTAGAAGACCTGCAGTTTCCTAAATTTACGTGATCTACCAGCCATGTTTCAATATTCATAACCTAACAAAATCCTTGGAGCCAATCAAGGGTCTTTTTTCTTGTATCTCCTTCATTCTCACTGCAGTTTGAATGTGTCCCCCAAATTTATGTGTTAGAAACTTGACCCCCAGTGCAATGGTAGGAGGAAGGGGCTAACAGGGGGTGGGCAGGCATGAGGCAGAGTGAGCGGATTGATGAGGTTACTCTGGGAGTGTTAGTCATTGTTATAAAAAGAGGAGTTTCTCTCCCCTTTCTTTCTCTCGCCCATGTGATGCTTTCTATTATGGGATGGCACAATAAGAAGTTCCTTACCAGAAGTCAGCCTCTCACTTCAGGTGTCCCCACCACTAGAACAACGAGCCAGCATATCTCTGTACACTATAAATTATCCAGTCTCTCCTGTTGTGAGGGCAACACAAAACAGACTAAGGCGGCCCCCTGACTCTGGAACATTCCCATAGCCTTTACCTTTTACAATATTGACAGTGGTATAGAAACAGTCCACCTGACTCTATGCTATCAGATGTTCCCCGTGTTTAGATTAAGATAATATTTTCTTGGCCAAGTGTATTAGTTATTTTTTCTCAATGCTATGCCAAAGCACTGACAGAAGCAACTTGAGGGGAAGAGGTTTATTCTGGCTCACAATTCAGAGGGTGATGCGCATCATGGCTAGGAAGGCCTGATGGCTGCAGCAGCTTGCAGTGTGGCTTGTTCATGTTTTGGTGGACCAGGAAGCAGGACTGGAATCAGATTTGGCTGCGACCCTCAAGGCTTGTCCCTAGTAGCATACATCCAGCTGGGCCTCATGTCCCAAAGCTTCCATAACCCCCAAACATTGGACTTCTCATTCCCGTGGACTCAAGCACGTGTGCCTTTGGTCAGTCGACATTTCACCTTCAAACCCTAACAGTTGGATTGTTGCACAGGTGACCGCCCCCCATTACTGATGTTCATTTTGAATCTCAAAGTTTGTCCCAATTTCCCCATTTCACAATCACCCCCTCCACCCTCCTTGTTATCAATAAGGTCTGTGGTTAGAGTTTAAGAAATGCAAATATCCTAGTTGCCATAAAAAAAAAATCTCCTCTTAGATTTGCTATCTGCAGATGATTCTTGCCTGATCTAGCCTTTACCTATGCAGGCAACTAGAAGGAAGAAGGATGGACAGAGATGTATTTTGGAAGGCTCGAGGAGGGACAAACTGACTAATCTCATGTTTTACGGAGGCTAAAATACTTTGTTCTGGTGCATTTTCCAGAGTGAAAAGGTAACTATATGCTAAGAGGAAGCAGGGGACTGGGAGTGGTGGCACACTCAGGAGGAAGAGTGGTTAGAGAGGTGCTGTCATGTGTGGATGGGGGTTGAGTTGCACACTACAGAGAAGAGAGATCAAAGGATCAGGGAGAACACTGAGGACAGGCCCATCAGCTCCCATCTCTTCAAGGGCAGGTGAGGAGTCTATGACCTAGAGCAGTGGTTTCCTGGGCTGTCAGGAACATCTCTGTTCCAGGAATCCCTGAGAGTGATGCTGTTTCTCCTGCCACCCCAGTGCCACCTCCAGCTGGGGTGTTACTGCATGACCCATATGCATATGTATGTACAACTGCATGTGCATGCGTGTGGGGGGGCGGGGGAAATTAATTTCAGGAAGACCTAAAGCAACAATATATCCACTGGTGTTTCCCTTCCTGCAAGCAGTGAACTAATCTGTTGCATCCTGGGGGAGCACAGAGCACCCCCCCAACGCCAAGCAGGGGTTCCAGGGGAAAGTAGTCACAGCCCCTAGTGCTTTCCCAAGAGTAAAACGTCAGGGCTGTGCCTAAGGAGAAAGAAATGAGTGCTGGGCACACATCAACTAGGGGAAACCATCTGGCAGCTTCGTTCATTCACCCACTTAGTAGATATTTATTGAGAAACTACTATGCACCAGGCATGATGAGAAGGGCTGGGGTTTTAGAAGGCTTTCTGGGGCCTGTGGTCTGGGGTGGGGCAGAAACCTATCAACCCCTTGTCTTCCTGACTGCTTGGTCTCAGTCCAGTTCTGCCTGCTGACTGCCACCTCCTAAGACTCTGTTCAAAGCTCCCTACACCATTACTCCAGTCATTCCCCATCTGTGTGAAAACTAGACCACATATCTCACCATGAGGTAACTCTTTCGTCCCAAGGGACCCTGAGGCTTGGCATCTGCTTTGGGGGATGTCCCAAAGACCACACTATAAACTGTAATGTGGTCCAGCCCCTCTACATACAAAGTTCCTCGCATGTGATGGCAGGGTGTGGGGAGTCCAATTTGGCAAAGCAAGAGAGTACATGAGAGTTAGCAAAAGCTACCTCCAAAGTTCCACACCCCCTTGCCATGTGCCCAGCCCTGTTGCTATGATACCCTGCTTGTATCAGAGCCTCCATTCATGAAACATTCCCAGTCACATTAGTGTTGAAAATATATCGTAATGAAGATTAATAGGTAAGGTACAGCAGAAGGTGTCCACAGGGGGTAGAATGCCATCTTTCCCTGCTCAGTACTAGGGCCTCCCTGAGCTAAGCTGGTCAGTCTTCAGTTCAGCGTGCAATCCAGGACCCCAGACCCTTCAGAGGACATTTCTCTCAGCTGTGACTCACCGTGACTGGCAATTTTAGAAATGCATTGATGGCACGCCTTCTCCAGGCCAGCCGGCATGGTTCTTGCTCACTGACAAAGCCCTGGGGATCAAAAACAATTCATTAGGAAGATTGAGGGAAGCATTTACTGAGTACCAATAACTGCCTCTGTGTGTGCATGAGCTGTCTCCCACAGGGTGACATTGGTTAGCCTGGGAATCTGGGTGTTCTGTCAACACTGGTTTACCTGTAGACACAGCTGTGTTATTGGGACTGAAACACCCATCAGAGATGGGGACTAAAATTCCGAGAGGTTAAGAGGCTCACACAGTGATTGCCAGCCTGGAAGACATAAGGTCTGAAGTGGGAGAAAAATAGAGACTGCTTATTGAGCATCTACTCAATGCCAGGTGTCCTGTTAGCCTCTGGGTCATCTCATACATAATACAACAATGTCCCTCTATGAACTCTTTTACAGATGGAGCCCTAGAGCCAGAGCTGCCAACTGGTAGTGGTCAAAGTTAATCCAGGTCCTGCCCACATCCTGACACATAGTCCAGCTGCCTTCCTTCATACCACTGCTCCTGAAAGACCCAAGGCTGAAGGATAAGCATGAACTTAATCAGAGCATCCTGGACTAAGACTCAAGAGACCTAGCAGCCCTTTGACTTCAGACTTGCTGTGACCTGAGCAAATGTCTATTTAGCCCTCATAGGTCACGAACAGAAGCAAGAAATGATTTCATCCAAGACCAGCTTGGGGAACCAATGGCTTACAGAAGTATGGATGAGGGGTTACTTGCAGAAGCACAGGGAACCTTCAAACAGCTGCATCATCACAGAGCCCCACCCCACAGAGGCAACCTCCCTAAACCAGCACAGCAGTCACACCCTCTTCAGTGAAGCCCCCTCCTTCTGTGTAGTTTCACATTTTCCAGACCACAGGCAGCTTCAGTTATATGCAGCTGGGGGTGGGGGTCCAAAGGGAGTGGCTGGGGTCCCAGGTGAGAGTCTAATGATTCTCCTTGCTTTCTCTTTGTGTGTGGAAATATCAACAAGCCCTATGTTGTGATGGTCTCATACTGGTGACCATAACTGCTCTGATTTCAAGATGGGAATAGCCTGAGGATAGCGCTTATAGCAGGCTTTCTTGGGGCACAAGCTTCCCTTTCCTGTCAGTATTGAAGAATAATGTCCAAGACCTCCAGACTACTCTAACAAGTATACCTCTCATCACCACTCATCAAAGATGCTCTTTTTTTTTTTTTGCAACAGATGGAGATTATTACAGAATTCCACAACTGGACAAAAATAGAGAATAAGTGTCTATGACATGCCCAGCCCTAAGTGATGCACCTACAATGGAACCTCTATATCTAAGGCTTACAAAACATATCAGAACGGGGTTAGAGAGAATATTAATGCATCTCAACGCTCACCAGTGACGCTTCCTCATCCAGCAGAGGGTGATCAACACAGAAAGCTACAACTGGCCACAATGTAGAGAGTAAGAGACTGTAGAGTACATGTCCCTGGATAGGACTCCTATACTAAAACTCTGCCACCCAGGACTCAGGGACCATTTCAGAAAAGGGGTGGAATGACTGTAAGAGCCAGGGGTGCTGGATGACCCAAATAAACAGAGCTTTCCAGGCAGCTGGGAACTTGCTCATATGAACTTACAGCAATGGTGACATCATGCACAAGATCCATGCACACTCAAATCAGACAAAAACCCAGCATAAAACAGGAGAAATGGGTAAGAAGCCCCAACCTTAACTGAGGAACTATTGGGAGCTGATCACTGCTGGGTGAGGGAGAGTTGGTCTTTAAGGGAGCGATGCTAGGTAGGTTGACCAGGCTCCAGTGGATGAACTCACACCAAGGGACATCTGGGTACACAAACTTGACTCAATAGGCCTTAACATATATGACAGAACATATGAATTCTAGTGGGAAAACTATGAGGGGGTACAGGTAGGAGAGGGGTTCTAAATATGATTAAGATGTATTGTATGAAATGCACAAAAATTCAATAAAATATATATTGTAAAAAAGAGTAAGTCCAGCTACAATAATTAATTTAGGTCTCTCTCTCTCTCTCTCTCTCTCTCTCTCTCTCTCTCTGTTTTAATTAACTGTCTCACAATGACAAATGTCTTTAGCCACTAACTACAAATAACAGTAGAAGCAGAAAAACCAATGGTCTCCTTATTGAGAAAAATGTTGATCTAATGAGGCGACAGCCAACAGAGGAGGTTATTAGACTCTTCTTATAAATAAGGCTGCTCTTATTTATTTTCATAAACTGGAAGACAGATGAGAACTAAAAAAGAATGATGTGCTGTTTCCCTATCACACCTGGGAGAATGTTCCCTGAGAGGTTTTGCAAGAAGTGCTGAGCTTTGGCACCCAGCCACAGAGTGAAGACCGAGCTCCCACCAAGAACCTCAGGGGCTGGCTGGCACACTTGGTATCTTGTGTCTGCTTTTCTCATGAGGAATGGAACATTTACCCCAACACCTAGGATGCATTGGCAGAGACTCAACACTAGAGGATCTAAGTGTGGTGGGAAGGAAACAGCTAAGATGAGAATGTGAATGAGTGACGTGTTTTCAGAAGGCAACTTGTCACAGCCTACCACAGTCGCCATAGGCAGAGTGAGGATATATGATTTCATTTAAGTGGAAATGTCTACATACATGTGGAAATGCATAGGGAAAGCTCAGAGACACACCTAGCAAACCACTGTTTATAATCTGTCCTGTGGACAGAGGGACAGGGAAATAGGGACACAGGAATAGGGTATAAAGGAAAGAGCGGAGCCATGGGAAATATTTTCATTTCTGCCTTATATCTAGTACCGCCTGCATGAGCAGGTTTTACCTTCATAATTTAAAACTTATTAAGGGCTGAGGATGTAGTTCAGTGATGTGGCATTTGCTTAGCTTGAGACCCTGGGTTCAATTCCCAGTATTGCAAAGCATCACCACCTCCTTCTTATTCAAACCCTCCTAAAGTTCAAGAAACATTATTTGAAAATCAGCTTGTTTTCCAAAATTCCAGCATTTGAAAAAAAAAAAAAGGTAACTTCTAAGGGACACAGACAGAATTCACCTCCCTCAAAAAAGAGAGATGATGTGATTAAGAAGACTATTTAAAATTTTTTATTTTATGTGTTTGAGTGTTTTGCCTGCATGTACGTACGTAAATGCACCCATGTGTGCAATACCTGTAGAGGCTAGAAGAGGGTATCAGATCTACTGGAACTGGAGTTATAGGTGGTTGTTAACCTCCATGTGGTTCTGGGAACTAAACCCAGGTCCTCTGCAAGAGCAGTCAGTGCTCCTAACTGCTGAGCCATTTCTCTATCCCCAAGAATTTTTCTCTTTCAAAATACTTTCTTTAAAATTACAAAAGTAGCCAAGTGTGGTGGTGTACATTTGTAAAATCAGCTACTTGGAAGCTGAGGCAAGAGGATCATAAATTCAAGGGGAGTCTAAGCAACTTAGCAAAACCTTTTATCTCAAAAAAAAAAAGTAGCTCAGTTTATGTTGGATTGGGGATAAAATTGGTGGGATGCTTGCATAGCATGCATGAGACACTTTGGGTGAAGTCCTCAGCACTGCCTAAGTCTGGTGTGGTGGCATACACTTGTAATTAGCACTGGGAAGTTCAAAGTCATCCTCAGCCACATAGCAAGTTTGAGGCTAGCCTAGACTGCATGAAACCCTGAATCAAAAAAATAAAGATGAAAAAGGTAAAAAATACACTTACTTTGGGCCACAGGTCAGTTGAGGAGCCTGGCTGAATGCACAGGGCCATGGGTTTGACCCCAGCTCTGTATGTAAACCTGCTGTATTAGTTACATTTCTGTTGCTGTGATAAAACATCACAACCAAGGCCACTTATAGAAGGAAGAGTTTATTTGGCTTTATAGCTCCAGAGGGAGAGTCCACAATGGCAGGGGGAGGCATGGCAGCAGAAGGCAGCTAGAGCAGAAAGCTGAGTGATCACATCTTCAAACAGGCACAGGAAGCAGAGAGAAACTGGAAATCTGGCAAGGCTTAAGAGTTCTCAAAGCCTGCCCCCTGTGACGTGCTTCCTCTAGCATGGCCGCCCCTCCTAAAGGTTCCAGGGCCTTCCCCTTATAGAGCCATGAACTGGAACTGACCGAATGCCCAAATACTTGGAGCCTTTTGGGGACACTTATTCAAACCACCACACCTATGTATGCACATACACCCTTTAGATGGCTGCAGACATCAGGGATGCAAACGCATCTTGACATAATGCTTTGCTACCATGTGATCTGTATGCTGTTGTTTTCAATGCTGTGTCATGTTCCACAGGGCAGGCTCTGCCATACCGTACTTGACCGTGTCTTCTCCGGCATTCACTTTCCATTTTTCACTACTGCTGTTATAATCTTGATGAACAGCTTTCCATGAAAATCGCTTTCTTTACTATTATCGTATAGCTCTAGAATAATTAGGTATGGGATTACAGAATTAAAATCATGATTATTGTTACTATTTTGGCTTTTAAGATGAAATTTCCAAAGGCATAGTATCCATCCACAACACCACTAGCTATGCATGGCAATGCCCATTTCTCTACACCCTCAACAGCACCAGGTATTTACCAAGTCTAAAGTTTTTTTATTATTTTTATGGACAAGAACAGTTTGTTGTTTCAATTTTTATATGAAAAACCATACATTCTTCTGTGCATGTTTCCTTGCTGTATGTTCTCCTTTGTGAATTATTTTTATGACCTTTGATATGAATTTATTTCAATTCAAGGCAAAAACAAATATATTTTGAATGCCAAGCCCATAGCAAAAACTGCAGTTTAAGAAACTGGCTGTCTGCTTTCTTATTCATAGAACTTGCTGTGTGATTTTACAGATTTAAATATGCAAAGTCCTACTCACTATTAAGGTAGGAACTTGAAAAACACACAAACCTCAGTTGCACAGTCCCAGACTTATCAACTAGAAGCCCTTCTAAGAGAATACAGGTTCCCCCACCCCTGGCCCCAAGCCACAGAGTGTCCTATACCATGATTCTGAGCTGGCATCAGCAGTAACAGCATACATTTGAGTCAATCAGCTTTCACAGACCAAGAAAATGTGCAGTTTTCTTATTTGGTATAAGCTTGTGATAAGTGAACCATGGAGAGACTGCAGTGGAAGGCTGAGCAGTACCTTCCTCCATGTAAACAGTGTGACTCAGAGTCCATCTACCCTGTGTGCAACTGTGATTCAACTGTGTGCCTTATGCAGGGCATGGTAGTGTAGGCCTGTAATCCCAGCACTCCAAAGGCTGAGGCAGGAGGGTGGCTGCAAGTCAGAGGCCAGTCTGGGTTACACAGTGAGTTTAAGACCATTCTGGGCTACATAGTGAACTCGAGGCCAGCCTGGGCTACATGAATGTCACACACTTGCTTCTGCATCTGAGAAGGTAGTGGTAACAGCCCCATTCTTCTCCCTGAGGAGAGTGACAGTAAAGGACATGAAAGGAATCAGTCTGTAACTGCTACATGACATTCTCAACACATTTTCAGTTTTCAGTCCATGTGGTACACACGTCTCAGTGGGTCTCACCCAGGGGTGACCTGCCCCCTAGAGAGACATTTTGTACTATCTGGAGACATTTTTATAACAGCTGTGACTATGTGGGAATTGAGAGATTAGAGAGATTGCTACACATCCTTGGGGAACAAGGCAACTCCCCTCCAACAAAAAATGATCTAGTCCAAAATGTTAGTAATACTTTTCAGTGTTCAAATTCATAAAATACTACTTTATTGTAAAACCCCAATTGTGCCATAAAAATTGAGCTTGTGTATATAGGTGGCTTTTAACACACAGCACCTGGTAGGTACTTGGCATCGCTGATTTCACCCCAAAACCCCAATCTGAAGCAAGAACACATCTTTGTCTTTAGCGATGGAGCTGCTAAATTAAATTGTCTATCCCTGGCTTAGATGTGAGGGAGACCTCAACTTGTGACTTGATTTTGAGTAACACTTAATGTTAACTGCCTCTATACCTGCTTTTCCAAAGGTTCGACGCAAACAGTACCACTAATGATTTCCGGCAAGCTTTCTGTGTGCTCAGGATGTATCCTTTGTTTCCCCCAGCATTGGGAGCATCCTGTGCTGTTTCCTATCCCACCCTCTCGTGTGGCAATCAGCTACTGTGTACCAGAGTAACTCTGCCACCTCCCTTTACCGTTTGGTTTCTAAGAAGTGAAAACGCCCTTCCTTTTGGGCCAAGTCAAGCCTCAGAGACTCACGAGGTAGGACCAGGAGGCGACAGCTAGGAAGCAGTCTTGCTTCGGCCCTGGAGCTCCCTGTTCCTCAGTTCTCCTAGAACCACCGTTCCCTGGGGGAAGATGGTTTTCGTTCTCTCCACACACTCATGAACAGCCCATCCACAACGCTCCATTTCTTTGCAGGAAGCAGAGGCAGTCATGGCCCCATGGACGGGAACCAGAAACCCTCTGCCAGGGTGTCCCTATAACTTCAAAGACCGAGGGTGTGCTGACCACTCACCTCTTCAGATGAAGAAGTGTCAAATGGAGCCCTGCAGCACGCTGGGGTCCTCGGGGTCCGGGGTAAAATCTGTAGGGCTCCTTTTCGCCTGCAGCTCCCCTCCCTCCCTCCTCTCACTTTCTCTTTCTGGTTTAGGGTTTCTTTCTTGAAGCACGACAACAACTCGTGGTTTTTCTTCTGCGATTCCCACTCCCACGTGGATTACCCCCACCACCTCCATACGCATGCAGTACCTCTCAGGGCCGCAAGGTGGCAGCATCGCAACTCCGGGATGCGTGACCTTTCCTAGAAGCCCTGTGGTTCACTGCCTTGGGTCTTCCCACTTCCTCCCCCGCCTGTGGGCTGGTGGCCCACGAGGAAGTGAACAGAACAGAGACTGCTTAGTAAGGACGGTGAGCTAGCTACTTAAAAATGGAGCTTAGACTATGTAGAAATGTAGAGATGGTATTTAACTGATTCTGTCATTCCTCGCAAAGAGGGAAGCCAGAGTGGACTTCCAGAGAAGAAGAATTTTGCTTTGTGGACTATTTTGTCTTATTTTGCTTATTGGGGTTTGAATTTCCTTTGTACGTTTTAGTGTGTGTGTGTGTGTGAAGATGCAAGTCAGAGGACTAGTTGGAATCTGTTCTCTCCTTCCACCATGTGGGTTCTGGGGCTCAAACTCAGGTAGTCAGGCTTGGCAAGCATTTTTAGCAACTGAACCATCTTGCCCACCTCTTGGTTTGGTTTTGGAAATAAGGTTTCCTGATGTAGTCCAGGCTGACTTTGAACTCACAATCTTCCTGCCTCCACTTTCAGAGTGCGCTGAGATTTTAAGTGCGTGCCACCACACCATGCTTGAGATTTTAAGTGTGTTGCCACCACACTGTGCTTAGGATAAACTTCCTAACCGCTGCAGTCCTAACTCCAAAGCAGGTTGCTTCGTGAGGCTTTGCTATGCGGAAGCATCAAGAAGTGGAAATTCTCAAACTGGTCCTCATGGCACCTGCCTGCAATCCCAGCACATGGGAGGCAGAGGCAGGAGGATCAGTAGTAGTTCAAGGCTAGCCTCAGCTTCATAGAGAGTTCAAGACCAGCCTGGGTTGCATCAGACCCCATCTCCACAAAACAAAACAAGTAGACATTCCCAGCTGTTAATTTCTCAGAAGTTCCCCCAAACTCATCCTTACAATGACAGTTCCCACACTAGCACCCAAAGATTCTGAACCTGTAAGTCTGAACTTGGGTCCAGGAACCTGCAATTTAGATTCCACTACATCTCCTTTAGGACTCTTGGGTCATATTTTAAAACAGAGTCAGATGATATGTAAGGCACCCCCATCCCTGACACCTAGGCTTTTTGATGTTTTAGTGGAAATGTCCAGCTTGCAGGGGTAGGACCAGGGTGACATAAGAGCATCATCTCTTATGTGAAATGTAATACACTGGTCAGTTTTGAAGACTGTCTCTGCCTTCAGAAGGCCACAGGAGTAATATCATCTTAGATATTGTGTCCTGGGCTCCTCTACTGCCTCACTGTGGCCCTGGGCCTTCCAATCTCTCAGGCTTGAATCTGAGCTTATCACCTCACATGACACATGGGTTGGGGCAGGGGGCAGGGTACTGTTGGAGGAAAGGATGTATAAGAGGACATACATGAGTGTTCTCTAAAACTTTTGTCCATGCTGACTGTGGGCCATGAGGGCTGAGCCTTAAGAATTCCCTGCTATGATGGTGGGGTCTAGGGATGCAGTCACCAAAAATCCAGCTATGGTAATTAAATCTTCACTCTCAAGTTGACTGGATTTACAATCATCGGGAGATTGATGCAAACCTCTGGGTATGTCTATGAGAATGTTTCCAGAAAGGATTAACTGAAGGGATAAAGCCCACTCTGAATGTGGCCAGGCACCATCCCATGGCCTGGGGTTTTAGAGAGAATGAAAGAGGAAAAAGAGAAAGCCAGAGAGTACCACTATTCCCTCTCTGCTTCCTGGTCGACTGTGGTGTGAACAGCTGTCCTCCACCACTCTCCAGAGCCATTATATTCTGCTCAAACACATGGAGCCAAGCAACTATGGATGGCACTTTCTGAAACCATGAGTGAGCAGAAAGTTCCTCAATAGTTGTCAGGTGTTTTGCTCACAGCAACAAAAAGCTAACAAATACAGTATCATGTTTTTGTTTTTGTTTTGTGTTTTTTAGCAAAATTGTCAAAACACACAAAATTCCAGATGTTCGTTTAGTTTTCCCTGGAGATCAGCAAGGGAAGGAATTCTGTTTGGTCCCTGATTGGCTGTTCCAGATGCCACAGAACATCAAAGACTATTTTCCTTCCAAAGCCAACAACTGAATGCATAAGTATAGAAATCAGAGTTGAAAGAGCAAGAAGCTTTGAGTAGTGCAAGACTCCAAAGCTATATGACAGCAGTAATAAAAATAATAACAGGTTGGACCCTTCCACAGGCTACTCCCACCCCCAACTTGCCCTTGGCCTCAATCTTCCTGACTCAGTGCGGTCTGCCACCCTGGTAGGTCAGATCCTGCCCACTGCTCCTTGATTCCCCTGCAGTCTGAACAGTTTCACTGTCTCCCTGCACTCTGTCCCTCTTCCGACCTTGGGCCCAGGCCCACTCCTGCTCTTCCACCTCAGATCTTCTGGACTAGCTTCCTAGACCAGACTACTTAATCCTCTAGAATAGTTTGTCAGACTCTCCACAGGATGTCCCCACCCCTGCTGTGATGGCTAATCCTGGGTATCAACTTGACTGGATCTGGGATTCACTGAAATGAGAGAGCCCTACTTGATTGGATCATGTGAAGCTGGAAGGTCCACCCTAAATGTGGGCACTGCCTTCTGACGACAGCCATATAAAAGGCCATGGCAGAAACCAGCTCCTGCTTTTTGCCTCTTGCCTTCTCTCTCACCAGTGTGCTGGTGTCTTGCTTCTGTGACCAACTTCTTCAAATTCCAATGTAGTCTGAAGACTAACTGAGTTCCCAGAATCCATCAGACTTTCAGTGCCAGATTGGGACCACTGAGACATCCAGCCTCGTAAACTGAGCAACTACTGGATTCTCAACCTCTCCAGTGTGGTGCAGCCATTGTTGGACTACTCAGACTCTATCCAGTCATTTATATCAAGTTTATTGACCTGGTTCCAAAGGAGGTTATGAATGCAGACGACCTGGACCTGCAAAGACCCGAAAAAGAAGCTGTTATAGAGATGACAGAAAAGACAGGGTAGCCTTAGGGAAAGCTGTATCACAGAAGGTCATTGTAGCCATGCCAGTTTGAGCAGCTGACAAGCTGGCCCCTGCTTGGTACATCCAATACATACCATTACAGCGAGGAGTGGCATTCAACTCTGGAGCCAAACAAAGGGTTATTCCAATGGTAGAGCTACAGAAAGATCCAATGGAGCCTCCAAGGTTCAAGATTAACAAGGAAATTCCCCGGGGACCACCTTCTCCTCCTGTACCTGTAATGCACTCTCCTAGTTGGAAGGTGACTGTGAAGGAACAATAGGAGTGGAGGATTCCTCCTTGTATTTCCAACTGGAAGAACGCAAAGGGTTACACAGTTCCATTAGCTGCTGACGGAAGAGGACTTCAGACAGCACACATAAATGAGAAGTTTGCCGAACTGGCTGAGGCTCTCAACATTGGTGAGCCAAAGGTTCTTGACCTTCTGGAAATGCAAGCCCAAGTAGAAAGAAAGATAGTTCAAAAAGAAAAGGAGAAACACGAAGAGAAGCTTAGAGAAATGGGCCAGAAAGCCAAAGAGTAGAGAGCTGGGATTAAAGCCCATGTGGACAAAGAGGGCGGAGAGGCACGGGAAAGGGGTGAAATCCAGCACCATAGGCTAAAAGAGACTGCACGACCTGAATCTTTCTGGGGCATCTCCCAATAAGAAGTCAAAACTGCAGAGGAATGAAAATTGTGCTATCAGTGAAGTTACTGCTCTTGGGGTGCCCAATCCTCGAACTTCCAATGAAGTCCAGTATGACCAAAGGCTCTTCAACGAATCCAAGGGTATGGCCAGTAGATTTGCAGGTGGAAAAGATGAATTTACAGTGTTTGTGATCAAGCTTGGAGAGGTGGTACAGATAATCCCCAGAGAGTTTATTCTGGTGAATAAATCTGGACAAGGACATGTAAAAATCTGGACAAGGACATGATCTAGAAGCCAGAACAAAGACCAACAGATTTGTTCCTGATAAGGAGTTTTCTGGTTTAGACCGTAGAACAGAGAAGTAGAAGAGGACCAGTTCAGTTTGAGGAAGATCCTTTGGGTTTGGACAAGCTTTTGGAAGAAGCCAAACAGCATGGTGGCTTTAAAAGACCCTCAGATAGCAGTCACCCCAAGGAACATGAGCATGTGCTGGACAGCTTTAGTTGTCAACTTGACACACCTGGGTAGAGGGAGCCTCAGTTGTGAATTGCCTCCATTGGACTGGCCTGTGGTCATGTCTGAGGGGCATCTTCTTGATTGTTGAGTGATGTGGGAAGGCCCAGGCCACTATGGGTGGTGCCACCCCTGGGCAGGTGATCCTGTGTTGTATAAGAAAGCAGGCTGAGCATGGACTAGGGGAGCAAGCCAGTAAGCAGCATTCCTCCATGGCCTGTGCTCCAGCTCCTGCCTCCAGGTTCCTGCTTTGAGTTCCTACCTTGGGCTCCAGGTGAACTGGGACCTAGGAGATGTAAGCTGGATAAACCCTTTCCTCCCCAAGTTGGTATTGGTCAGTGTATTTTGTCACTACAATGGAGAAGCAAACTAGAACAAGCATGAAGGCAAGAAGAGGAGGAAGGCATAGACACCTTCAGAGTGAATGAATTATTATTCACAACCCTAGTGATGCAAGGAACCCCTTTGTAAATTATCAGGATAAAACTCAAACCTGGGTACCAGATCTCAGCACTACTTTTTATTCTGGGAGATGGGGGGGATTGAATATTCTATTTTGAATTCTGTTTTTCTTTTTAAAGAATGGGTTATGTTTGTGCTTCTCCTACCATATGGCACTTGAGAAAAATGCAGTCCTCACCCCTACAGAATTAAGACTACTTCCTTTTGCTGAGGCGCACACCTTTAATCTAGGCACTTGAGAGGCAGAGGCAGGCCAATCTCTGTGAGTTCAAGGCCAGCCTGGTCTACATAGTGAGTTCCAGGCGAGGCCAGCTGTGGTTAGAGGGAGACTCTGTCTCAAAAAAAGAAAGAGAGAGAGAAAGAGACCACTTCCTTTTGTGAAACACAGTCTGAGGATGATACTTTGTGTAAGAACTTCTTATGAATAAAGTTGTCGCAACACATGAGTAAGATATGGTTCACACTGGAATTAAACTACCAAATGCATTTTGCCCTGTTGTGCAGTTTTACTCTGAAGTAGGGAAGGGAAGGTTTTGCTTAAGGTAACTCTTTGTTTCAAATAAAAACATTTAGACAAAAAAAAAAGTAATAATGACAAATGTATCACTTAAGGAAGCAGAGAGAATTTGATGTGGGGAATTCATTACAAAAGTCATGGAGGTGGAAACCAAACCCGAAGTTGTGGTGGTGCTGGTGGTGGTATAGTGGGGAGACCTAGGAATTAGCAACTGACAGACAAGCAGCTTCCATTCGTGAGGATGAGAGGAAGGACTGATGTCAAAATGCTGCTCTAAGCAAGGTGCGTGCTCCTAATATCCCCAGTTCAGAAATGTGTAATGTGAAGCACAGAGAAATGCCACCTAGAGTGAGCAATGAGCTTAGTTCAGGCAGTGGGCTCCGTTCTCTGGACCACTACACTGACTGCAGTTTGAATAAAGGGCACAGTGGGGGAAATGACAGAACTGAGAAAAGTTGAGTGCATATTATAAATTTTATTATGCATGATGCTAATTAAAATGACCTTGCTGGTAAAAGTGTTTCTTTCATAGAATAGATACTACTGACTCCCAGTCAGATGCTGTGAGTGAAAGGATTACTCCATAAAACCCAAAGAATCCCAGAAGGAATTTTAATTCAAAAGAATGAGTTAATGAGCCTCACCTGAGTTTAATTTCAGAGGCATCTGAGTTAATGAGGGCGTGCCTGACTCCTTGATGGGAGCCATAGGAGTATATGTGTCTGAGACCAAGCTGTGCTCCCCATAAGGGTCTATTGGAGAGCCAGTGGCCCTGACTGCCTGGTCACAGGTGCACATCCCCGCCTACACATCCCGCATGTGCATCCTCATCTGTTTCCCTCAGTTTTTACAAAAGCTTGACTTTTCTTTGGCTTTTCTTCTTTTTCCCAAATGAATTTTCCTGTGTGACTTTCTTTTCACACTTTCCATCCTTTTATCGTTTTTGTTTTTTTAAACTATCTACTAATTCTGATATCATATTTGGGAAAAATCTTAGAGGTCTCTCAATTCCTCCTCCACCTGACTCAAATGCACTTTGTTTTTCTTTTTCTTTTTTCTTCATAGTTCTTTGAGAGGGTCTTCCTGTAACCCCAGCTGGCCTGGAACTCCCTGTCTAGACCAGACTGGTCTGGATGCCACAGAAATCTGCCTGCCTCTGCCTCCTGAGTGCTGGGATCAACATACCAGCATGCTTGACTTCAAATGCATTTTCAATAGAAGCTTCATTTTCTTATTTTACTTTATTCAGTAGTATAATTTTCCTGAAGATAATTTTTAAAAAATATTTTTATTTTTTGTGTATGAGTGTATTGTCTGTGTGTATGTAAGTGCACCCCTGTCATGCAATGCCCAAGGAAGTCAGAAGAGGGCACTGGATCCCCTGGAACTGGAGTTACAGATGGTTGTTTGCTGCCATGTGGGTGCTGGGATCTGAACCTGGGTCCTCTGTAAGAGCAGCCAGTGCTCTTAACCAGTGAGCCATCTCTCTAGTCCCATCTTGATGATATTTTTTTTTAGTGAAAGAAAAAGGTGGCCTGAGCCCTGAACTAGTTCATAAACCAGAAGAATAGTTACATGATGAATAGCCCCTGGTCTATGCGAGATGAACCTTGTGGACATTCTTAGTGAAATAAGGCAGCACAAAATGGCAGATGCTGTGCACTTCCCTCACGTGAGATAAATAAGTACTCAGCTTCCGTAGTGATGGGAAGTGAGGTGATGGGTCAGGGAAAAAGAAAATATTGTTTTACATGTACAATTTGCTTTGTGAGATGGAAAAGAAGTTGGGCACATAATGTGGACATGCTCAGCTTCACAGCCTTAAGTGATTAAGATGGAAAATTTTATACGAAGTGTATTTTATCATAATTTTATAAACAAATAATAAACCCCTGGGATTTGGGAGATGGGTTAACTCCTAATATTCTGAGCCACTGGAGACACTGGCCCGTGTTTCAGAGTAATCCACTGAGAACTATGGACTCATCTACCCTCAACACAGCACAGTGTTTGATGCTTCATTATCACTCTGTTAATGGTGGTTGAATGAATGAATGAATGAATAAATGGGAGCAAGTGGGGAATTTCACTGTGATCATGATTCATCACATAAACTTGATTCTGTGTGGGCGTGGGTGGTACTGGGCACTGAAATTAGGGCCTCATGCATGTTAATATTCTACTACTTAGATATCGTCCCAGACCTTGATATATACATATAAGTATATATACACATATAAGCACACATGTATATATATATACATAATTTTGTGTGTATATGCATGTTATATATGTATACATATAGACATGTTTTTAAAAATGATACATGGATACGTTTTTATTCCTCTACCAATGCCATGGTTAAATGGTCTGGTCATCTATTGCTGCCTAACCACTCCAAGCTAAGTGGTATAAAAAACTTAATATCTCTTCAGCTCTAGGAGCTCAGCTGGAGGCATTTTGTTGAGCCTCACACATGAAATGCAGACAGAGGTGGCAGGATTCCCAGTCATTGGAAGGTGTCCTTTCTCAGGAGAGATAAGTCTCCTGGTCGATCCACCCTTTGTGGTGTTCACTTAACTTCTGGATGTAGATAAAAGCTTGATCCCTCTGTAACAAAAACCCATTTCACCTAGAGATAGAACGTAATCTGTGTGATGTTATTTTGGCACAATATGCATGTCTAGTTCTCCACGTAGGGCTTTTAAAATCAACAAATCGTCTTTCCAAAGCAGTCAGTCATTCAGATAGGACTGTGGTGTGGGTTTGTCCTGAGTCTGTCATTCCTGCTACACAGATGATCAGAGTCCTCAGCAAAGTGCCTCATGGTGTCAGCTGGGGCTGCATAGCAGCATGCTAAATTTAAGTCTTGCTTTAATATTTAAGCATTCCTTTAATTTTTTTCAAAGAATAAATTGTTTTAAATAGCTCAAATCATCACCATTAGTGATGACAGGTACATCTTCCCTTTCTTTTGGATTTTTAGGGATGACATGGATTTCGGTCAACTACAATTATTTTTTTCTTTTTTGCTTAAGTGCTCACATTTGGCCAGTAGGAACATATTTAACCTGGTCCAAAATCCCTTTGATATTGCACAGAAGCTTCCTTGTTTTCTGGAAAAGCCTGAACTTCATTTGATGCTTTTTTTTGTGTCTCAGAGAGCTAGAAGCAGGCATGCATCAGCCGAGCTCCCACTCCCTAAGACCTGCCGACAAGCCCACACTGGATTTTGCAGCCCCTGGGATGCTGTTGGTGCCAGTTCTCTTCAATAAACACTGCCATTATGTATTTTAAGATCATGAGCTCATGTTATTTTAAATTGAAATTCTGAAACACTTTGTTGTAATAAAATGGGGAGCTATCTCCCTCGCCATCTTAGGGAAACAACTAATCTGCACAATGTGCTGTGTTGTGAATTAGGGCGTCCGTATGTTGGGCATAGCCAATGCCTGTTCAATGTACAATGATTTATCAGCACCACGTAACTCCATTGTAAGTGAATAAATCCTTGTGTGTAGGGTTTGGTTTTGTTTTCTTGTTTTCTTTTGTTGTTTTGTCTTTGATACAGGTCTCCCTGTAGCCCCACCAGGCCTAGCAAGCACCAGGTAGAGCAAGCTGGTCTCCATCTCACAGAGATGGGCCTGCCTCTGCCTCCTGAGTGCTGGGATCAAATGCATGTGCCAGCTGGTCTCCATCTCACAGAGATGGGCCTGCCTCTGCCTCCTGAGTGCTGGGATCAAATGCATGTGCCAGCTGGTCTCCATCTCACAGAGATGGGCCTGCCTCTGCCTCCTGAGTGCTGGGATCAAATGCATGTGCCAGCTGGTCTCCATCTCACAGAGATGGGCCTGCCTCTGCCTCCTGAGTGCTGGGATCAAATGCATGTGCCAGCTGGTCTCCATCTCACAGAGATGGGCCTGCCTCTGCCTCCTGAGTGCTGGGATCAAATGCATGTGCCAGCACAGCAGGTTCTGCGTAGGGTGTTCATTGATTTGGCGTCTGCTTATGATCATCGTGTTTTTCAATTTTAAGATGTTTTTAAAGTAGATACCGCATATACATTATCCAAAGATCAAAACTTTCTAGAAAGATGTTCATGGAAGAGTCTTGTTTCTCTACCCTTGCTACTTATAGGGTTAGTTCATTGTTTTTCTTCAAGTATTTCTCTGTGGAAATATTAGCAAATACATGGGAACATGTTCTTTTCTCCCTTACACAAAATGTAGCATTGTTCCTTACTTGTTTCCTTCCATTGAGTAATATATCCAGGAATCTTTTCAAATCAGTATAGAGACTTTGATCTGTATTTTCACAGCTGTGTGATACTCTCTTGTGTATGTGCCTTCATTTATTAAGGTATATAATTCCCTACTACTGAAAAAGTAGATTATTTCCACTCCTTTGGAATTACAAACAGTATTCCATGAACAACCCTGGTAAGTATCGCTTTGTACCTGTATACCTGTACTGGCTATATAGATTTCTAGAAAAGGAATTGCAGGGACAAAAATTAAATGCATTTTTCATTTTGTTAGTTACTGATAACTCTCTCTACATGGGGTTTTGACATTTTATATCACTACTAGCAGTTTAGAATATGTCCTAACAGCTTTGCCAACAAAATGCATTATCACACTTTTGGATTTATTTTATTTTAAATATTTTTAAAGAATTCATGCAATGTACTTTGGTCATATTCACCAGTTTCTCCCCTTAACTCTTCCTACGTCCACTCCAGTTTTCCTAACCCCCAACTTTATGTTTACTTATTTTATGTGTACGTGCCTCAGTGTGTTTAAGTGCACTACACATGAGTGCAGGTACCCACAGGCCAGAAGAGGGCTCGGATCCCCTGGATCTGGAGTTACAAGTAGTTGTAAGCCACAAAGTATGGGTGGTGGGAACTGAACCCAGGTTCTCTGAAAGAACAGTAGGTGCTCTTAACTGCTGAGCCATCTCCCCAGCCCTAAACTTTTGGATTTTTGCCAATCCAATAGGCAAGCAACTGAAATTTTACTTCCAATTGTGCTTTTCTAATTAAAATGGCAGTTTGGGTTTTTCATACCTTAAGAGCCATTTGCATTTGTCTGAAATAAATTCCTTCACCCCTGACCCCCATTATCTGTGTGGAGTTTTTTTCTGCTTGATTTCGGAAGCACTATAAAATGGGCACTTTGGATATAGTAAGAAACAAAAGAAAGAGCTTCCATCAGCTGATCCTTTCTTTGGCTGGTTCCACTAAAAAGAATTCTCTTCTTCCAATACAGACACCAAGGCCACTGCATGATTGATGGCTGGCTATTTTGCCATGGTCTTTGGCTGGGAGAAATTTTCTGGTTTGACCTGCTCTTCCAGGAAGAAAGCATATCCCTAATAGAATAAATCATTTCCACAAATAAAGAAGAAGGTGTTCTTGCAGCTATTAAATCATATTCGTGAGAAATGGGAGCATACTAATGGCACATCACCACATGAAAAAGCAAACTACAGCAGTACGCACAGCACAAAACCAAAAACAAAGGACGCATTCAGCCATAAACACAGGAAAAATATCAGAAGAAAATGCTCCAAAATATTTACAATGATTACCTCTGAGTATTGAGATTATGGATGATTTTAATTTTCTTTTACAACTACACTCTACTTTTTTTTTTTACAATAGGGAGATACTGCCTTGAAAATCAGTGAGAATGATCATTCTATTTTTAAATATTGCTACTGAACAAAATTTAAGGAAAATTTTCTCTCTGTAATGAATGAATATTAAGTACAAAATGTGTATGACTTTTTCAATTCTATGAGCTTACCAATGTCAAGAATCAATTTATTTTCTGTATTCTATTTATACATAGCAATAACTATTTTATTTGCTGTTTCTTCCAGAGGCTGTAAGTTTACTAGAATAGCAGACATTTTATGAATCATGACTCACTGAAGATTCCAAGGGGTCATGTAACTGCATTCTGCCAGTCCATTTGAACCAACTGTCTCAGTTTTGAATTTCTCTCAGTGCACAATCACTTTCTAAGTTTTTGTTTTTGTGGTGTTGGGAATGGAACTATGGCC
This sequence comes from Nannospalax galili, assembly GCF_000622305.1. Classification (NCBI taxonomy): domain Eukaryota; kingdom Metazoa; phylum Chordata; class Mammalia; order Rodentia; family Spalacidae; genus Nannospalax; species Nannospalax galili. The sequence goes on from NW_008330482.1 coordinate 427,279, forward strand.
TTGTGTGTGCTAGGCATATATCTAGCACTGAATTACACTCCAGGCTCCACTTTCCAGGTATTTTGTCTGGACATCTGAGATCTTCATGATATGCAAGTATTTGGTTATTTTTTCAACATAATCTTATAGCTATTTCTCTCTGACTCTGCAGCTTTATATTAATACTGGCTGTCACTAGACTTTACTTCTGGGCTTGAAGGAGTTGGGCTGTTAGGCAAGTGTCTTAACTGCTCTATTCATTTCCTTCCTCATATACATTGGAAATAGCAATCATATCTAGTTTGTTACCTTACCAAGAGTAAATGAGTTCATATATTTAAAAAGTACATAGAGCAGTGGCTGGTGCATAGGCAACAACCACAATCATACATGCTAGCAATTGCCATTATTGTACTTGAATTATTATTCCCTCTGTGCTGGATAGCTTTAGTGTCAACTTGACACACCTGGGTTGAGGGAGCCTTAATTGGGGAATTTCCTCTATTGGACTGGCCTGTGGCCATGTCTGAGGGGCATCTTCTTGATGAGTGATGTGGGAGGGCCCAGGCCACTGTAGGTGGTGCGACCCCTGGGCAGGTGGGCTTATGCTGCATAAGAAAGCAGGCTGAGTAGGGACCAGAGGAGCAAGCCAGTAAGCAGTGTTCCTCCTTGGCCTGTGTTCCTGGCTCCAGGTTCCTGCCCTGAGTTCCTACCTTGGGCTCCCCGATGAACTGCAACCTGGGAGTTGTAAGCTAAATAAACCCTTTCCTCCCCAAGTTGGTAGTGGTCAGAGTGTTTTGTCACAGCAGTGAAGAAACAAACCAGGACACCCTCCTTTGAGCTGCTGGGCCAGGCTAACCTTCTTAAGTTCCCCCAGGTCTTCTGCTTGTAAATTGCCATTTGAATTTTGTGTTGGACAGTGGCTGACAGGTTTTATTTGATATCAAGGTCTGAGCCTGGAATGAGGGCAGTAGAAGTGAGCCTGAACTTCAGTATTCTTTTGTCCTTCAGTCATTTATTGAGTCCAAAAGTGAAAGCAGTGAATGAAAGCCTGAGAAGTCTGAGTGGTGACTGGAGCAGTGAGACGGGCTCTGGAGGATATGGTTGAAGCTGAGGGCCTATCAGGGAGGAGAGGTTATAGAATGTGTCCATAAGCCTTTGAAGTAATGGCCAATGGAAGAAGTTTGTTGGACAGGGAGTGAAGCCTGGTTTAGAGTAACCTCAAGTCCTGATTGGATTAAAGTAACCATTTTCTAATCGCTCCACCTGCCAGAACCTCCAACACCTAGTCAGCCACCTCCCACCATGCTGCCCAAGGACCTGCTGGCATCCTGTGACTCCAACCTCAACTAAGAACCCCCAGAACCACCCTACCCAGTAAGCCACCTGGGCACTATATGGTGTCCTGCAATTCTGACCACAGGTAGAGACTGTCTGAGCCCACCCACCACCTCACACGCCAGGATGCCCAAGGACCATGGAGTGTCCTATGCCCCCAATTGCAGGTAGGGACCCCTAGCCCAGACTATAACCCTCCCACCTCTGCCTGAGCATGGTGTGACATCCTGTGCTCTCCTGCCAGGTAATGCTGCGAACTCCTGCTGGGACTCCAGCCCCTGCCACCTATAGAACCTGGTGAGCTTTCCAAAGACTTCTGAGAATGAGCAACAAGAATCTTCTAATGCAACAGAAGGTTTTCTCCTGGGCTTAGAAGTTATACCTATCTCTTTAGTTGAGCTGTTACAACTTCTAACATCCCATTCATACATCAATGCAGAGTTGCCAAGACTGAAACTCCAAGCACCATTCAGCTGATCCACAACCTAACAAGTTGGGGTAATAGTAAACAAAGATCCAAGTACCCAGTCAAAAAACATGGGACCAGATATCCATCCCAAGAAACACCACAAGTGAACTAACCCCAGATGCCAGATCCCAGCACAAAAACACAAACATGAGTAATCAAGACAATCTCTTCTCCAGAAATTTGTACACTCAGTATAATGTTCCCTGAGAAAAGCAACTTATTTGATGCACAAGACAATAATTTCAAAATAGCAATTATAAGTATGTTCAAGGAACTCAAAGGGGAGATGAATTCTGGAATGAAGACTGTGAGAACACAAACAGGTGAATGAAATACAGAAGACAATTCAAGATATGAAAACAGAATTTAATATGTAGAATTTCTGAAGAAAAGCCAAACTGAACTAAAACTTGAGATGAAAACTTCAATCAGTGAAATAAAAACCATATAGAAAAGCTTCACCAGTATATTGTATCAAGTGGAAGGGAGAATATCAAGGCTTGAAGACAAGGAAGAGAAATTAGATCACTCAGTCAAAGAAAACATTAAATCTTAAAAAAAAAACCTAGGGAACAGACTTCAGAAGAACTGTGGCACCATAAAAGACCAAACCTATGAACCACAGGTATAAAAAAAGGAAAAGAAAGTCAGGTCAAAGATACAGAAAACATTTTCAACAAAATCATAGAAGAAATTGTCTCAAATCTAAGGAAAGAGATGCCTGTAAACTTGTAAGAGTCATTCAAACACCAAATACACAGAACCAGCAAAGAAAACTCCTCATGCCACATAATCAAAACACGGAATGTACAGACTAAAGGATGTAGAAAGCTTCAAGAGAGAAAGACCGAGTCACTTGTAAAGGCAGGCCTGCCGGGATAATGCGTGGCTTTTCAACGGAGACTTTCAAAGCCAGAGGAGCCAAGACTGATGTTCTACAATTTCTGAAAGAGCACAGATTACAAGCCCAGACTATTATACCCAGCAAAACTATCAGTTGTAATAGTAGAAGAAGAAAGAAAATTTTTCCATGATGAAAACAGATTTAAGGAATTAATGACCACTAAGTCAGTACTACAGAGAATAATGGAAGGAATGCTTCAGTATGAAGAGATGCTTACACATACCCAAGAGATCACAGGGAATAAATAAGCCATTCCAGAACAACCAAAAGAGGACTTAGAAAATACCATCACCAAAATGAAAGAACACATTAATACACATCGTTCAGCAATAAATCTTAATATTTAGATCTCAATTCCCCAATAAAGAGACACAGACTAACAGATTAGATTAGAAAACTGGATCCACCTTTTTGATGCTTCTAAGAAACACACCTCACCATCAATGATAGGCATCATCTTAAGGTAAAAGGAGGGAAAAGGCCTTCCAAGCAAATGGTGCTAACAAAAAGCAGGCATAGCTATTTTAATATCTGATGAAATAGAATTCCAGCCAAAACTAGTCACAATAGATAAAGAAGAACACTTCATACTCATGAAAAGAAAAATCCACAGGGGGGATATTAAATTCTAAACATAAACATATACCAAACATGGGTGCACCCAATTTCATAAAAGAAATGCTATTATACTAAAACCACAGATTGACCCCAACACAGTGATAGTGGATGACTTCAATACCCTCACTCTCAACAATAGATAAGGCATTCAGATAAAAACTAAACAGAGAATTTCTGGAGTTAAATGGCATCATAAATCAAATGGACCAAATGGACATCTACAGAACATTCCATTCAATCACTACAGAATACACATTCTTCTCAGTAGTCCATAAAAATTTCTTCGAAATAGACTGCATATTGGGACACAAATCAAGTCTCAACAAATATAAGAAAATTGAAATGACATCCTGCATTCTATCTAATCACAATGGAATAAAGCTCGATATTAATGGAAACTACAGAAAGTAGACAAACTTATGGAAACTAAACAGCACACAACGGAACAAAAATGAGGTCAAGGGAGAAATCAAGTAACTAAGAATATCTAGAATTGAATGAAAATGAAAACACAACATACTAAAATCTATTTAACACAATGAAGGCAGACCTAAGAGGAAAGTTAATAGCATTAAATGCCTACATCAAAAATATTTGAGCAAATTTATATTAATAACTTAATAATGAACCTGAAGGCTTTGGAAAAACAAGAACAAAACCAATGATGGGAAGAGATGATCAAAATCAGGACTGAAATTAATTTAAAAATAAAAAGAATCAAATAAAAAAGTTGGTTCTTTGAAGATATTAACAATATTGACAAACTATTAGCCTAACTTTCTTTTGATGTACCAAATGAGAGAGGGAGAAAGAGAACTAAGATTAATAAAATCAGAGAACAAAAGAGAAACATTTCAACAGGCACTGAGAAAACTGGGATAGTCATAAGGACATACTTCAAAAATCCATGTTCCACTAAATTGGAAAATCCAAAAGAAAGGAATGAATTTCTAGACTTATGACTTACCAAAGTTAAATGAAGATGCAGTGACTGTTAGTCTTCAGCTCTAACTGGGACATCTATATGAACCCCCTGTCATCAAGACTCTGAAATATTGGAAAAGAGGGGGTAAAAAGAATGTAAGAGCTAAAGACTGGGTGGAGTGCGGTGAAATGATGTCCTCTGGACAGGCCATGCCTGCTACACACATGAACTCACAGCAGCTGTAGTTACATGCACAGATAAGCCAGGTAAAAACTCCAGCATGGACTTGGGAGGGTCTTCCAAGGCCCTACCCCTAGCTGAGGAGCTATTGGCAGGTGATGGGTGTTAGTGAAGAGAGTCACTTTTTTAGGAATGTGGTCACTAGTAGGTTCCTCATGTCCCAGTGGAAAATTCCATGTCCGTGTGGCTATGGGTAGTACTAATTGGACTTTATGGGTTAAAAATCAAGCAAACAAATAAGAATTATAAAAGGAGGAAGAAAAAAGTTAAGAATTCTTTTTTTAATATTTTATTTTTTATTACTTTTATTTTATGTGTGTAAGTGTATTGCCTGCATGTATGTGAGTGCACCCATGTTGTGCAATGCCTTGGAGGTCAGAAGGGGGCATCAGATTCCCCTGAAACTGGAGTTAAGGACAGTTTGTAGCTGCCATGTGAGTGCTGGGAATCGAACCCAGGTCCTCTGCAAGAGCAGTCAGTTCTCTTAACTGCTGAGCCATCTCTCCAGCCCCCCAAAAGTTAAGAATTCTTTAACCAGTAAAAACAGGGCTCAAAAATGAAGGCATTATCCACTCGTGAGTTGTGGGACCCTTAGGTTGCTTCCATCTCTTAGCTATTGTGAAAAGAGCAGTAACAAGCATGGATGTACAAGTGTCTCTGCAATAGGATGAGTCCTTTGGGTATATGCCAACAAGTGGTAAAACTGGGTCAAATGGTGGGTTCACTTTTTAGTTTTTTAAGGGTTCTTCACACTGCTTTCCATAGGGGTTGAACAAGCTTGCAGTCCCACCAGCAGTAGATGAGCATTCCCCTTTCCCCACATCCTCTCCAGCATTTGGCATCATTTGTTCTCTTGATCTTAGCCAGTCTGACTGGGGTAAGATGAACTCTTGTTGTTTTAATTTGCATTTCCCTAATTACTAGTGATGCTGAACACCTTTAAAAATTTTTTTTTAATTTAATAACCACATGATTAGAAGAAGCATTTCATTGCAGCTTTAACACATTCAATAACACATTCCAGTGCAAGGATGCATTTCTTTGAAAGGTGGCTGTATACTTTTAGGTTCACAGTTGAATTAATACAGTCATACAATATTGAACTCAGTATAAACCATGTAAGACACAAAATTGAATGAGTTTTTAACCTTTAAAAAGGTCTCCATTTCATTTTAGAATATATTGTTCCTTGCAGAAAGACTCATTGTTTTTGTTACTAACACTGAGATGTTGGCGCACGCATCTCTAATCTGTATGTATCTGATTATTACTGGTCAGAATCGGTTGCACTTGGATCCTTGGCGCCTGTATATGTTTATAAAGTCATTGGGTAGATTTCAATGGTAATGTTTATCACCTCTACTAATTAACATGATGTAAATTTCCAGCTTCCTCCTCAAATGTAATACATTTTTAAAAATTTGTTGATTTTTTTGTGTGTATGTGTATATCACACAGAACATTGCAAACCATCTTATTCAACTATACACCCACTTCCTAGATGGCACCCTCCCATAGCCTCCCTCCCCCCACTAGA
>NW_008330482.1:434185-438308 GCF_000622305.1 Nannospalax galili
GGAGTAATATGGTTCCCTCTGGTTTTCAAAACTAGCTAGGCATTATTTATCTCTCACATTGTCTCACCCCTCCACCATAGTTTTTCCAGTTAAGGTGCCCCCATTTTCCCCCTTTGTCCCTTAATAATACCCTTCTCTTATGGTCCCACCTCTCTTGAGCTCCTTCTTTCCCTTTATCCCATAGGTTCCTTGTATACCCTTCCCTCTCCCCTCCCTTAAACTAAACAAATTTTTATCCATATCTCCCTTATTAAGGTGAACACCTTTTAAGATGCTTCTTAGCCATGTTTATTTCTTCTTTTGAGAACTCTCTGTTCAGATTCTTGGCCCATCTTTTAATTGGGTTACTTGCTTTCTTGACTCTTTTTTTTTTGAGTTCTTTATATATTCTGGATGTTAAACATCTGTCAGATGTGTCACTGGTGAAGATTTTCTCCCCTCTGTGGGTTTTCTCTTCACTTCCTTGGTTACTTCTTTTGATTTGCGGAAATTTTTTAGTTTAATGAGGTCCCATTTGTTGATTCTCAGCCTTATTTCCTGAGCAGTTGAAGTCCAGTTTATAAAATCCTTTCCTACACCTATATTTTGTAGGTTATTGTGTGCTCTTGGCATTTGTCAAATATCAGGCAGCTGAAATTGTGTGTACTCATGTTTGGGTCTTAAATTATGTTCCATTGCTCCATGTGTCTTTTTTTTCAGTACCAATAACATGCTGTTTATATGAGTATAACTCTGTAATATAGTTTGAGATCTGGTATAGTAATCCCCCCAGCATTGCTCTTTGTCCTTAGTGTTGCTTTGGCTACTCAGGTCTTTTGTGCTTCCATATGAATCTTAGAATGTTTTTTTTTTTCTAATTCTGTAAGTAGCATGAGGATTTTGATTGGCATTGCATTGAATCTATAAATGGCTTTTATAGGATGGTCATTTTCACAATATTAATTCTTCCAATCAATGAGCATGGGAGGTCCCCCCATCTTCTGGTGTCTTCCTCAATCTCTTTCTTTAAAGATTTAAAATTTTCATTGTAGAGATCTTTGATGTTTTTGGTCAGGTTTATTCTGAGATCTTTTTTTTTCCTCAAGGTTATTGTGAAAGGGAGTGTTTCCATGTACACTTTCTCTGATTATTATTGGTATATAGACTTTTGTAGATTAAATTTGTAACCTGCCACTTTACCAAAAGTGTTAATCATTTCTAGGAGTTTTCTGATGGAAAATTTGGCATCTCTTAGATATAATATATTGTCTTGAAAAACGGATAATTTGACCTCTTCTTTTCCAATTATTACTGCTTTAATTTCCTTCTCTTATCTTACTGCTCTTGCAAGAGTTTCAAGCACTATATTATAAAGGAGTGGAGATAGTGGACAGTCTTTTCTGGTTCCTGATTTTAATCGGAATGCTTCTAGTTTTTCTCAAATTTAGAATGACGTTGGCTGTGGGTTTGTTGTATATACCTTTAATTATGTTGAAGTGTGTTCCCTCCAGTCCAATCCCTTCTAGGTCTTTGAATATAAATGCATGTTGAATTTCATCAAAGGCCTTCTCTGCATCTATTGAGATGACCATGTGGTTCTTGTCTTTGAGCCCATTTATATGATTTATGATGTTTATTGACTTACATATTGAACCATCCCTACATCTCTGGAATAAAGCTGACTTGACCATGGTGGATAATTGTTTTGATGTGTGCTGTATGTGGTTTACAAGTATTTTGTTGAGAATTTTTGCATCTATGTTCATTAAGGTTATGGGTCTATATTTTTCTTTTTTGGTTTTATCTTTACCTGGTTTGGGTATTAGGGTGATGCTGACTTCATAGAAGAAATTTAGAAGTTTTCTCTCTGTTTCTATCTTTCTGAATAAATTAAGTAGTATTGGATATAGATCTTCTTTAAATGTCTTGTAGAATTCTGCTGTAAATCCATCTGGACCTGGGCTTTTTTTTGTTAGGAGGTTTTGTATTACTGTTTCAATTTCCTTATGTGTTATGGGTCTGTTTAAGCTGTTGATCTCTTCTTGGTATAGTTTTGGTGATTCCCATGATTTTAGATACACATCCATTTCTTTTGGCCTTTCAAATTTAGTCATGTATAGATTTTTAAAGTGTTCCCTTATAATGTTCTGGATCTTTTGGGTGTCCGTTGTGATGCTTCCCCTTTCATCTCTGATTTTGTTGATTTGGAGGTGCTCTTTCTTTCTTTTGATTAACTGGGTTAAGGGTCTGCCAATCTTGTTTATCTTTTCGAAGAACTATCTCTTGGATTCATTGATTATATTGTTTTCTTTCTTTCTATATCATTGATTTCTGCTCTGATTTTTGTTATTTCTTCTTGTCTGTTGGGTTTGGGTTTAACTTGTTGCTGCTTTTCAAGTGTCTTGAGTTGCAATGTTAAATCATATATTTGTATTCTTTCTGATTTTTTAATGTAGGCACCAAGAGCATAAATTTCCCTCTAAGGACTGCTTTTAAAATGTCCTAGAGGTTTTGTTGTGTTGTATTGTCCTTTTCATTTTGTTCCAGAAATACCTTTATTTCTTTCTTAATTTCTCCTTTGACCCATTCATCATTCAGGAGTGTGTTGTTTAATCTCCATGAGTTCATGTAGTTACTAGGGTTTCATCAGGTGTTTAAGCTTTATTGCATTGTGGTCTGATAGAATGCATGGAATTATTCCAATTTTTTTTTGTATTTGTTGAGGCTTGTGTTGTGCCCCAGTATGTCGTCAATTTTGAAGAAAGTTCCATGGGTCACTGAATAGAAAGTATATTATTTGGTGCTTGGGTGGAATATTCAGTAGATGTCTGTTAGATCAATTTGACGTGTGACATTTTTTAATTGAGATGTCTCTCTATTCTTTGTATGGTTGACCTGTCTAATAGAAACAATGGGGTATTGAATTCCCCTGCTTTTAATGAATTAGAATTAATCTGGGTCTTAAAGTCCTGTAGTACTTTAAGTACTTTTCATGAAGTTGGTTGCACCAGAGTTTGGTGCACATATGTTAATGATTGTAATATCTTCTTGGTCAATTGTTCCTTTGATCAGAATGAAGTGGCTCTCTTTATCTCTTCTTATTAGTTTTAGTTTGAAGTCTATTTTGTCAGATATTAGAACTGCAACTCCTGCTCTTCTCTTAGTGCCATTTGCTTGGAATATTTTTTTCCCAAGGTACTGCCTGTCCTTAAAAGTGAGATGGGTTTCTTGCAGACAGCAAAAACATGGATTATGTTTCTTAATCCATTCAAGTAGCCTGTGTTTTTTGACTGGGAAGTTCAGTCCATTGATATTTAAAGTTATTAATGAAAGATGTGTATTGAGTCCTGTCATTTTGATTTTTGTTTGTATTCTTGGTCTAACTGTGCATTTCCACAGTTATGCCTTTATTTAGTTTCTTTTTGTTACCCCTTGAGTATAGTTGTTCCTTTCTTCAGCTCTTTGTATTGCTTCAAGAATTCTCTGAAGGGCTGGTTTTGTGGAGATGAATTCTCTCTGCTATTTATGTCATGGCAGATTTTTCTTTCCCCTTCAACTATTAATAGACATTTTGGCTGGGTAGACTATTCTGGGTTGGCATCTGTGGTCATTTAGAACTGAGAATACTTTGGTACAGGCTCTTCTGGTGTAGGCTGAACATTACTCATTCCTTGGAAAAAATAAGCCAGCCAGGGGCAAGATGAGGAGCACTCTGGGAAGAGGGGTGGAGCTGCCCAGGAGAGGGAGAGTTACCTACAGAGAGTTAGCCAGGCTAACCCTTTGAAATAATGTATGGGGCCCCTCCGCCAATAACCCGGCCAGCGCAGCCCCCGGGGGATGAGAAGTCAGCCCCTGACTATTTAAATGTGTTGCAATCCCTTGCCAAAGTACAGCAGGAAATTTGGCCCCTAATCAAAGCATACTATGATGGGGAAAAAACCCCAATTGTGGAGCATGGCATAGTCCCAGGGGATATAGTCTGGGTAAAAAGACACAAAGTAAAAACTCTTGAACCCAGATAGAAGGGACCTTATGTTGTATTGTCTACCACCCCCACTGCCCTAAAGGTTGACGGCATCACTCCCTGGGTTCACCACTCCCACATTCGGAAGGCCTTGCCCCTTGAAGACGCGGAATTTGGTGT
>NW_008330482.1:440217-442448 GCF_000622305.1 Nannospalax galili
AATTTACTGCTTGTAACCAATTAACTCAACTGGAGACACAGGCATCCAGAGATAGGGGCAAGCGCTACAGCCCTCCCCCCCGGAGCCTGACCTGATCTGTGTCATGTCACGTAGACATGTCTGCTTACACAAGATAACAGGAAAGAGTTGTGCCAGGCCAATACCACCCATCTCTCCCCAGTTGAGACACCTGAAGGGAGTTGTAACATTTTTTGTTATTGGTTTGTGAAATGCTTGCTTTGAAACTATTGGTTGTATAAATGCGGGCTTTTGTGTAATGGTTGTGGGAACCTATATAATCTTTACCTAAAATTGCCTCAGGGTCGATAGCTCTAACCAGACCTGCATGTCTTGGAAGGACGGTCGGCCCCAGCTAGCTGGTTTAATAAAACTCTGCTTGATTTTTGCATCTCCATACTTGTGCATTTGTTCTCCTGAAGAGACCCACCGAGTAACGGACCCTAACAGTAGAAGCTTTCAGGTCACTGGAAGCTTGCACATGTGAACTTGCGGCAGTGGTGGCATCGAGCATAGGACCCATGCCAACTCAATCAGACAAGGATCCAGAGTGGAGAGAGGGAAATGGGTGACAGTCCAGCCCTAATCTGGGAACTATTGGAGATGATCACTACTGGGTAAGGGAGAGGAGGCCTTACTTATGATCCCTAGATAGGCTGACTAGACTCCAGTGATGAGTTTGCACCAAAGGACATCTGTGTACAAATGCTTCACTGGATAGGACTTAACAAGCATAGAGGAATACATAAGGTCCAGTGTGGGAGTGGGGAGCATGGATGGAAGAGGGGGTCTAAATTTGATTAAGAATGGGTTTATGAAATGTACTAAAAAATTAAGAAAAAGATTTCTTTTTAAAATCAGAAAAAATTATATACTTGAATTAGGTAAAATATTGTAAATAGTGAATAGAACAAAGATGAAATTGCAATGTTTATCAGGAAAGATTTTTTCTTAAGATAGGACTTCTAAAGCCAGGCATGGTGGTGCACACCTGGTAGTCCAGCAACTTGGGAGACAGAAGCACGCAGATCTCTATGAGATAAAGGCCAGCTTGGTCTACATAGCAAGTTCCTGGTCAACTGAGGCTATAGGGAGACCCTGACTCAAAAAAAAAAAAAAATAGAGCTTCTCTTTGTAACACAGACTAACGTCAAGCCCAGGTAGCTCAAACTGGTCTCCTAAGTGCTAGGCTGATTGAAATGTGCCACCGTGTCTGCCTCAGAAAAGATTTAATTGTATGATAATTTAAATGTTAAAATGCAGGTAAGTGAAGAGGGAAATCAATAGTCTTATGCAAAGGAATCAATTAAGCCTTAAGGAAATCTTACCATTGGACTTGTAGATGCAGCTTCAGGACCATATGCTAGGGGAAGCAAGCCGGACATAGAAAGAAACATACTGTCTCATCTCACTTGGATGCAGAACCTCAAAAGAGAAAAGCTCCAAATTCTATAGAAACAATGAGACAACAGTAGGGTGGGAGTGGGGAAATAAGAAGAGGCAGGTCAAAGAATACTAAGTTACAGACATATGGGATAAAAAATTCTAGAGATGTAATTGTGTCGTTTGGGTTTTTTATATATAACAAAGTAAATTTTGGGTGCTCTTGACTTTCAATCCTAAAAAGGGTATCCATCTATGGGAAATAATGGATTTGTTCATTTTTTGGACTACAGCCAAAATTTCACTAATGTAAAAAATAATACTAGCGCTCCTGGCCCGCTCTCCCGCCCTCAGGCCTCTCTTGGGGGGTAAGTCTACCGTGCAGCCCTCCGCGCCTTGACACTGCCAGCTGCGCTCACCCTTCCATCTCCCCCGCTGTTCTCTACTCCTAGCTTGGGCCCTGTGCCATTCCTAGTCTTGGGGCCCCAGACACCTGGGGAGCCACTGCTGATTCCTGACCCTGTTCACCCCCACCGGCTTTGTGCCTTCCTTGGGCCCCAGGAGCACTGCCTCCGACCCGGACCGCCGTCACCTCTCTCTGCTCCCCCGGACCTGCACCACCTGCTAACTCTCCTGGCCTTCTACCCTATCCTCAGGCCTCTCGGGGTGGGTCCACGGCGGAGCCTTCCGCGCATTGACTCCCCCGGCCTCATTCACGCTTCCATCTCCACCGCTGTTCACTGCTCCTGGTTTGGGCCCTGCGCCATTCCTGGTCTTGGGTCCCCAGACACCTGGGGAACTGGTGCTGCTTCCTGATCGTTTTCAATCAG
>NW_008330482.1:450563-468999 GCF_000622305.1 Nannospalax galili
TAATACTAGCATTGAAAAAAAATAGCGGACCTTATTAATAGATTTGGACTGACAGGAGAAAAAATTCATTAACTTGAAAGCAGATCCACTGAGATTGTTCAGTCTAAACAACAGAAGGAAGGAAGAAAAAGAAAACCCCAGGGACCTGTGGGACACCATCAGTGTACAAATATACACATAATATAAACCCCAGAAAAAAAGAGAAAGAGTATTTGAAAAAAATGCCAAAACTTTATCAAATTTGATGAAAATCTTCATAAAGTCTGTGACAATCTGAGGATCCCAACAAACCTGAGGTAGGATAAACTCAAATGGATACAGATAAGATACCCCACAGTCAAACTACCAAAAGACAAAGACAAAGACTCTGGAAAGCATCAAGAGAAGTCATTCATCACACAAATCCTGCCCTGGAACTCAGCTTCCCAGAGTTCCTCCTCAAACAGTCCAGATGGAATCTGAGGTCACAGTCATTTGAGAGTCATCAGCTGTCACTATTGGTGAAGTCCAAGAAGGACGAGGTCAAGGTCTTTTCAACATTTTGGGTGCTTTCTCCTTTCTATAAGCCTCTTACCTGGGACCCCATCCTGGCTCCATCCATCCTGTAAGTCAGAACTGAGTGGCTACCAAGAGGTCCCTGCAAACAGTGCTGGGATGAGCTTGTGAAGACGCATCACTGGGGGTGTGATGTGATAATGACTGCCAGTCTCTGAAGGCTGCAGGACCTTCCCAGTTGCGATGAGCTAAGCAGTAAGTAACCATTGGCTTCAGGCTCTATAGTATTGGTTAAAGCATGAAATTATATGTAACGTTGCCCTTAAAAATAAGTCCTAGCCTTGAAGTATGATTTTGAATAACAGGCATGTTTTGTTGGTTTTTAAGAATAGCTACAGAGACACATATTGACAGTTTTACATTGATCTTTCTGATGCATGTATGCATATTTGAATTTACTTATTTTAATTTTCTCAAATACTGTTTTTACACATATTTATTTTGGTGTGTGTGTATGTGTGAGGGTATGCATGTTCCACAGTGCATGTGTGGAGGTTAGACAACAAGTTACAGAGGTAGGGTTCTGTCCTTGTCATACTATGGTTCTTTTGTCTGTAATAGGCTAAGTTCTTCACCTCAGTGCCATGCCAATCTCCCACTGTGTGGGTTCCAGGGATCAAATTCAGCTTGCTGGGCTTGGCCTCAAGTGCCTTTACCCACTGAGTCATCTCACTGAGAAAAACTTGGAGATGATTTTCCTCCCACTATTCTCACTCAGGAGACTGCCATTCATTCAGCTCCTGTTTCATGAATATCTGCTCTATGCCAGATGGACCTAGAGATGGGGAACAAAGCATTCCTAACAGGACAGGAGGGCAACACTCCATCTGAGTCTGAGAGGCCCAGAGGCAAGGCTGTCTACAGAAGGTGACTCCTTACCTGCATCTGGAAGGATCAGATAGGCAAAGAGAAGTTAGGCCAAGCTATCCAGGGGGAGACTGGCATGGCCCTGAGGTGAAGAACTTAGCCTATTACAGACAAAAGAACCATAATATGACATAGACAAAATTGAAGATCTAAAAGTCATGGAAATAACAACATATTAGACAGAAAGAGCCATCATATGATATAAGCAAGATCAAACTTCTAAAATTCAATTATATTCAGCAAAGATGTTTTTATCACAGCTCTAAAAAGAGTTTTATATTAGATGCTGGGTTATAGAGACAGTTGGAAGACACAATCACACATGTTAAGGATGTCAGGTAGCAACAGGAGGACACAGGTGGATAGAGATGAAGGGATAGGAAAGAACTGAAGCCCACATGGGAGGAAAAGGAACTCTCAGAAGAGGACAGTCTGCTTTGGTATAGAAGAAGCAAAGTTCAGGTTGTGCCTAGAGAATTACCTGTCACATGGAGCACAGTGGAGACTGAACAGGAGCATAGAGACAAGCAGTAGTAAGTTGGCCTTGGTCTTTGGGTTCTGGATGGAGTCATTGCAGGCTTATAAGCAGGTATGATGCAAGGTAGGATTTTAAAATCCCTAGGCCTGCACTATGGAGGAAACAGCAGGATCAACATCACAGACCAGTGAGGCTGGAACAGACATCCTAGCCAGAAGTGGCCTTGGGAAGATGGAGCAGAAGATATGAAGGATCAGAATGGAAAGGGCTTGGTGAAAGGAGAAATCTGATGGGCAAGAGGTAGAGGTCAGTGGAGTCTCAGATTTTTGGTTTGTATCATTGGAGGAAAGGAGATCACCAGCTATGCATAGCATAACACACACACACACACACACACACACACACACACACACACACCACCTGTGAGTCTGCCCTTCTCCATTTCCTGCTCCCAAGCAAGAAGTAAAAAACACAAGAAACACCCAAAAAATCTTTCTCAAGTTTCTCATGTTGTTCCACAGTATGAGGTCCACTAAGTCAGGCCAAACCCTTGCAGCTTCTTGCAGAAAGCACATAATGCCTACGCACTGCTGTGCATGCACCCTGTTGTCTATCTGCACTAAACCTTTCCCTGCACTCAAACCAGTTATTTTCTAACTTTGTGACCTATATTAGTAGTTACCTGATTTTGGTGGATTGCTCTGATATCTGCTACCTCAGATATATGGCAGCATTTAGAATCTTTGCTTTTCTCCTCCCCCGCCCTGCCCTTCTCTCCCCTCTCCTCTCCTCTCTTCTCTTCTCCTTCTTTCCGTTTCCCCCTCCTCTCCTTTCTTCAAGTAGTGTTTGTGTATGTGACAATAGTTTTTACAAGAGACACATGCAGCCACCACCCAAGCAGACACAGGGTGCTTCCAAGCCCCCCAGAAGCCCCTCTCAGGTGCTCACAAATCACAGCCCTTGGTGACTCCTCAGTTGTTTCCCCTCCCCAACCACTTCCCTGGCTACAGAACTCACATCCTTGCTTTTGTTCTTTGTGTATAACTAAAGTATGCTCCCTACATGATGGGCTTCTGCTTGTTTGGAACCTTTATTCTTTGAAATCCCTTGATTCTACTCCTTTTAACCATGTTTAGAAGATGCATCCACGTTGTGTGCTATAATTCTGCCGTCTGTTGCAGGAATGGGCCGCTATATTGCATTCTTTCCTATTATGACAGTCACTGGGTTGTTTCCATGATAAGTTCTTGTGGCTAAACTCTTTGAATATGCTTGTGTGTGTGCCCTAGTCACAATTTGGAAGTGTCCTTGGGGTTCATATCTGTAAGTAGAATTTCTGTCTTCACTGATGTTCCTTCCATGTTACTCAACATTGTATGAGTGGTTCCTGCATTTTGCATCCTCACTAATATCTGGCATTGTCTCATCTTTTTGTTTTGTTTTATTTTTGAGAATTTCATTCATGAGTATTGTCTTTGTATTATTTCCATCCCTCTCAGTCCCCCTCCGATTCCTCCCACGTCCACCAAACTCCCTCTGTCCTTTTCTTTGATTACATATATAATAAGAGAACAAGAAATTGAGACGTGTGTGTGTGTGCGTGTGTGTGTGTGTATGTGTGTGTGTGAGCATGTGTGTGTGTGTGTGTGTGTGCGCGCACGCGCACATGCGCATGCTCGTAATGCCCACTTGGATTAGGTAACAACTCAGGGAGCTAGTCCCCGGAGAAAACTGAGCCTCTCCCTTTCCCTCATCATCCATTGATTGCCTGTAGCTCTTCATTTTGAGGTGGGACCCCATGAAATTTCCTCTATCCATCTTGGCATGTCAAGTCTCATCTTCTTGCATTAAACCTCTGTTCCCCCAAATACTTCATTTAAAAATATTCTATTAGTTATTTGTATTTTCTCTGTATGAGTGTTTTGACTGCAAGTACATCATGTGTGTGCCTGGTGCCTGCAGAGGCCAAAAGAGGAGGTCGGATCCCCTGAGATTGTAGTTAAGGATGGTTGTTAGCCACCACGTGGGTGCTAAGAATCAAATGTGGGTCCTCTGCAAGAGCAGCCAGTTCTCTTAACCGCCAACCCCCCCACAAAGTATTTTTCTATTTATTATTTATTTTTAATTTTTATTTATTTTATTTTTATTTGTGTATGAGTGTACTGCCTGTGTGTGTGTAAGTGCACCCATGTCATGTAGCTCCCCCGGAGGTCAGAAGATGGCTTCAGATCCCATGGAGCTGGAGTTATAGATGGTTGTTAGTCACCATGTGAGTGCTGGTTTCTGAACCCCAGTCCTCTGCAGGAGCGGCCAGTGCTTTTAACCACTGAGCTATCTCTCCATCCCTTCAAATAAAATCTTACTAAAACAGTCTCCCTCAATTGGTGGATTTCAGCAACCAATTCTCAAATATTTTGTACTAGAGGAGCCATCCAGTGTGAGAATGAACTCTGCAGAGAGAATGGCAAAGACTTAGATGAGTCCTGAGCAGCTTGACAGACATGAACCCTTTGGGGATGGTGGGACCTTATTACAAAGAAAAGCAAAACTGCTTGTTTTGGGGTTTTGTTTTGTTTGTTTGTTTGTTTGTTTTATCTTTTTGAGACAGAGTCTCCCTGCTGTAGCCCCAGCTGACCTGGAACTCTGTAGTCCAGGCTGGCCTCAAACTCACAGAGATCCACCTGCCTCTGCCTCCCAAGTGCTGAGACTAAAGGCATGCACCACCAAGAAAAACAAAACTATTTGTGATCTACCTCTTAAATTATCATGTCATACTTGTGTACATTGATTTCTGAGTCAGCAGCACTGTGTTTATTGAATCAGACTGTTTTGAGCACACTAGACCTTGAATATATCAGCCAGCTCAAAGCATGGCTACCCATCATGCTTTTCTTCCAAAGTTTGTCTCTCAACGAATCAGAAAATGTGTTCCTGAGGCCTGTCCCCTGGCATGTGATATTCATGGACATGTTCTCTCTGGTGTACCCACAGGGTTTGATGAGCTGACCTGGATGTGGCCCCAACCTCCATCACAGCCACCCATCATTGGGACTGATAGAAGATGCTTCCCTTCAAGGTGAGCAAATGGATGGGGCTGGCTTGCTTCCAGTCACTGGTACACTCCTCACCTAGTGTTCCTCAGAAGAAACTAATCCACAAGCTACAAGAGGAAAAGGCTTTTCGAGAAGAGATAAAAAAGTTCCATGAGAAAATAGAAGGCTTCAGGGAAGAGATATGGAATTTCCGTGGCAAGATCCGGGGCTTCCGGGGTCAGATCCTGGGTTTTGGGGAAGAAGAAAGACCTTTCTGGGAAGAAGAGAAAACTTTCTGGAAGGAAGAAAAAAACTTCTGGGAAATGGAAAAATCTTTCCGAGAAGAAGAGAAGACATTTTGGAAAAAATACCGTACTTTCTGGAAAGAGGACAAGGCCTTCTGGAAAGAGGACAATGCCTTGTGGGAAAGGGTTAGGAATCTTCTTCAGGAGGACAAGGCGCTATGGGAGGAGGAAAGGGCCTTGTGGATAGAGGAGCGAGGCCTGCTTGAGGAGGAAAAGGCCCTGTGGGAAGATAAGAAGTCCCTCTGGGAGGAAGAGAAGGCTCTCTGGGTGGAAGGGGGCCACCTCCTGCTCCTTGGGGAGCAGAGGCCCCCAAACGAAGAATTACAATCACCAGTGTTTCCCCGAGGCCGGGCATAGTGAGCACAGGAGATGCAGGGCCATGGGGTTCACATGCCGCTGGACTGGGATCCAAGTCGAGAGTGACCCCATGTACTTGAGGAAATAGGTATGTCCTTGTCTCCTTGCTGTGAAAGCTCCAATAAACTCCTGAGGAGAGAACCGCTGGATTGGGATCCAAGTCGAGAGTGACCCCATGTACTTGAGGAAATAGATATGTCCTTGTCTCCTTGCTGTGAAAGCTCCAATAAACTCCTGAGGAGAGATTAGAAAAAAAAACAGCTCACGGAAGGCTGGCTACATTTTTTTCTGATTGTTTCTCATATTCCCATCTTCCAGTGTACTGACGGCCACTGAGAGACTGGTTCCAGAGAATTCCCCAAATCCTCTGCCTGTGGGGGTGTTTGTGAGTAAGATTGGGAAGGAGACACTCAGACAGTGCCAGCCAGAAACATGTAGGGATAGAGAGTGGCTGAGCTATCTTACTTCTGTCTCCCTGTGGGGGTGATCATTTCCCCTTTATTCTGGTCAGTCTGGGAGGCCTGGCATGGGCTGACAGACTTCCAGAAGCCTGTCAGACTCCCATGGATAAAAGCATGAGAAAGGGCCCTTAACGTGGACTTGAGGCTCAAGAGCATCCTTTAAGATCAATGACCTTTTCTGACAAAGGAGACAAAGTAGGTCTGGGAGCTATAAGGAGTCTGCCCTGCCTTGACTCTGTATATTTCCATCCAAGAGTCTCACTGCACCCTCAGGTTCTTTGTTTGGACTTCTTGCCTTCATTCATTTAAAACTAAAGGCCTCCAGGGAGGTAACAGGTTAAACGAATGCACCGGCATGGTTAAGCAGGCTGTGTGCTCAACATTTCTTCTGGAGGTGGGAAGATGGATGGTCTCTACAGGGACTTGATATGGAAATGACCGGAAGCGGAGGAGTAAGAAACACCAAGACAAACACATCTGCCTTTCTCTTCAGCCGACTAGTTCCTTCACTGTTACTGATGCATTACCTCACCTTTGTGGATCCCATGTAACTCAATAACACTTTCATGCAAACGCATGTAACCTTCCCCGTAACTCTGGGTTGACAAGGAAGGTACATACTCCCATTGTGTAGATGAGGAAACATCTAGAGAAGTGAAGTGATTATGCGTAGCTGGGAAGCAGCAAGGGGAAGGGTCAGGAATAGAACCCATCTCCTCTGCCCCTGGGTCTCCAATGCAACATGGCTCGTGGCAGCTGACCTGAGCTGATAATGGCTGCCACACTGCAGAAGCCTTAAGTACTTTGGAATTTCACTGTAGTTCAGGGTAGTAGTGGAGAAATGGAGAAGATGCAGACATTACAAAATTCTAAGATATGCTGAACAAACATTTTCAGTACCAGGAGAGAAGGCCAGCCTGCAGGAGCAGCCAGGCCTCTGTGGCTTCAGTCACTCAGGAAATTCCGGGTTCTCCACAAGGCTTTAGATTCTCAGAGTAATCAGGGTCATTGGGAGCAGCTCTTTCCTTTGTCTGACCCCATTCTCAGCTCGGCATGGTCACTGGCCAAAGGCTACAGGAACTATGATATTATGGTTTGGATAATGCTGCCCAAAGGCCCACGTGTTGGGCCTTTAACAATTGCTTATGTAACCTTCCCCATAAATTTGGGTTGACAAGGAAGACACAGAAGAGGAAACAGAGGCAAAGAGATTCCATGTGGCCAGGCAAACAGCAAGTAGAAGGGCCCTGGGTCCAGATCCCTTTCTAATATAACCTGGCTCATGGTGGGTGATCATAAAGGTCACCTTACCTTAAGAGGTAGGGTCCAGTGAGAGGAAGTTGAGTCACTGGGAGTATATCCTCAAAGGGGTCTGGGGACCCTAGTCTCTGACTCTCTTTGCTGAGCAGCTTCTTTTATTACATGCCCCCACCATGATGGGCTACCTCACCATGGGCTCCAAAACAACAGACCAACCAACCATTGATCAAAACCTCCCAAACCATGAGCCAAAATAAACTTTTCCAATTTGTAAGTTGGTTGTCTTGGACTTTTTTATTATAATAAAAACCTGGCACATGGAGAGAACAAGATGTTGAGTTAGACACTCAGATTTCAAGTGTCTGCTGAAGCCCACACCCAAGACTATCTGGTCAGTGGGTGGCACATGGGATGGCAAAAGTCCCCAGAGCACCAAAAAGTGCAGATCAAGCAGTCTCCAGGGATTCTAACAAAAACAAAATTATGGAGTATTAAACCTAAAATGAAAGCTACTGGACTGAGACTATAGCTAAGTGCTGTAGCATTTGCTTAGCATGTGTAATGTCATAGAAAGAAAGAAAGGAAATGGAAAAGGAAAAAGAAGATACGTAAACCAGTTGGCGGGAACCAGGAGCACACGATGAGAAGAGATTGCCCTTGTTTTTCTCAGTGCTCCATAGAGACCACTGCGAGAGACAGCTGCCATTTGACCAGCGCCTGGAGAAGCTACCCAGAGAGGAGAGGTGGGCCTCTCTGATTCTTTCCCTCACTCAGTAAAACAGCTGTGACCTTTCAGTGTCCCAGGTTCTGCTCTCCTGGGTCTAGGTGAGGAAATGGGTAGGTCTATCAGCCAGTGTGTCTCAGGGCAGCCAAGGCTGGGACAGACCCATGGAGTGATGCTTTGCTTTTCTCTTAAGCTATTTTGGAAGGTAAGTGGGGACTTCTGGAAAGGGTTCCTAGGGGGGAGGTGATGGCTGGGAGAAGCCTATCAATCGAGTAAGAATGAGCTAAAGACTGGGGACTGAGAGATAGGATGAATTCCAGGCACAGAGAAGGGCAGAGCACAGGGCTTTGAGGAGCTACAAATCCTTGAGTGAATGTGGAGGGAATATGGGGCAGTGAATTGGAAAAGCAGTGCTGATATAAGGGAGCCACCAAGGAGTGGCAAGGAAGGGAATGACATTTATTTAAATTTAGCTTAAAGTGTTATTTGGTGTTGGAGACCAAGTCAAAGGAGAGTGCTCTACCACTGAGTCTCATCCTCAGTTCAGATTTAAATTTTAGAAACAGCATCTGATAATTCAATAAACAGCACTGGGCTCAGTTGAGAACTTCTTGGAAATATAGAATCACAGGTCTCAGTCCAATCTATCAAATTACGGTTCTCATTTTAACAAGGTCCCTGGGTGATTTGTTTGGATTTAAAGTTGAAGGCATATTTCTGTAAAATAAGTGAATACAGGAAGCTAGAGTGAAGAAATGTTGAGACTATTCATCAGATCACAGCAGAGTCCAAGGAAAGGGTACTGGATTTGGGTGAAAAAACAGTGGGGTTAGGATACAGAAGAACCACATCTCGGAAAGGCAGATAAGCATCTGTTGGCTGAGGGATGGGTGGGATTTGAGCAATGCAGGAGAAACAGGTGTCAAGAATTTGTAGGCTCCTCATAGGGACAATGAAGGGATGGTTGTGCCCATGTCACCAAGAAGACCCAAGAATGGTGAGGAGAGAGGAACAGTGTAGTTTGTAACATGCAAGATTGCAGGTTTCCATTGCCTGCTCTGAAGAGCAAGTTTTTAAGCTTGGTCAGTATGTGAATGAGTTCAATCTTCCCGTTATAGCCACTCAATAAGAAATTGTGCAGTTAGCACCTGTGTGAAATAAAAATCACTCATCAGTTAACTATCATCTACTTGCTCATACAAACATCATTATGCCTTGCTGACATCATGCCACATCTGGGGATGAGTTGATTCCTGCCCATATAAACCTTTCAGTCCAGCAGAGGATCTTATCACCACAGTGTATGGATTTGTACAATGTGACAAATACAGGGGTGAGGCTCCCTCTCAGACAGGACACTCCAGCTGTGTACCCCCCTGGAGTGTGTTTAAACATAGAACAAAATATGTAGAGATAATCAAAAAACAAACTATCCTCAAAAGAAAAATCTCAGAAGAAGAAACTGGCTACTACTAATCACTGGGAGACACTTCACTGTCAGCATAGCTCCCAGATGAAAGAGAAGCTCATGAACGTGGCTTCTGGTCACTGGGTCTGTTTGCGCAAGTGGCGATAGATTTCTCCACAACCTTGGCAGCAGCTGAAGCTGCCTCCTCTTAATATGTCATCCATGATGTTACTGCCAAGTTCCTGAGAGATTTCCTCAATGTCTGTTAAGACACTGCCAGGTATCTAAGGGGACAGCTCAGTATCCCTACAGTGATCTCTTGGTGGGCAGCGGTATTGTTTACACTGATTTGGTCTCCTATGACTGATACTGGCCAATTCTTCAATAACAGATGATGCCTGAGAAAACTGGTCTTCTCATTACTAAACAACGACCAACTGAAACATGCTTATGATACAGTCTCTGAGGAGGGCATCAAAGTTTTAAGTCACCTCTGGCTTAAATTATCTCCAGGAAAGGATCTCACTTACTTTCTCTGTTATGGTTTTTATATGAAATGTCCACCATAGGTGGCTCATGTGTCAAATGCTTGTCCCCAGTTATTTTGGGAGGTGGTGGATACTGAGATGGAGTTGAAGGAAGTAGGTCACTGGGACATGCCTTTGAAGGTTATATCTGGGACCTGATTTCTCTCTCTCTCTCTCTCTCTCTCTCTCTCTCTCTCTCTCTCCCCTTCCTATCTGCCATGTTTCTGCCTCACAATGTTCTTCTTTTCCCAGAATCAATGGAGCCAAAAACTATGAAGGAAAATCTCTGAAAGTGTGAATGTCAACAAACCTGTCCTCATTTTTAATTGCTCTCTCAGGTATTTTGGTCACAGTGATGAAAAGGCTAACAAACACACCCTCTCTACCTTATCATCCCTAGATTCACCTGAGAATTTAGAGAAGACATCTACCAGTAGTCTAGTTGAATCCCTCCATTAAATAAAGAAATCATGTACAGTGAGGGGACTCCTTGGGTTATAATAAGGGTGGAGTCTGACTTCTCTGTTATTCTCTCCATCTTATGTCATCAGCCTCAGCAAATTTCCTCACTGTCTCATGATGGACTGCTTCCCATGGTCTACTGTGCTAGTACCAGGCTTCCTGAATTCTCTTGTTGGGCTGGGATATAGGTTAGTGATAAAACACTAAGCACTTGCATGCTCAAGGCACTAGGTGGTTGTGAGCCACCAATTTGTGTGCTGGGAATCAAACTCAGGTCCTCTGGAAGAGCAGCAAATACTCTTAACCATTGAGCTATCATTGAGCTCTCTCTCCAGCCTCTCCCTCACAACCCTTGGTGGCTTTTTAACCATCGGTATCAATGTGAATAGTTTCACCCTTGTTTCCTAAATGAAGGTGCACGAAGACACATACTACGGCCTTTAAAAAAACTTTTACTGTCCTAATTCAGTAATTCATATGTTCTATTCTCATGTAATGATCAAAGCTCTGAGTTCTGTATATTTGTCTGTGACAGTCTGAGTTCTGAAGTTCAAGAAGATAAGAAGTAGCCAGTTTTTTTCTCCCTTTCTTGGTGTTTGTTCCAATTTGGTTCCCTGTTGCTATGATAAACATGACCAAAGCAACTTGGGGAGTAAAGGGTTTATTTAGCTTCCAGGTTACAGTCCATCATCAAGGGAAGCCAGAGCAGGAACTCAAGGCATGAGCCTGGAAACAGGAGCTGAAGCAGAGACCATGGAGGAACACTGCTGACTGGTTTACTTCCCCTGGCTCGCTCAGCTACCTTTGTTATACAGCCTAGACACACTTGCCTAATAATGGCACTGCCCACATTGGACTGGACCCTCCTACATCAATTAACAATTAAGAAAATGCCTCGTAGACATGGTCACAGGCCAATCCCATGGAGGAAATTTCTCAACTGAGGTTCCCTGTTCCTGGGCATCTCTAGTTTCTGTCAAGTTGACAAAAACTAACCAGCATAATTGACCCCTCATCAATTTGACACACAAACATGTCACTTTAAACTAGAACCTTTCATTCTTGTTTATCCCCAAGATCTCATGTCAGTGTCACAATATAAAACATAGTACTTTAAAAGTCCCACAGTCTTTTAAAAATTTCATCACTTAGAGGTCCAATGCCTCTTTAAAAATCCAGTCTCTTAATTGGGCACCTGTAAAATCAGAAACAAGTTACATACTTTCCTATTTCAAAAGGGAAGAGTCCAGCATCCACACTTAAATCAAAACAGAATCTCAAATCCAGCAATACAAAAAGCTCATCCGGGTCTAACTCATCTTCTGGGCTCCAAAGGCTTGCACAGTCACACTTCTCCAGCTCTGCTGTCCAGAACACAAACAGCTTGTCTCCTAGGCTCAAAATGGCTCCACTCTATGCCTGCCATTGTCCTTGTGGCTATTCTATAGTCCCAGTATCTCCAATATGCTGGGGACCTCCACTGTAACAGAGGACTTCAGCTTAACCAGTGGCCTCTCTTGACCTCACACAGCGTCAAACCTCAGATTCTCCCCATGGCCCCTCAGCCCTAGGGTCTTCACTGAAACTGAGGCTGAAACATCACCAATCTTGGTCTCACACAGTGTCGAGCCTCAGCTGTTCTCTATGACCCCTTCATGCCTTCAAAACTAGTACCATGTGGAAGACTTACACATTACCAAGTTCAGTTTCCAGTTTGAGATGCAGCCTTGGCTTCCTCTGGACCACAATTTCTTGTGCTGACCCTGAATAAACACTTCCAAGAGTATTTAGCCTCAGATATACTGGCCTCAATAATAGCAGCTGATTTTTAGCTCCAGCTAACCAGCATCCATTGTTCTAGTAAAGCAAAAGTTTGACATCAGTAGCACTAGCCTCTTATTAATCGTAGTTAATTCTTCAACCCCAGATGACCATAAACAACAGATTTTTAATTCAAAATATCACACCAACAGCCCAATAGAGTCTTTGAGAGCCTTTCAAACTTCCCTCTGAAACTTCACAAGCCAGCTCCATTGTCTGCTATGCTCTCCCAAGCCAGGCTCTGTCATCTGCAGTGCTCCCAGCACTCTTATCTCCCAACTTCTTATAAGGCAGGTCACTAAGCTCTGAGCATGCAACCACTTTTCCAGTCCAAATTTCCAAGTACTTCCATATCCTCCCACAGCCAACATGGTCAGGTCCATCACAGCAACACCCTACTCTCTGGTACCAATTTAAGTTGTAGTTTGGTTTCCTGTCACTGTAATAAACACCATGGCCAAAAGTATCTTGGGGAAGAAAGGGTTTATTTGTTTTACAGATTATAGTCCATCATCAAGGGAAGCCAGGGAAGGAGCTTAAGGCAGGAACCTGGAAGCAGGAACTGAGAGACCATGGAGAACACTTTACTGACTCACTCAACTACCTTTGTTATATAGCCCAGACCCACCTGCCCAAGGGTGGTACTGCCTACAGTTGGCTGAGCCCTCTTACATGAATAAGAAATTAATAAAATGGCTGGGTGCAGTAGTTCATGCCTTTAATCCCAACACTAGTGAGGCAGAAGCATGTGGAGCTCTCTGAGACTGAGACCAGTCTGGCCTACATAGCAAGTTCTAGGTCAGGTGGTACTATAGAAAGACTCTCAAAAAAGGAAGAAAGAAGGAAAGCAGAAAGAAAGAAAGAAAGAAAGAAAGAAAGAAAGAAAGAAAGAAAGCCAGAAAGACAGAAAGACAGAAAGACAGAAAGACAGAAAGACAGAAAGACAGAAAGACAGAAAGAAAAGAGAGAGAGAAAGAAAGAAAGAAGAAAGAAAAAGAAAGAGAGAGGGAGAGGAAGGAAGGAAGGAAGGAAGGAAGGAAGGAAGGAAGTGTTAGATTAAAAAAGGTGACAGGGGTTGAGATTACTGTGAAACAGAGAGGACTCTGACAAAGCGAGAGTTTATTTGGGGGTTAGTGGGGCTGGGACTCAACTCAGGAGTGAGTGAATCCAGCAGCCTAATGGCTGCAGGAGGTGGGTAACTTATAAAGGGAAAAGGGTGTGGAAAAATAATATTTTCCTGCTGTTTTGGGGCTATTTTGGGGCTGTTCAGGGAGGGTATGGGGTCTATACCTGGTGAAACGTATTGAGGTGAAACATATTGAGGAAACGTATTGAGGTGAAACGTATTGAGGAAAACATCTACTGTTTTTTTATAGATACAAGGTTCCAGGAACCCATTGCAGTTACAGGGCTTAGGAAACCTCTTTGTCAGCCTGTGAAGCATGCTCTGGTGATCACAGTGCATTGAGTCACCAATTCCTGGAACTGTTTTGTCAGCTTGCAGGTGGCTGCTAGTTGGCTGACTTAGTTCCTCCTAGGGGCCTTATGGTTTCTGGGTTTGGGGTCCCCTGGACCTGAAATCTATCAGAAAGAAAGAAAGAAAAAGGAAGGAAGGAAGGAAGGAAGGAAGGAAGGAAGGAAGGCCTCACAGACATGACCACAAGTCAATCCCATGAAGGAAATTCCTCAATTGAGGTTCCCTCTTCCTAGGCATCTCTAGTTTGTGTCAAGTTGACAAAAACTAACCACCACAGATGTATTAACTACTCCTCCTTCTCCACCTTTCTTGCCATGATTTGGCATCTTACCAAGATTGAAATTGAAAGTATGGGGAGGCAGGAAGGGGAGCAGAACAGTCCATGACTCTTCTAAGGGTGCAAGTCTAGCTTTGACCTTTTCTGGATTTGAGAGTTGCTTAACGTTGCCTCTTTCTCCTATGGTGACTTTTGTGGTTCCTTGGTGAAGGACCACTCCACTCTGCTAACTTGCCCTCCTCACATTCATTAGCATGGTATGTAACTTCTCATCTGGTCTTTTCAATGGCCCCAAATAATTATGGCACCCCACAATGCCTCCAGAAGACTTCTTGCATGGGAGCTGCAACCTTGGGGTTTTTTTCCTTTACAGGCTTATATTTGATCCATGGAGGGTTATTTATCCAGACAAACTCTGCAATGCAGTTATTCCATAAGCCATAGATCTCTGACCGTTTTAGTCAGTACTATGGTTTGTATCTTAAATGTAACTCCTCTCTAAAAGTTCACTGATTAAAAGTTTAGTTTCTGAATGCTGCCCAGGGATGCAGAGGACAGTGGTGAGAGGAAGGCTTGCTGGCATGGGGATTTGGGGCACTGTCGGGATTCAGGCTTTAGGGCCAAGGACTTTGACAAATCTTGCAGAATACTGATACCTGTAGACTCTAAAATGGACCTCGTGTACAGAGACCCCTGACGCCTTAATGGACAAAAACATGAATCAGTTTGTGTTGTGCCATTCATATCCTTGCACTTTGGGAGAGGATCTCACAATTAAGAGATTGCCTTGAGTCTCAGATAAGACTTTGGACTTTTAAACAATGTTGGAGTTAAGATTATGGGGACTTTTGAAGTTGGACCAAATATAGTTTTTGTACTACAAGAGGGCTAAAAGGGACAGCAAGAATACTAATTGGGTAAAGGCTCCTGTTGCCAAATATAAATGACCTGAGTTTGATCCCCAGGACCCACATGATGGAAGGAAAGAACTAATTCCTGCAAGTTGTCCTCTGACATCTACATGTGCTTGGTGGCACATGCATGTGCACATATACACAGACACATAAATAATGTAATTTAAAAATTTATATAAGGGCTGGAGAGATGGCTCAGTGGTTAAGAACACTGTTCTTGTTTGCAGAAGACCTGGGTTCAAATCCCAGCACCCACATGGCAGCCTTCCTCAAGCGTTGCACAACACAGGTGTGGCTACATACTTGCAGGCAATACACACATACACATCAAAATAGAAATTACATATATTTATATATTCCAGTAGAAGGCAGAGGCAGGTAGAGCTCTTCAAGATTGAGATCAGTCTGGTCTACATAGTGAGTTTCAGGCCAGCTTAGGAAAAAAAATGTATTTTAAAAAATAAAAAAATAAAAATAAAATTTATATAAAAGATGAGCATAAAATTTTAAATAAAAAAAGTTTAGTTTCCATTGCAGTGGTATTCAGTGGGACTTTGGGAAGTGATTAGATCATGAGGCTTGTAACTTCATCAGTGGATTATTCCACTGTGGATTCACAGCTTTGGGGACTATTAGGAAGTGGTGGGAACTTTGGGAGGTAGAATGAATGGGAGGAAATAGGTTACTTGGGTTATGTCTTTGAAGGATATATCCACACACCCCCACCCTGTGCCTCTTGGCTACCATGAAGTGTGAAACCTTGCTCCACCACATGCTCCCACAGTGTTCTGCCTAGCCACAAGTCCAGAAACAGTAGAGCCAAATGAACATAGACTGAAACCATGAGCCCAAATAAATCTTTCCTCTTGACTTGCTCAGGTATTTTGTCACAGCAATGGAAAGCTAGTATCACCCTCTCATCCTTTGGATTTTTTGGATATGATTTAATAACCAAGAGACCATGTCATCTAAACTATAGATCCCATAATTTAGACCCTCTAAATTGATGTCCTTAAAGCTTTTCTGTCTTTTCACCTGGGGAGGTGGTATCTTCTTCCCCACCTCTTTTCCTTTGGTGAGAGTGGGGTGATTTACAACATACTATTTTTTTTAATGGAGAAAGTATCATGTCTCCAGAAATGTCCTACTCTGGACACTTTAACATCTGTGTTGGACAGCTTTAGTTGTCAACTTGACACACCTGGGTAGAGGGTCTCTATTGGGGAACTGCCTCCATTGGACTGGCCTGTGGCCATGGCTGTGGGTATTTTCTTGATTGTTGAGTGATGTAGGAGGGCCCAAGCCACTGTGAGTGGCACCACCCCTGGGCAGGTTATCCTGTATTGTATAAGAAAGTAGACTGAGCACGGGCCAGGGGAGGAAGCCAGTAAGCAGCGTTCCTCCGTGGCTTGTGCTTCAGCTCCTGCCTCCAGGATCCTGCCTTGAGCTCCTATCTTGGGCTCCCTCAGTGATGAACTGTGACCTGGGAGACAAATAAACTCTTTCTTCCCCAAGTTGGTATGAGTCAGAGTGTTTTGTCACTGCAATTGAAAGCAAACTAGTACAGCATCTTTAATGTGTACAAGAGTTTGAGTTATGTACAATTTTTTAGAATCTTCAGTCATAAACTTTATTCTAGAATTTGTCTTTTGTGACTCAAGCCAAAATTTCCATTATTTTGTTAAATCCCTAGAATCTAGTTAATCATTTAACTAATCGAGCTCTAGTACTTGTATTGATTATACTGATCATTTCAACTCCATTGAAGGTTTCTTTTCATACAATGTTTCTCAATGAAGATGCTTGTGGTGGTTTGAGTGAGAAATGTCTCCTATAGGCTCATGTCTTTGAAAATTTGGCCCCTGGTTAGTGGTGCTATTTGGGGAAGGTTATGGAACCCTTGAGAAGTGGAGCCTCACTGGAGGAAGAATGTCCCTGGGGGCAGGTTTTGACAGTTGATGTCAAACAGGGCCCCAATTCAGTTTTCCCTTTGCTTCTTGTATGTGAATAAGGATGTGATCTCTCAACTTCCTGCTCCAGCTGCCTGCTGCTGTGCCTCTCCTGCCTTTATGAACTCTCTGGTGGGAACAATAGTCAAAATAAACTTTATTCCTTAAGTTATTTCTGCTCATGGTATTTTATCACAGCAACAGAAAAGTAACTAATACAATGCCTTTTGAAGGAGGCAGGACTTGGAAAAAAACTCAGGATGTCATGCATGTCAAGTAAACACTCTATTACTAAACTCCTGCCCTGAAGATACCTCTGACATTCATGATATGTTATTCATTGTACAGTGTTCTGTGAGCACTGAACCAACTCAGAATCCTTGGCTGAGACATACCTGGCTACAAATACCTAACAAGTAAAAATCCATTATATGTTTGACCCCCACTTCCCACCCTAGGCTGCTAATGATTCTCCTCTCCTGATCTGCGTGCCCTTAGGTAGCCCCCTCCCATACTTAATAGGGCTGATTTGTATAAGTAAGACACTGAGGGAAATGACAGTCTCTTACTTCCAACAGTAGGTCATAAAAGATATCTGGCTTCTGCTTTGCTCCCCTGAATCACTGCTCTCTGGGAAGACAGCTGTGATGCCATGAGGACAGGGCAGAGGGCATGAAACCGCCTATTAATGATCAGCCTCACTTGCTAGGAATGTAAGTGAGCCACTCTGGAAGTGGAAACTCTTGACCCAGTTAAATGACTGCAAACCTGTCTCTTATCTCAGCTGCATCAGAGCCACAACCACCCTAGATTTCTAAATTGCAAAACAGTTCATGTTTACTTTAAATTTTGTGGGAGGGGGGCGTGCCCATGCACGTGTATGTGGAAACCAGAGGTCAATGTCAAGTGTCTTCCTTTATCATTTGCTACCTTGTTCTTTGAGACAGGGTCTCTCACTGAACCTGGCGCTCACTGTCTTGGCTAGGCTGACTGACCAGTGAGCCTTCAGGGTCTACCTTTCTTACTGCATCTACCCCCATTGTTGAGGTTACACTGTCATGCCTAGCTTTTTCATGGTGCTGGGATTCTGAACTCAGGTCTTATGCTTATGTGGCAAGTGTTAGGGTCCGTGACTCAGTGGGTCTCTTCAGGAGAACAAATGCACGAGTATGGAGATGCAAAAATCAAGCAGAGTTTTATTAAACCAGCTAGCTGGGGCCTTAAACCAGCTAGCTGGGGCCAACTGTCCTTCCAAGACATGCAGGTCTGGTTAGAGCGATCGACCCTGAGGCAATTTCAGGTAAAGATTATATAGGCTCCCACAACCGTTACACAAAAGCCCGCGTTTATACAGCCAATAGTTTTAAAGCAAGCATTTCACAAACCAATAACAAGAAAAATGTTACAACTCCCTTCAGGTGTCTCAATTGGGGAGAGATGGGTGGTATTGGCCTGGCACAACTCTTTCCTGTTATCTTGTGTAAGCAGACATGACATGACACAGAACAGGTCAGGCTCCGGGGGCTGTAGCACTTGCCTCTATCTCCAGATGCCTGTGTCTC
>NW_008330482.1:469307-470131 GCF_000622305.1 Nannospalax galili
TATTCTTCTTTTAAAGCTGCGCATAGCCCAGCCTCCTTTAAAAATAGGAGATCCAAACCCCTCTGTTTTGTAGCACCACCTCTGATAAGGAAGTGAGAGATTGCTCCAGGTCCGACATCGTCTCCCGGAGCTATTCCAAGTCCCTGTCGATTGCTAGCCTTAGTGCCGTGAGCCCTTGCTCTCGCATTACTAGGGCTGTGATTCCTGTCCCTGCTCCAGCTATCCCCACAGAGAAGAGAGTTCCAATGGTTAAGGCAGTAATGGGTTCCCTCTTCTTTCGGAGTGGACTCTGTTTTTCCTCCCAATAGGAGAGGAGAGATTCATGAGAGTGGTATGAAAGATGGGGCAGAATGGCCACAAGTACACAAAATTCATTATTAACATTAAATACAGAGGTGGATAGGGCTAGGGTGAGGCCCATTTTCAAACAGAGCCACCAGCCCGAGGTGGGTATAATCCACTTTCCCTGCTCCCATGGGGTGTTATTGCATGAGGAGCATAACTGGCTTTGGGATGTTGGAACTGTGCCTACACACATGCCAGAGGCCGAGACCTGAGCAAGAGTAAGTCCCCATGGTCTTCCGTCCCAAAAGGTGGGATGAGAGTTTTTCAGAGTACAGGAACTATTTATCCCGATAGCCTCATAAAAGGGTGGGGATCCTGGGTAGCACAGCCAACATGGGTCAGTGAGAGAGGGAGTGGTATGATTAAGGGCTTCTACTACAGCTAGCACAATCTCCCACATAGGGTTGCTGGAAGTCTGTGGTTTTGCAGCCATCCCCAGCCTTTCTGTGGCTGGGGCTGCTAATGTCGTTGTGGTGGCT
>NW_008330482.1:470194-474482 GCF_000622305.1 Nannospalax galili
GGGCTGCTGATGTCGTTGTGGTGCCTGATGGCTTGAAGGTGGGCCTAGGAGACCCAGGCGGGGGAGGTTGGGGCCTCAGATGAGGGGTATTTGACACTGGGTTAGGTCCTACTCCTACCGGTGACCTAACCACTGCCTCGACCTGGAGGTAGATCTGGAACAGGACCCCCCTCCATGGCGTCTGGTAGGGCATCAGGCCCCATGTCAGCCCATCTATCCACCTTTTATCATTTTTTCCCTTTGAGGTAAAAGTGATTTTAACTGGTTGGCCAGTGGAGATAGTGTCCATTGGTTATATGGAGAAGTAAACCTCATATCAATCAGGTCAGGGGAAACCTCCCATCTCCACTGCCCATCATTAACTTCCACACAATTCCATTCAGGGCAGTAGAGTCTATCAGCACCCCCACAATTGCGCCTCCACCAACCTGTCCGGAAACCTGGGCAAGCAAAGAACCCATTTGCCCTCAAAGCTTGGCAGTTGACTGTGGATGATGAGTCAACCAAAGCCCGTATATTCATATGATATTGTTCCTGGTGGTCTTTCTGGGGGAGGTAATAAAATTGCCCCAGTACAAGTTCTAAGTCAACATACAGATCTGGCCACCATGTCCACAACGGGGCCATATGGGAGGTGCGGTTCCATTCCTCATAGGCATCGCCGCTTCGCAGGATCCATGTCTGGAGTGCTGGTTGGTGGGGGTTGATGTTCCGAGCTCCCGCTGACACTACTGTTCTCTGGAGGGCCCATAACAGTGAGCTTCTCAGCAGGAATCCTATCATGTCCAGCTCAGCTGTAGCTTTAAGGGATTAGCAGGATTTGGCTGCACCTCCCACTCCTTCACACAGGATTCCAGGTCCTCGAGAGGCAAGAACTTCCAAACGTGGGTGTAGTGGACCCAGGGAGCGATGCTGCCAACCTTTAGGGCAGTGAGGGTGGTAGACAATACAACATAAGGTCCCTTCCATCTGGGTTCAAGAGTTTTTACTTTGGGTGTTTTTACCCAGACCATATCCCCTGGGACTATGCCATGCTCCAAAATCGGGGTTCTTTCCCCTTCATAGTATGCTTTGATTAGGGGAGAAATTTCCTGCTGTACTTTGGCAAGGGATTGCAACACATTTAAATAGTCGGGGGTTGACTTCTCATCCCCCGGGAGCTGCGCTCACTGGGTTATTGGTGGAGGGGACCCATACATTATTTCAAAGGGAGTTAGACCATGCACATAGGGGGAGTTTCAAACCCGGAAAATGGCCAAAGGGAGGAGGGACACCCAGTCACTGTCAGTCTCAATTACCAATTTAGAAAGGGTCTCCTTTAATGTCCAATTCATTCTTTCTACCTGCCCAGAGCTTTGTGGGTTATATGCACAATGTAACTTCCAATCTGTTCCCAAAGCTTGGGCTAGTCCCTGAAGGACCATTTTCGGACCCTATAGCCTCAGGGATCCCATATCTAAAGGGTCTCCTTTAATGTCCGGTTCATTCTCTCTGCCTGCCCTGAGCTCTGTGGGTTGTAAGCACAATGCAATTTCCAATCTGTCCCCAGAGCCTGGGCTAGTCCTTGTAGGACTTTACTAACGAAAGCCGGGCCATTATCGGAACCTATAGCCTCAGTGACTCCATATCTGGGGACTATCTCCTCTATTAATTTCTTTGCTACCATCTGACTAGTTTCATGCTTGGTTGGAAAGGCCTCCACCCATCCTGAAAAAGTATCCACCATGACTAGCAAACACTTGTACCCATACTTTCCTGGCTTTACCTCAGTGAAGTCTATCTCCCAACTTCTTCCTGGGGCCCTCCCCCTCTCCCAGACACCTGTCGGGTGGAGCCCCTTTGTGGCTGGTCTTAGCTTTGCACAGCTCTCGCATCCCCCTGTGATCTGATGTGCAGCCTCATTCCAGTGTGGAAATACCAACTATGCGTGCTGAAAAAGACTGAGCAACTTCTTCCAGCCTAGATGGGTGGATCTGTGTAGGTTGGTGAGCATGTATTTTCCTAGTACTTCTGGTAAGATCAGTCTACCTTCCCAGTCCCTACTCCAATCTCCCTCCCCAGGCTTTTCTCCCAGAGCTTGTTTTCTTATCCACTCAAGGTCCCGTGGGGAATAGTCAGGTCTGGGGGTAAGGTGGGTAGTTCAGGTATGGGTACCTCTAGAGCTGCCAGCACAATGGGGTCTAAGAGAGCTACCCTCCTGGCCTCTGCATCAGCAAAGTTGTTACCAATAGCCTCAGGAGTCTTTCTGGACTGGTGCCCAGGCACATGTATAACTGCCACCGCCCTAGGCTTTTCCACTGCGGCTAGCAGTCTTTGGACTTCCTGCAAGTTTTTCAGCTCCCTTCCTTCTGCGGACCAGAATCCTCTTTCCCGGTAGATGGTGCCATGAACATGCACAGTGCCAAAGGCATACCTGCTATCGGTATAAATGTTAGCTCACCTGCCTTCTGCTCTCTCCAGTGCTTCTGCGAGAGCAATAAGTTCCGCCTTCTGGGCTGAGGTGCCAGGGGGCAGGGCTGCACTCCAAATGACTTCCCCCTCGTGCGTCACTACCGCTGCTCCGGCTCTTCTGACCCCATCCCGCACTAAGCTGCTTCCATCTGTATACCAGTCTAATTCACTATTTGGCAGCCGCATGTCTCTCAGATCTGCCCATACCTGGATGATTTCAGAGAGAACGTCTTTACAGTCATGGATGGGGGTTGACAGGTCTGGGTCTGGCAGGAGAGTGGCAGGATTCAGGGTCACTGGGGCCGAGAAGGTGATTCGAGGAGAGTCCAGCAGGAGCCCTTGGTAGTGGGTGAGCCTGGCATTTGTCATCCATTTCCCTGGAGGGTGCCTGAGAATCCTCTCCACAGTATGCAGGGCTGTCACCCTCAGGTCCTGGCCAAAGGTCAGCTTGTCAGCTTCCTTAACCAGTAGGGCAATGGCTGCCAAGATGCGCAGGCAAGATGGCTATCCTGAGGCCACTGGGTCCAGCTGCTTGGACAAGTAAGCCACAGGTCTCTTCCACGGGCCTAGTTGCTGGGCCAGGACTCCTTTGCAGCAGGGCCTTGCCACCTTCCACTCTCCCTGCCTTCTCTCTGCCCTTTACCTTCCCCCACCCTCCACTTTACTATATTAACACTGTGTGATTGCTCAATAAATGAGACTTGATCAGAATACTGTCGTCTTGTCTCTATTTCTTCGTGTCCCCTGTCTATTCATTCCTCCAGGTTCAGTCTCGGTGCCCCACGCTGTTGCTCCGCAGGTCAGGGCACAGGATAGTCTGTTTTATGGCTTGTGTCAGCCATCTGGCTCCTTCCGCTATCTTGTACCCCAAGTAAACCACTGACCTCTGGCAGATGTGCTCCTTTTTGGCGCTGGCCCAGTATCCCAGGCTGCCCAATTCGGCCAACAGCTTTCTCGTAGCTTCCATGCACTCTTCATGAGTTGCTGTAGCCAGCAACAAGTCATCCACATACTGCAGCAGAGTCACATGGGGGTGCCTTTTACGGAAGGGCTCCAGATCTTGGCTTAGAGCCTCGTTGAACAAGGTGGGAGAGTTCTTAAAGCCTTGTGGCAGTCTGGTCCAGGTGAGCTGCCCTGTCTTCCCCCCTCCTGGTTCTTGCCACTCAAAGGCAAACAAGGGCTGACTGACTTCAGCGAGAGGGACACTGAAGAAAGCATCCTTCAAGTCTAGGGTGGTATACCACACATGAGACAGTGACAGGTGGCTAAGTAGGGTGTATGGATTGGGCACTGTGGGGTGAATGTCCTCTACCCTTTCATTTACCCTTCGCAAATCCTGCACCGGTCTATAATCTCCACTGCCAGGCTTTCTCACTGGAAGCAGGGGTGTATTCCATGCTGATTGGCAGGGTTTAAGGATTTTTACTTCTAGCAGTCTATGGATGTGAGATGCTATTCCCTTCCTAGCCTCTTCTGGCATCGGGTACTGCTGGACCCGAATGGGCAGGGCCGTGGCTTTGAGTTGGACCACAACCGGGGGCAGGTGCTTAGAGAGGCTGACTCCTCCCATTTCGGCCCAGGTGGAAGGAAACTCCTGCAACCAGGAGCTCATGTCTCCCTGGCCCCCCTTTTCTAGAGCCACCAGGAATAGGCGATATTCATCAGCCAGAGATAAAGACAACACATGTACTGGCTGCAGGGGCTGTCCTTCTGAGTCCATGACTTTTATCCCTTTAGGCTCAAAATGGATACGTGCCCCGATCCCGGTGAGTAAGTCTCCACCCGACAAAGGTGTGGGACTCCAAGGCACAACCAGGAAGGAGTGGGAAACCTGATG
>NW_008330482.1:475803-478050 GCF_000622305.1 Nannospalax galili
GGGACCCTGAAGAAAGCATCCTTCAAGTCTAGGGTCGTATACCACACATGGGACCGTGACATGTGGCTAAGTAGGGTGTATGGATTGGGCACCGTGGGGTGAATGTCCTCTACTCTTTCATTTATCCTTCGCAAATCCTGCACCAGTCTGTAATCTCCACTGGCAGGCTTTCTCACAGGAAGCAGGGGTGTATTCCATGCTGATTGGCAGGGTTTAAGGATTTTTACTTCTAGCAGTCTATGGATGTGAGGCGCTACTCCCTTCCTAGCCTCTTCTGGCATCGGGTACTGTCGGACCTGAATGGGCAGGGCCGTAGTTTTGAGTTGGACCACAACCGGGGACAGGTGCTTAGCGAGGCTGACTCCCCCGGTTTCAGCCCAGGCGGAAGGGAACTCCTGCAACCAGGAGCTCATGTCTCCCTGGCCCCCCTTTTCTAGAGTCGCTGGGAATAGGTGATATTCATCAGCCAGAGATAAAGACAACACATGTATTGGCTGCAGGGGCTGTCCTTCTGAGTCCATGACTTTTATCCCTTTAGGCTCAAAATGGATACGTGCCCTGATATCTTGGTGAGCAAGTCTCTACCCAGCAATGGGGCGGGGCTCTCAGGCACGACCAGGAAGGAGTGGGAGACCTGTTGCCTTCCCAGGTCCACTTTCCTGTTGGTGGTCCAGGCACACCTCTTGGTTCCTGTCGCTCCCTGGACTATGCTGGTGCATCCTGGGTTTAGGGGGCTGTGAGTCTGATTGAGAACGGAATATTGTGCCCCAGTATCTACCATGAACCCAATGGGAGTCCCCTCCATGCACAGGGTTACCCAAGACTCGGGGAGGGGTGCCGAGCCTCGTCCCCGTCAGGTTCCTTCTCCCAGATGGAGGGTCCTGATAGGGCTCCCTCCTCCTTGTCTTCCTTTTCATGGGCACTCCCTCTTCCAGTGCCCATATCTTTTGCACAGGGCGCACTGTTCCTGCTCTAGTTTAGATGGGTGGGGTCCTGCTCTCTGAAGCGGCTCAAGGCTCCCTTTCGCTCCAGCCAGGAATATTCTGGCCATCTCCTCCCTCTGCTTCTTGTTCTCTTTTCTTTGAAATTCTCTGTCCTCTTTCCTATTTTTATCCTGCATCTCCCATTCCTCCTTCCTTAGCCTCTCCTCCCTGTCCTCAGGAGACTCCCTAGTATTAAAGACCTTCTCTGCTTGTTGCAGCATCTCTCTAATAGAAATCTCTCCCAGATCGTCCCGCTTATGGAGTTTTCTCCTGATATCGGAGGCTGCCTGGTTAATAAAAGAGAGGACTACAGCTGACCTGTGTTCCTCTGCCTCTGGGTCTATAGGGGTGTATTGCCTATAGGCATCAAATAGCTTTTCCAGATACGTGGCTGGGCTTTCGGTTTCTCCCTGAACAATTGTTTTCACCTTAGCCAGGTTAGTCGGCCATCTTGCACCCCCTTGGAGACCGATCATAAGCATCTGACGGTAGACTCGGAGCTCAGAGCCGCTCCCTACCTTCTGCCATCCCAAAATCCCAATTTGGGCATGTGAGGGGGAACGCTTCATCGATGGCAGGCTGAAGGGTAATGGGCCTCCCATTTTCTCTGAGGACGTTCTTCCTGGCTTCATTCAGGATGCGTTCTCGCTCTTCTGTTATAAAGAGGGTGCGAAGTAGCTGCTGGCAGTCGTCCCACGTGGGACAATGGGTGTACATAATGGATTCTACCAAACCTATTAGACACTTAGGGTCTTCAGAAAAGGGAGGATTTTGGGTCCTCCAATTATAGAGATCGCTAGAGGAAAATGGCCAGTATTGATACTGCTGAACTCCATCTGGGCCGCCAACCATTCAGACCAGAACTGGCACGGCTCCTCCTGTGGTGGAGGATGGAGCTTCCCCCACCCGGCCCCTGTGTCCTCGAGACCTTAATTGCATTCCTCCCACCTCCCCAGGTTGTCTATCCTCTCTTATAGAGGAGTCTCGGGAGGGGGCAACCACTGGATTCCCATGGGGACCCCCAGCTCCATCCCCCCTCCATAGGCTGTCTCGGCTTCTCCTCCTCATGGAGCTGCATAAGGTGGAGGCTGTTCAATGGGCAAAGGGGGGTAGAGGGAGGAGCTCTCAGGGAGAACTGGGGGAGCACTAGGGTCCCCGCCTCTGTGACTGGAGGACTTCAAACCTTCCTGGGTGACCATGACGGAGACTTTTGGTGGGCAAGCATGAGGCTTTCTCACCAAGAAGGGCCTTAACCAGGACTGGG
>NW_008330482.1:478166-488010 GCF_000622305.1 Nannospalax galili
CTGGTGGAGCACTGGGACCCCCGCCTCTGTGACTGGAGGACTTCAGCCCTTCTTGGGTGACCATGATGGAGACTTTTGGTGGGCAAGCATGAGGCTTTCTCACCAAGAGGGGCCTAAACCAGGATGGGGGCTCCTCTGCCAGATTCTGCCACAAAAGGATATAGGGGAGTTGATCCGTGTGGCCCTCTGGGTCAGGCCGGGTAATGACAGCCTTGACCTTGCCGATGGTGTCCAGGGAAAGGGACCCCTGGGTCGGCCAACCTACTCCAAGGGTGGGCCATTCGGTCGAGCAGAAAGTGCCAAACTTACCCTTCCTGATGCTAGGGCCCAATTTCAAAGCCCGCTCAGGCCCTTTAGGAGTGGCCTGAGTCTGGCCCATGGTGGAGGTCACAGAAGAGAGAGAGAGAGAAATGAAAAGGGAGAAATAAAGGTGCCACTCTAAACAATGATGGCCAGTGGGTGTGCTTATGGACGGGTGCCTGTCGTTGCCCAGTTTTTCTTCTGCGGGGGATGTGAATTTATCTGGGATTCATGCCTGGGACCCCCTCATCCTCTCACAGGAGTCTTTCAGCGCCGAGCACCCTGATGGCTCTTATTTGCTCGACCCGTGCCCGCGGGGCTTTCTCAGTGGCTGGAGAGAGGGATGGAGAGGAGTGCGAGATACAGATAGGAAGGGAAGGTTTAAAATAGGGAGCGTAGAGAAAAATACAAAACCAGACCCCCCCCCCAGTAAGACAGCACAACCATCAAGCACGCGCACCACATTGAATCACACTCGTGCGGACCGGTCCTTCTTTCACTCAGACACGCGCTGCACTCACCACTCTCACTTTCAGGATCCCGGAGACTTCTCGTGATTCTCCCAAATGGCGTCCACTCGGACTGCCTCAGAGTGACCAGCTCGATTTTTTCCTCCTCAGAAGCCAGATTTGATGGTGGGCTTCCTTCCTAGGGCCAAGACACTTGGACCCTAGGGCCAGGGCTGGTTACCTGGACTTTCACCTAGGTGCCGTGACTCAAACCCGGACTTCCTCACTCGGGATTACAAACCCAAGACCAGACATGAGAGGCCGACTCTCGCTTTATTCTGGATTTTACAGACATGAGGGGCGGACCCCCAAATTACCCTCCCCTGCCTGGAGAAAAGAAACTCTGCCTCTGTTCATCCTTTGTTCCCCCAGAAGCCCCCCCCCAAATCCAGGATGAGCCCCCAAAATGTTAGGGTCCATGACTCAGTGGGTCTCTTCATGAGGACAAATGCACGAGTATGGACATACAAAAATCAAGCAGAGTTTTATTAAACCAGCTAGCTGGGGCTGACCGTCCTTCCAAGACACGCAGGTCTGGTTAGAGCGATCGACCCTGAGGCAATTTCAGGTAAAGATTATATAGGCTCCCACAACCGTTACACAAAAGCCCGTGTTTATACAACCAATAGTTTCAAAGCAAGCATTTCACAAACCAATAACCTCAAAACAAGAAAAATGTTACAACTCCCTTCAGGTGTCCCCAGTTGAGTTAATTGGTTACAAGCAGTAAATTCAAACAAGTAAATTCAAGCAGTAAATTCAGACAAGCAGTAAATTCCTCTTTCCCTATCAGCAAGCACTTTAGTCAAGGCATCTCTCAAATCCCAAATGTTCTCTTTTTTTAAGCCACAAGGTTTGGTGCTAATTCTCATACAGCAACCATGAATTGAGACCTCCTCTCCAACACACATTCCAACCTTCTCCCCACACAGCATGGAGAATGCTGCCAGCCAGCCATGTCTGTGCTTTCAAGGCAGAATGGAAAAGTTGTCTACAGGGAATTTGACTATCCCAGGAGAACAGGCTTAGAAGTGCTTACTGTAGGGACTTAGCCATATCCAGAGATCACCTTGTCATTATCCCTTAAATGTAAATAAGAATCCAAGGACCATTGGGCATGTTAGGAAGGCTTCTCATTTGATTAGTATTAAAAGTAACTATAACTTGGAAGAAAAAATATGCAAGGATTAAAATACTTTAAAAAGGTAATATTCATGAAGCCTAAAAGGGAATTATTGGCAATATGACCAAGCAGGAAGGAAAAGTCAAAGAAGGGGGTTGGGAGAGGTAATGGTTAATTTTTATGTCAACTTGATGAAATTTAGAGTCAACATGGAGATAGACCTCTGGTCATGTATGTGAGAGAGTTTCTAGATTAGGTAACTAGAGATGGAAGACCCACCCTAAATGTGAGTGGTACCATTCCTTGTTCTGGGGTTCTGGGCTGAATATAAAGGAGGAATCAAGCTGAGCATCAGCTTTCATCGCTCTGCTTCCTGACTGCAGATGCAATGTAGCCAGCTCCCTCGGCTCCTGCCACCATGCCTTCCTCAGTGATAGACTGTGAGCTGGAATAAACCCTGAATAAACCCTAACATAAGATGCTTTTGTCAGAAACAAGACACGTAACTAGTGAAGCAAATAAAGTTGCGCTTTCTGAGGAAAATGAGAAAAAGGCAAAGATAGGTGAGGGAAGTTAAAGGGGGTAGAGAAAGAGGGGGTGGAGGAAAGGGAGAAGCAAAGGAGGGAGATATAGGGGGTAGACAGATGGAGAATGACAGAAAGAGAGAGATCAGTCTAACCCTGGAGTTCCATCCTCCATATAATGAGACCCGCAAACAAACAAACAAACAAACAAACAAACAAAAAAAAAAAAACGAGAAGATTACCGCATAAGAAATATCGTAGAAATAATTCAGGGCTATGTCCTAAACACAAGTGTGAAGGTTAACTTGCTCTTTTTTTCCCTTAGTGTCTCACTATGTAGCCTGGTCTAGCCTCAAACGTGTGATTCTCCTGCCTCCCGCTTCTGACAATTTCAAGTGAGCAGCTCCACAACCAACCTAATGGTTAGTCTTGACTGTCAATTTGATTGGATTGAGATGTGCTAGATTAGTCAAGTACACTTCTGTGTGTCCGGGAGGGTGATTCCCCAGGTAGCTGGCATGTAGGACAGCACTGGAAGGAGAAGACCCATCCTGAATGTGAATGGCACCATGCCGCAGGCTGGGGTCCTGGATGGAACCAGACTGGAAGGAGGAGGCAGCCTGCTAGTGCAGTCTCTCCCCCTGCCCCCAGCTTCTTGGTCATCATGAGGAGAACAGTTTCATCTGCCTGCCTTGCCTCAAACCCAAAGCCAGGTGGATCTTGGATGGAAACTTCTAAAATCGAGTCAAGTGAGTACAAAGAGAAAAAAACCCCACACTATCCCAAAGAAGAAGAACACAAGTGTGATGACTAATCTGTTGGTACTTTTAAGAGAGTCTGACTGTGTATCCCACAGTCTAAGAAGAAAGAGTTCAAGAAAGACAGAGAAAAATATCAAAACATTTAAATTCACATAAAAGACCCCAAAACACTGGGGGATGTTGAAGTGATGGAGGACAAAAGATCAAGAATGTCCACATCCTGAGAGGAATTACCTCTATGTGTGAGCTCTGTCCTCAGCCAGACTACCCACTGAGGGTGAGGTGGGGAAAAGGCATGCTCAGGCACTCAGCATTTCAATCTCTGATTTCAACATCCGTCCTCTCCCAGGAAACCCCATCAAGGTGAGACCCCTGGTGACAGATGAAACCAGGTCCAGAGGGGATCCCAGCCCAGACTGGTGCAGGACTGAAGGCATTAAAAAGACTTCTTCTGAAGACAAATTGATACACCAAAGTAATTAGATTTTTTAAGGGGAGATAATACTGCCAGCAGAGTTTGAGAGTGAATAATGATAAATAGGGAGAAAATTCAGAAAAAGGAGGGAAAAACAACACCTATAAATGTAAAACAATGATTTACACAGGAAGGGAAGAATAACTGTATACGACAAGCAGCTGTGAGAAATATTTGCAGTCACGTGCACATTAGTACTGGATGTGTTCTAACCCATATTACAACATATAATTTCAAATTCTAGGGGCAGAAGCCCTGCTCTTTTTTATTGTGAGAAGTCAGTATTTATTGCTCAGCAGTGAAAATTCAAAAACAGCAATAGAAGCATCTTATTCATCCAGGCACAGTGGCACGCACCTGTAATCCCAGCACCTGAGAGGAGGAAGCAGGGGAATCTCAAGTTTGAGGCTAGCCTGGGCTACATAGAGTTCTCAGCCAGCCTGAACTACAAAGGAAAAAAAGAAAGAGCAAGCAACAGCACATTATTTTAAATACTATTTCTTGAATTTGAGCACCTTTTGGAACTTCCAGGGGGGTTCATAAACCAGAAGTTTGTGTGCTCCGTTCCAGCCATCCAGGAAGTCTCTCCCTTCCTTAAGTGTCATACTTCTTTGTGACACTGGACTTTTGCATGTGTCACTCCTGTAACATTGGTATTCTTTCCTGACTTTCACCATGGTGAGCTCACCCTTATCCTTCAGGTGTCACCCTATTTATTGCTGACACTGGTGCTGGGGGAGGGGTCTGCTCTGACCCCATCATTTAAATGATGGGTCCTCTTAAACATGTACTTTCCTTGGCTCAGCATTGACTACCCTAACTATCCTTCTGGTTTGATTGCCTGAATCCCTTAGCAGATCATAGAGCTGAAGAGGGCAGAGAAAATGCAAGCTTTGTGTTGCTTACACTGACTAGAATACTAATACACAAGACTCCTATGCTTAGGATTGGGGAGTTCTCCATTTAATAAGTCTCCTTTGTAGCCAGATCTCAAACATGTGACTGAGGTTCCATCGATCATGTTCCTTCACACTGGGCCTCAGTGAAGAACAATATGTGATGTGGAAG
The DNA here is from genome assembly GCF_000622305.1 of Nannospalax galili. Classification (NCBI taxonomy): domain Eukaryota; kingdom Metazoa; phylum Chordata; class Mammalia; order Rodentia; family Spalacidae; genus Nannospalax; species Nannospalax galili. Next base: position 482,927 of record NW_008330482.1, read on the forward strand.
TCCCTGAGGGGGTCAGGAAATAGAATGTCGTGTGGTCTTTCCTGGGAGATGCCAACAAACATCCAATTCATCCTAGATAGGGCATAGATCACAATCCAAAGAAATAATTCCATCCAAGTCTAGCTAACAACCACTGAATTTATTGGGGTTACTTATAGGAGCACAGGTGACTCAAAGACAGCTGCATCACTGAAAAGCTCAGGCCAGGTGGGGTGATGACGCTATCCCTGGAGCTGTCTATATCCCTGGAGCTCCCTGCATCACTTGCAGGCAGCTTCACCAGAGTCTGTTCTCCCAGTACCTCTTTACTGCTTATATAACCTGCAGGGGGTTGGGGGCGTGGGACGGGGACTTATGAATCGTGAAAGTTTCAGGATCTCCCTGAGACTTACAGTTCTCCATCCTTCTTCCAGAAGGGAGTGTTTTAATTTGGAGGAAGTAATTATTCAACCTGGCTGGAGATTTTGCAGGGACCAGAGGACAGAAGCATCCTTGTTGAGGATGAAGTGTGAGCCAAAGCCCAGTCACAGGAGCAGTAAGGGCGCTTTGGAACAATCTAGAACTATATTTTTCACAGGGTTATGAATTGTGCAAGCACCTCCTCTACACTCTACGATTGAGGAAATGTCTTATTTAATAAGCTAGCTAGAATGGTGTCAACTTGACACACCTGGGTTGAGGGAGCCTCAATTACGGAATTTCCTCTATTGGACTGGCCTGTGGCCATGTCTGAGGGGCATCTTCTTGATGAGTAATGTGGGAGGGCCCAACCCACTGTGGGTGGTACCACCCCTGGGCAGGTGGACCTGTGTTGCCTAAGAAAGCAGGCTGAGCAGGGACCAGGGGAGCAAGTCAATAAGCTGCATTCCTCCATGGCCTGTGCTCCAGCTCCTGCTTCCAGGTTCCTGCCCTCAGTTCCTACCTTGGGCTCCCTGATGAACTGCAACCTGGGAGATGTAAACTGAATAAACCCTTTCCTCCCCAAGTTGGTATTGGTTAGAGTATTTTGTCACAGCAATGAAGAACAAACTAAGACAAATGGATTCTTTTTTTAAAATTTTTATTTATTTATTTTTATTTTATGTGTATGCATGTATTGCCTGCACATAGGTAAGTGCACCGGTGTCATGCAATGCCACGGAGAACCGGTCAAGAAAAATAGTAACTGCTTTGGGTTTTATCCTCAGTGCCTAGAAATTTGGTGGCTAATAATAGACTCTTAGTACGTGTCACTGTTGCAGATGAATGAATGATAAAGATGAGTGAATGAATGTTGGGTGGAAGAATGGTTTCCCTGGAATCAGTGACTATTTTCCTTGGCTTCCGGGAAGGATATGGCATGGAGCCACTGTAGGAGCTTCCTTTTCTGCCCCTCCCCATTGTAGACCCACATGTCCAAGTCTGCACTGGAGCCCATGCAACCCCAGACATGAGAAGGAGAGATGCTCCCTTGGTCCACAGAGGGCATTAAGGTTAAGTAAGTTAAGTTGTCCCCCCCTCTTCTCCCCTGGAAAGGGCTCTGTGCTTGACTGCCCTCTGAACTGGCTCAGCAAACTTCCCTAAGTTACTCCATTTTGTTCAGAACCATTTCAGCAGCAACTTTGCTCCATACCAAAAGGAAAAGGGGGGCAACCTTGGGCCTTGGAAAATTGTCCTAGCCATGAATCATGGAATGTGCTAATTCCAGACATTATACATCTCACTAACCAGCTTGTTTCTGCTTCTGTAATCCACTTGCTATCTTGGGTCATCTTGACACAAGGCATAAGACCACCCTTGTTATCTTGTAAATAACCTAGAAGTTATTTACCTTGACTGTCTTATTATACTTATTATGGCTAAAACAGTTGGCTAGTTTTAAGGTCACAAAGTTGATTGCCAAGTTATATGACTGTATCACTTGTCTGTATAATGATTGGTTGTTGATTAATAGAGTCAAAATTTTGCTATGTTGTACAAACCTGATTGGTTCACAAGCGTCCTGATCAGGGCTGTGTCTACTCCCGAGATAGACAGCCCGGCTGTTCGAAAATTAAAATTTACCTTGCTACTTTTCTTAAAGTGGTGTTGGTGATTTTTTCTTTTTTACGAACTCTATCCTATAACACCCTCACTGCAGTTCTAGGTGCCGAACCCCTGTAGCCGGAAGGCCAGTCTTGATAGCTCATTGCTACTGTAGGTGTGATCTGTGACTGTGCTGGCTGTTCGTGACTCCTCCTCCGCACTTTGAAAGGAGCTCCTAAGTCATGAAGAGTAAAGCTGAGCAGCAGCCTAACTGAAGTCAATTGCTAGGTGCTGTCACTGCACGAGGAGCTGCACATTTACAGAACTTGGAGCTGGTTACTTAGCAACAAAATGAGATGCTGGTTTAGCAACTTCAAGATCCATGTTTCTTTATCTAGTGAAGTTTTAACTCTTTGCAGCACAGTGACCCTAGTAAAGCCTTGAGCAGAGAGAACCAGCACTAATGTTCCCTAAGCCTAACACTGCTTTAAGCACTGCTGTCAGAAAATTCTCTGTGCTGTTACATCTGTTAACCTTCACAGCAACCTAGTGAAGTGGCTCTAGTATTAGCTACAGTTACAAAGAAGGAAACTGAGAAACCCAGAGCACAAGGCTACACAACCAGTTTGAGATAGAATGGGGGTTTGGATCTAGGCAAATCCTTGACTTCAGAACCTATGCTTTTTTTCAACTAAGAATGCCCCACTCCCATTCTGCAGCCACTTTCAAATGCCCTTCCCTTTAAGCAACTAAGGCAGAAAGAGGATCCAACAGACAAGTGTGTCCTTTAGCTGTGTTAAAAACTAGGCTGGCAGGGCGTGGTGGTGTATGCCTTTAGTCCCAGAGGCAGGCAGATATCTGTGAGTTCAAGGCCAGCCTGGTCTGAATAGTGAGTTCCAGGACAGCTGAGGATACATGGAGACCCTGTCTCAAGAAGACAAAAAAAAAAAAAAGCTAAGCTGGACTGAACATGCTCCTTGCCATCTTTGTGCCTCTTCTTCCTCCTCCCCTCCCCCGTCCTCCTCTTTCCCCTCTTCCTCTTCCTCCTCCTCCTCCATCTCCTTTTCTACTTTCCTCCTCTTCTTCTTCCATGTCTTCCTCTTCCTTTTCCTCCTCCTTTTCTTCTTCTGATCTACAGAATTAAATTTGTTCTGCCCATATAATCATGTGTGGGGCCATCAACTGAATGTGTTTGACTACCAGAGGCCACAAACTTAAAGAAAACTGAGTGAACCCCTTGCCCTCCAAAGGGAATGTTGACTGCCTTAATCTTGTACTGGTCTTGTGTAGGCAACCAGAGCTTCTGTGAGTTCAGAAGCACAACAGTCCTCATTTCTAGAAGACATTGGTTCACTCCAGTCCTCCCCAACCTCTGGCTCTTACAATCTTTCTTCCCTGCTCTTTCATAACTGGTCCCTGAGCCTTGGGGAAGGATGTCCATTTGTGGCTCTGCACTCCATAGATACTTATTCTTTGCCCTTTGACCAGCTGGGAGTTACTTTATTAACTACTGTCCACTACACAAAGAAACTTCTCTGATGTGGTCTGAGAGCTGCGCTAATCTATGTGCAAAGAATTATGAATTTAGAAGGCAATTTGTTACTCTGTCTATTTAGCAGAATAATAGTAGTAGGTTCACCTCTAGAGCCTGTGAGCTCCCCAGATTTAGAGTACTAGGCATGTTTCCTCCTGTGGAATAGGTCTTAAATCCAAGCAGAAAGTGATTGGTTACCCCCATAACATTTGTACCACCATTGCACCCATGAACATATCTTGCCACTCCAGTCATTATTGTAGTTTACAGGATTCACAGCTGGGTGAGACTGTTGACGACTCCCGCAGCCTCCACACCCCAGCAGCCTGCATAGCATCGTCCAGTACTATGAAAGCTAGCCAGCAGGGAGGAAGTTTCCTGCTCAGTATTAATTTCCCACATCCTATGACCAATATTACAGAGTTTTTATTATTGTTCAGATATGGTGTGGCATGTGGGTCAGGACACAGCTGCCACTGGAAAGCTTGTGTGTAGAGATCCCAAGAGAAAGGGACATGCTGTGCCATTCAGGGCCACTGAAGGAAGCACTGGGGTCAGTCATGAAGCAGAGGAAGCCAGGGGAAGCATGGGCAGGAACCTTTCTTTTGGTTTCCATGGGAATTAATGGGCAAAGCAAAGTGAACAGGCCAGAGTGGACTATTTTGCATGTAATTTTAAGAGGCTTGGGAGCATAGGAGTCTCCCTGGTTGTCTGGTCCTTGGCCCTGTCTAATTAGGACAGTAAGGGAGTAGCAGCCTTGTGGAAGGTTGGTAAAGGAGGAGGTTGAGTGGTGGTAGCTAGAATGTAGCTAAGCAGTGGTAAGCAGTGGTAAGCACCTGCTTAACCTATGTCAGCATGTGGGAATTCATGGAATTTCTGAAGGAATAGGGGATGGTAGTTAATCTCAGTTGTCAATTTGACTGGGTTTAGAATCACCTTGAAGACACACCTCTGGGCTTATCTGTGAGGGTGTTTCCAGACTGTTTTACCTAAGGAGGGAAGGTCCACTCTCAATGTGGGCAGTGCATTCCATGGGCTGGAGTCCTGGACTGAATAGAAAGAGAAACCTAGTTGACACCACCAGCACTCATCTCCCTCTGTTTCCCATTATTTTCACTGTATGGTCAGCAGGCTGTTGTTCCTTGAACAAATCTCCTTTTTTCCTAAACAGGATTCACTGACCACCTCTTTTCCATGCTTAGCCCTGTACCCTCTTGCAATTTGTCCCCTTTCAGCTGTCTGGGGAATGCTCTTGGGAAAAAAAGCATTCTAAGTTGATCAGGGGTCACTTGCCTGAATATTGATCTCTTGGGTTCTGGGATATCGCCAACATCTTTCTTAGACTCAAGAATGATCTCTCCCCAAATGCTATTCCCTTTTAGTGGTCTCTGTTGGGTTTTCTTTTGCAGCATGTTTAGCAGCTCTTGTTGCCCCTACTAAGTCAGGCTCTCAAAAGGTACTCAGGCAAGAGACTCAGTACATACTTCATCATCTTGAAAGTTCACTAATGACTACTAGAAATCCTGTTGGTACATAAAAATCATGA
>NW_008330482.1:488041-494057 GCF_000622305.1 Nannospalax galili
TTATTAGCTATGACTTTATTATTGTGTGTGTGTGTGTGTGTGTGTGTGTGTTTAATCTTTTTAAGACAGGGTCTCCCTGTAGCCCCAGCTGGCCTGAAACTCACTATGTAGACCAGGATTGATCTCACAGAGATCTACCTGCCTCTGTCTTCCTCTGCAGTGCTGGGATTAAAAGTATGTGCCACCATGTTGGGCTCATTATGTTGTTTACATTCCTGTTTCTCATGTTGAATCACTGGCTCCAAGGTAGCTTACTGAATGGAAGGTGCTGGAATGGAGGTAACCTTTTAGGTAGGTAGGTAAGAAAGGTCCTGTGTGAATTTGTTAGCAGGTATTGGAGAATTGTTAAGGGTTTTGTTTGCTTGTTTGTTTCTACAACTGAACATTTCTTTTCTTATGATTATTTGCAACATGAAAACAGGAAGGGTCCTGATGGGGGAGGAAGGGAACTAACAGAAGGAAGTACTGGGGAGGGGAGTAGAGGAAGGTGATCAACAAGAACAAAGTTTGTATGAAAATGCTATAGTGGGGCTGGAGAGATGGCTCAGTGGTTAAGAGCACTGGCTGCTCTTGCAGAGGACCTGGGTTTCATTCCCAGCATCCACATGGTAGCTAACAACCATTCATAACTTCAGTTCCAAGGGAATCTGACTCCCTCTTCTGACCTCCGAGAGCATTTCATGGCACAGGTGCACTTGCATATATGCAGGCAATACACTCATACACATAAAATTAAAAGAATAAATATTTTTTTAAAAAGAAAATGCACATGAGTTTGATAAGCAAGCCAGAGAGAAATTTCTCTGGACATTAATAGGAAAAAGGTCTCTGGAACGCCAAGCCAGTAGTGACTCCAGAATATCTATACTGCAGGAAGTTGGACATTTGTTAGAAAGGAGGCCTGAAGCTGGATAGATACTTCTTGCAGCAGAAACTTGTCTTTTGCCACTGTTCAGGAGCATCTGAGAGGCAGAGAGTAAGGGCCAGAGATAGAAGAAAGGGACCTAGCAAACTGATGCCTAGTGTGACCCTGTCTATTGGTCTCTGCTCACCCCAACTTATGACACGCCATGTGGTTCAGCACCTCAGTGCATTAAATGAGATGACATATGTAAAATGCCAAGCACATGGTAGTTCATCAATAAATGTCGACTCTCTGTGTTTCTCTCATCTTGCTCATAACATGCCCCCTCCAGAGTTAGGCAGGTGCTATAGTTTGAATGCTGAATGTTCCCCAAGGTCCATTTGTTAAAGGTTTGGTCCCCAGGGAAGTGCTATTGGGAAGAGGTGAAATCTTTTAGTAGGGACTAGAGCCTAGGCCCTGGGGGTAGGGGAGATGACTCAGTGGGTAAAGCACTTGCTATGCAAGTCTGATGAGCTGAATTCAGATCACCAGGATTCATGGAAAATCCAGAGTACAAGCATCTGTAATCCTAGTGTGCCGCTCCTGGGAGATGGAAGATGCAGATAGGACAGTAGTAGGATAGGTCAGCTAGCCTGGCATACACAGCAACAAACTAGAGAGACACTGTCTCAAGCAGGTGGAAGGTGAGTACCAACATCCAAGGCTGTCCTCTGACCAATAAACATGCGTCATGGCACATGTGCACCCACCCCATACACATACATAAACACATATCATTTGCACAGAAGTAAATAAATAATAAAATAAAGTTCAAAAGAGATGGGGCCTAGTGGGAGGTCATACTCTTGAGGCATACTCTTCTTTTTAATGTATATTTTTATTGAATTTTTGTGCATTTCATACACAACCTCTTTATACCTCCTCCCCCATCTGCACCTGTCCATACCCCCCACACACACCGAATTTCATGCATTCTGTCAGTTATGTTAAGGTCTATCAAGTCAAGTTAGTATACCCAGATGTCCCTCAGTGCAAGTTCATTCGCTAGCATCTAGTTAGCCTATCTAGAGTCCCTCCCTTAAAGAATATCAACACTCCCTCACCAGGAGCCAGGTAAAGGCAAAGGATACATGCAGGTAAAGAAAAAGAAACAACCTGAAAGGGAGATAGTAGGAAACAGATGCTACCTAAGGGAGGTGGAAAAATTGTGAGTAATCAGCAAGGAGGAGAGGAGGGAGGGACATGCAAGGGACCATAGTGTGGGGAGCGAGGGAAGTCAGGAGTGGAAAGATGGCAGGAGTCGGGAGGTATTGGAAGGAGTGTTGGAATAATGGGGGCATTGTGACTAGGAAGGGAGGGAGGAGGGAGGCCAAATGGGAGAAAAAAGAGTAGAGATGAATGAATCTCGGGGGGCTAGGAAACCTAGAGGGAAAGTGATGCCCTAGAAATCCTATGAGAAATGCACATAGAGTGTCTGAACATTAATACATATGTACACCTAGGACCTGCTTGGAAGGGAACGCAGTGCCAGATAGAAGAGACCTCCCTTAGAGTGACAAACATGCCGTATAGCACTCATCAAAGAAACTTCTTTTGCAACAGATGGAGGCTACTGCAGAGTTGCACATCTGGTCAGGCATACAGAACATACACCTGGGAGATGCCCAGTACTAGGTGACACATCTGCAGTTGAATCTCTACAACCAAGGCTCATGGAACATAGCGGAATAAGGGGTAGAGAGAGGGCTAATGCACCCCTCAACTCTCACCAGTGAGGGTTCCATGTACATCAGAGTGTGTTACACAAAGAAGGCCTCAACTGGCCAAGTTTTGGAGAATAAAAGACTGTAGAGTGTAGGATGGGACTGCTATATGGAACCTCACCTACCCATGGCTCAGGGACCATTGTGGAAGAGGAGGCAGAAACATTTTTAGTTTAAGAGTTCTCCATACTACTGTTCATAGTGGTTGCACGAGTTTGAAATCCCATCAGCAGTGAATGAGCATTCCCCTTTCCCCACATCCTCTCCAGCATCTGGTATCATTTGTTCTCTTGACTTAAGCAGTCTGACTGGGGTAAGATGAAATCTTAAAGTGATTTTAATTTGCATTTCCCTGATTAATAAGGATATTGAACACTTTTTAAGGTGTTTCTTAGCCATCTTTATTTCTTCATTTGAGAATTCTCTGTTCAGATCCATAGCCTATATTTTTATTGGGTTGTTCTCTTGATTCTTTGGTTTTGAGGTTCTTTATATATTCTAGCTAGTAATCCTCTATCAGATGTGTAGCTGGTGAAGATGTTCACCCACTCTGTGGGTTTCCTCTTCATTTCCTTGGTTGTTTCTTTTGCTGTACAGTAGCTTTTTAGTTTAATGGGGTTCCACTTATTGATTGTTATCTTAATACCTGAGCAAATGATGTACAATTTAGAAAGTACACCTATATCTTGTAGAGTACTGCCATGTTATCTTCTAACAGTTTAGAGTTTCAGGTTTCACATTGAAGTCTTTGACCCAGTTGGAATGGACTTTTATGCAGGGTGATAGATAAGGCTCTAGTTTCATTCTTCTACGGGTAGGGATCCAGTTTTGCCAGCACCATTTGTTGAAAATATTGTCTTTCCTCCAGTGTGTGTTCTTGGAACCTTTGTCAAATATCAGATGGCTGAAATTGCATGTACTCATGTTTGGGTCTTCAGTTATGATCCATTGATCTATGTGTCTGTTTTTGTGCCAGCACCATGCTGTTTTTAGGACTATAATTCTACAATATAGCTTCAGATCTGGTATGGTCATTCCCCCAGCATTGCTCTTTATGCTTAGGATTTCTTTGGCTATCTGCAATCTTTTGTGAGTCCATATGAATTTTAGGATTTTTTTTCTAATTCTGCAAAGAATGGCATGGGGATTTTGATTGGCATTGCATTGAATTTATAGATTGCTTTTGGTAGGGTGGTCATTTTCATAATCCATGAGCATGGGAGGTCTTTCCATCTCCTGGTGTCTTCTTGAGGCATACTCTTGAGAGGGATGTGGGACCCAGTGAACTCCTTTCTGCTTTTGTAGTAGGCAGTCAGGATCCCATGGCTAAGCAGGAAGCAGTTTATTACTATACCTGCACAATGATCCAGGGAGAGAGATTTCTCTAAAGGAGAGCTCCAAACAAAGATTCAGTCTTTATACCGCATGAACAGTTTAATTTCTTCGTCTCCCATATATGGTAACACACATAGCCTGGTTGGGTGCTCTGTGCTACAAGGTCACGACAGGCAGAACTGTATAGTGCACTCAGGAATAGACCATGCTGCATTCCTTTCTTTGTTCTGTGGGTTCCTCTCACATTCCCCCATTTGATGCTTGAACCCTTCTTAGGGTGAGAGAGCATCACTTGGTTTAGGAGTTGTGGATGAGAAAACAAACCATGATGTGCCAAATTATAATTGACATGCTAAGAAACAAATAACCTCAAGGTACAGATTAGTAATACAAGATGTAGGAATTTTTTAGATTAATTTTTAATTTTGTTTATGATTTAACATTAGGATATAATCTATTTGAAACCTTCAGTTGTTTTTTAGTTTTCAATTTATTTGGAACTCTCCTGGGGATTCTTAAAGAGTCAGTGTAGACATTAAAGGACGCAGATTGTGACCTCTCAGCCCTGGGATTAGCTTTGTTAAGAGGAGGAGACTTGAAGGCCAGGGTAAAGTGTATAGCAAATTCAATCAGCATGCAGGTCCCATACCAGTTGGGTGGTAGGCTTGAGCAAAATTTCCCCTGCCCACAGTCCCATCAGATGTCAGCTCAACAGACACTGAGTACAGAGTAATTGCTTTTGCTCCTTTATCTCTCAGGACATTCAGGTTGTAGGTTTGGGCTTTATAATTCTGTACAGAATGAGAGAATCCATCCTCTTGTCATGTGAGACATGAGGAGTGATTTGCTGCTAATAAGGAGGAGGTTTCCATGGGCTGGCCTGTATACCCAGGAACAGGAGCAACAGACTCTGCCACTCTTATTTCCCCATGTGTAAGGGGTAATGAGATTTCAGTTATATTAACCACTCAGTTAACAGAAGACTATGGAATAACCTTTTCAATATTTTTTATTAAAGCTCTATTTTTGTATAATAATTTATTCTCCATACATCGGACTTAAGAGATAGAGCCAACCAGGGATCTCCATCAGGAAATGAAGAGATTTAAGATTTGGACAGTATTAATAGTTTTTGTTTTACTGTTTTTTTATTTTTTATTTTTTTGGATTTTGGACTGGAGATATTTTTTAGACCAAGGTATTGTTATGATTTTATAGCAACACAAGTAAATTATAAGCAGTACACATTTAGAAAAGTAAAAATAGCCGGGTGTTGTGGTGCATGACTTTAGTCCCAGCACTTGGGAGGCAGAGGCAGGTGGATCTCTGTGAGTTCGAGGCCAGCCTGGTCTACATAGTGAGTTCCAGGCCAGCTGGGGCTACAAGGAGACCATGTCTCAAAAAGACAGAAAGAAAAAGAAAGAAAGAAAGAAAGAAAGAAAGAAAGAAAGAAAGAAAGAAAGAAAGAAAGAAAGAAAGAAAGAAAGAAAGAAAGAAAGAAAGAAAGAAAGAAAGAAAGAAAGAAAGAAAGAAATATCATTGGGCTTTTTAGAATTAATTTTAAAGGCTCTATAGATAACCTATGTGAAAAAAACTTGGGATTCATATTTTTGTCCATCCAAGAAAATTTCCTCTGGTAAGACTAGACATGCATTAAACTGAACAATCAGAGTAGACACTGTTTTAGTTACATTAATTAGCAAGTTACTCATTATTTCTCTGTAGTAAACAGACTTAAAACAGTTTGTTGTGGTGGGGTTTTTTTAAATCTTAATTTCAAAGGCTCTCCCATTGGTAAGACTGTCCATTTATTGGGTATTATTGTCAATAGTTTCCTTTCTTTTTTTTAGGTGTAATATGTCCACCACTTTCAGTCATACAAACCTCGGTTTCATGGTCAACAGCATCCAGAGGGGCTTCTCCAAAGTCAGTTCCAATTTGTTTTCTTTTCAGCTTTCAGTTTCCTGGATGAAAATGATGGAATTGGAGTGGAAGAATCTAGACAGGAAGGCCTCTAACCTAAGAGAAAGTGGGGAGACATCCAGCACACAAT
>NW_008330482.1:494151-503333 GCF_000622305.1 Nannospalax galili
TATATATATATATAGTCACCTGAGTAGGGAGCTGACTCCTGTTACAATGCCGTCTGTTCCCAAGCATTCACCTATGACTTTATGGGGTAGGTTGTATGATCGATCCATTGACTGAGGAAGAGAAGACTAGGGCTTCATTTACAGGTCGTTCTGCACCCTATGCATACATTACCCATAAGTGAACAGCTGCAGCATTACAGCCCCTTTCTGGGACAACCATGAAGGTCACTGTTGAAGGGATGTCTTCACAGCGGTCAGAATTTTGGGCAGTGCACATGGTTGTGTGCTTTGCTTGAAAGAAGAAATGGCTAGATGTGGGATTATATACTGATTTACGGGCTGTAGCCAATGGCTTGGCTGACAGTCTGAACTGGTTCCTGTGCCCACTGTGTCTGTTTGGCTCCTGGGGTTTGTACCCTCCAGCACACCAACAGGGCAAGTTTCCCATGAATCAAATAATCTGTTGGTGCCCAGGTGAATTACCACTCCTGGCATTGCATGGAAATTGGCACCCTGAGACAAAGTCCCTAGGGAAATCTGAACCTAAAACTGGTATCCTAAAGCTAAGCAGGAAGCAGTTTATTATTGTACCAGTACAGTGACCCAGAGAAAGATATTTCTCTAAAACAGGGTCCCAAACAAAGAAAAGATTTTATACCCCATGGACAGTCAGTCTGTCTCCCATATATGGTAGCACACATACCCTGATTGGGTGCTCCATGTGTAAGGTCATGACAGGCAGAACTGTGTACATGCACTGGGGTACAGACCACACTGCATTCCTTTTTTGTTTGTTCTGGGAGGTTCTTGCCACATTTTGTTTCTTGGTAATGGGGTGAGTGGGTTTGCTGTGCCATGTGCTCTTGATGTGATGTGCTGCCTCACCACTGGCCAAAGTAATGAGGCCCATAAAGTAAGGACTACAACTTCCAAAACTATGAGCCAAAACCTTTCTTCTTATAAGTTAATTTTTTCAAACATTCTTCTATAGTTACAGAGTGCTAATGGACAGGGAAGGGCAGAAACTCACCTTATCTTTGTGTTTGCATATCCTTATACAGAATAAGGGATCACAGGTGCCCAGGGAATGTTTGTGTGCTTGAGAGACTGGATCATAATTCACTATACCATTTACCAATAATGGAACTTTGTATTTCTCTTAACTTCATCTTCACTATAAGCATCCATATATAGAATATCTTTGCAGGGCTTGGAAAATGACTCAGCAAGAGCACTTGCTACACAAGCATGAGGACCTGAGTTCAAATTCCCAGCACTCACATAAAAAGGTGGGCACTTGCCTGTTACCCCAGCAGTGTGCAGAGCCACAAAAAAGTTCTTATCAATTAGTATGAAGTATTTAAGTACTAAAGACATTATTGCTTTAATCACTACAAATTCTTTTTGATATGTTATTTAAGTGCTGGTGTGTGATTTTATTTCAGTTGCACTAAGTCATAGGACCTTGCAGAACCTTGAAGCTGTGATTCTTTTCCTGTGAAAATTTATGCTTAGAAAGGTCTCTTTCATATACATGTCTAGCAAATATTATCTTCTATTTCTCCTATTATTCCCTCTCTGATGGATATTTTTAAATATTTAACTCCCTAATATATATAGAATTAAATTGATACTATGAATACAGAGCAGTTCAAGGACCAGAGATATTTTTCTGAATTGGTAAGGATTCTCTGTAATATATTAAATAACTTCATTTCTTAATGAAAATTTGGTTTATGTGTAAGACATCTGTATCTGTTATTTCTATTTAATGTTTTATTGTGTTAGTCAGAATTTCCAAAGAAGATTCCTTTTAAAAAGGTAACCTTGAGCTTTCTGGTCTTGTTCCTGATTCTAATAATAGGTTGATGTCCAAGAATTTCAGTTTTATTGGGTCAAGAGAAGACCTGGCCCTGGCTTCACAAACCAAAAATAGCAGCAGATGAGCATTTCTGAGTTTTTCAACCACTCACACCAGTGGGAATTATGAGAGAAGCCAAGTTACAGATGGTTGTTAGCTGTCATGTGGGTGCTTGGAATCAAATGAGCAGAGCCAGGTCCTCCAGGCAAATGGTGAGTGCCTGCCTTGGTGTGGCAGCTCTTGCAAAAGACAAAGAACTCAAGAGATCAGCAGTTCCCATTCACGTGAACTGAGAAAACCAGTCTGTAGTGTTGGGGGGTGGTGCACATTCAGAGTGAGGCAGAATGAAACAGAGAGATGGGAACTTCCTGGACTCCTCACAGCAAGCTGGTGTCTGGCCCTGGCATAACTAAGCCCAGGGCTGCTCTTTCAAAGATGTTCACCTTTGTACTTACATTAGCTCATGTCATTTTAATTCTTTTTTAAAATATGCATGAGTTTATTGCCTCCATGAATATAAGTGCACCTGTGTCATGCAATGCCCATGGAGGTCAGAAGAGGGCATCAGAGCCTCTGGAACTGAAGTTACAGACAGTTGTTAGCCATCATGTGGGTGCTGGGAATCGAACCTGGGTCCTCTGCAAGAGCAGTCAGTGCTCTTAACCTCTGAGTCATCTCTCCAGCCCTGTTTTATTCTTGAAAGTGAAAACATCTTACATAACAAAATTTGACATGGTTTGGATGAGCCATCTACCATGACTACTCCCATAGGCTCAAGAATACCTCTGATGACTTTAAAAGGCATCCCTTGTGTCATCCAACCCTGCTTACAGAGACCATGACAACTAAAGAGTCCACAGTTCAGAGGAAGAGTTGGAATATAGGTTCAAGATGAGATGAGTGACAGTAGTTCAGTCAACTGAAAATTGTGTTCTGCACCCTCCCACCCCTCCTGCAGCAGACACAGGAACCATATATTTCCTCTAAGAATTTCAACTCATGTGTTTTGTGCCAGGCACTGAGCACTCAGTGGTAACTCATATGGCCATTGTCCTGAAAGACATTAAAATATAGTGGGAGAATGAGATTTAATTTCAACAGATTGTGGTAGATGTTGAGTGGTTTAAAGAATGGAAGGAAAAAGGAGAGGGAGAGAGGGAGGGAGAGAGGGAGGGAGGGAGGGAGGGAGGGAGGGAGGGAGGCTGATGGGTGGCTCAAGTCATGGATGCTCCAAACTGAGCCCCCTTGTTGGCAGCAAAAAGAGTCAGATGTCTCAAATATCATTCTGTTAAGAACCCACATTCATTGCTCCTTCCCCCAACAAGCCATTGGGTGATCATGTAAGTGGCAGAATGGGACTAGGGTGGGAGAGGAGTTGTTAACAAAGCTATAGAATTCCTGCTTTTAAGCTTAAATTTGATTTAAGGATATTAGTAACAGATCAAGCATTGGAAATGCACACTAGAGTCTGTACTTTTGATGGATGCTTATTTTCAGAAGGTAATAGGTGGCCACAATCATTTTGAAGCTCTTAAACTGTTGACTTCAATTCCTTCCACTCAAGAAAAAAAATATAAGTATGGTGGCAAATCAACTTGACACCTATGAAGGGGGAACTCAACTGAGGAATTTCCTCCATCAGATTAGCCTGTGGGCATTTTCTTGATTGCTGATTGATGTAGGAGTACTCAGCCCACTGTGAATGGTACCATTCCTTGGGAGGCGGGCCTGGGATGTATAAGAAAGGTAGCTGAACACGAGCCTGGGAGCAAGCCACTAAATAGCCTTCCTCCATGGTCTCTACTTCAGTTTCTGCATCCATCAGGTTCCTGCCTTGAGTTCTTGCTTTGGCTTTCCTTGATGATGGACAATCCAGGCTCACTTACCCTGTGAGAACAAAGCTCTTTTCATGTGGTTACTTCTTTCCTTTTCTCTTCATTCTTCTTGGGAATTTTTGCCAAGAAATAAAACTTACCAAAGGGAAACTTTGATATTTCTCTAGAGCCTGCAGATTGTAAACTACTTTCAAACTGATTATTTCATGGGCTTCTTTCCCATACAGCCTTATCCTTTACCCAGGGAGTACTTGCCTCCTCTGACAGACTCTGATTTGCCCAAGGGCTCATAGAAGGTAAGATTTAGTAATTCTTATGGCAGGTTGGATTTATGTTCGGCCTCCCAACAGATTTGCCAAGGATTTGATGTTCTTTCAGAGGATTGCTCTGAAGCAGAGGTTTACAAATTTGGCTTTGGAAAGGTCCAGGGATCCCATAATGTGTGGGATCCTTGTCCTGGAGAAGGGCTGGGAGGTACAAAATTGGGCCCTGTCATGGTTGACTTGATTGTCAGCTTGACATACCTGGGAAGAGGGAATCTCAGTTGAGGAATTCCCTCTATTGGATTGGCTGGTGGGCATGTCTGTGAGGCATTTTATTGATTGTTGAGTGATATGGGAGGGCCCAGTCCATTCTGGGTGGTACCATTCTGGGCAGGTGGTCCTGGATTGTATAAGAAAGCAGGTTGAGCACAGGCCAGAGGAGCAAGCCAGAGCATCTCTGTGGTCCCCACTTCAGTTCTTCCCCTGAGTTCCTGCCTGACTTCCCTAAATGATAAACTGTCACCTGGAAGCATAAGATGCAATAAACCCTTTCTTCCTCAAGTTGTTTTTGGTCAGTGTTTTGTCACAGGAACAGAGAAGCAAACAAGAATAGGCCCCATTCAAGCACTACAGTGCCATGCTCCTAGTCCTGCCTTTAGTGTGTCCTTTTCCTTGGTCTGATGACACCAGCATAAAAAAGACTCTTCAGGAACAATCAGGGGAAGGGGGAAGCCTACTGTATCAGAAAAACAGATGGAAAGAGAAAGAGCTGTGTTTTATGTTTGAATAGTAAGCTTCTAACCCTGAGAAATGCTCATTTAGTGGTTTTGGAAAGACTGTTTGGAGAGAGTAAAACTGAACTTGATCAAGTTTGTTTAAAGGTGGGAGAGAGAATGGTAAATGAATAGAATTGAAAGTCAAATAAAAATTGTGGTGCCAGGATATAGCTGAGCAGTAAAGTACTTGCCTAACATGCACAAGGCTCTGGTTGAACTCCCAATACCAAAGGGAAAGGGAAAGCTTTATAAAGTCAATGAAGTTTTGTGTGTGTGTGTGTGTGTGTGTGTGTGTGTGTGTGTGTAAACAGAGAGAGAGAGAGAGAGAGAGAGAGAGAGAGAGAGAGAGAAAGAAAGAGAGAAATAAGCATACACAAATACACAAATAAAAATTTCCCCTGAAACTGGAGTTACAGTTTTAAGGCACCATGTGGGTGCTGGAAATTGAACCCAGGTCCTCTGCAAGAGCAGCCAGTGCTCTTAACCACTGAGCCATCTCTCCAGCCCCAGAAAATGAGTTTTGAAGGATATTTGTAAACCTATGTTGGATTAAAGTTGAGGCAAAGCCATTTTCAGGGGAATGATTTTCTTTCTTCAGCAGTATGGGTTATTTTCATGATCAGAAGTAGAAAGACTAGGGAACATTTGGGTCCAGTATGGGAGCTAGAAGATGCTGCTTTTCTTGCCTTATCTGAGTTTCCTATAGCAACAACTGGCTCTGGGGAAACTGAAGAGCAGGATTAGTGCCTGCCTTAATGACAAAGGGACCTGAGAGTCTTGAAAGACTTTCTTGCCAACCCTCTATAGATATGTTGGTTTCTGTGGATTTTTTTAGATAAATAATTTATTGAGAATTTCATACAAGCATGTAAGGTGTTTTGATCAAATCCATGCCCACTCCCTCCCCTCCAACTCCTCCCATATCTCCCCATCTAATAACTTCATGTACTCTTTCTTTTTCTTTGATTTACTTGTTTTTTATGGGGCTTTTGGCTACTCTAACATTCCCCCCTCTGAAGAGGAAACCTTAAAATCTTTTAAGGATTAGACAAAAGCTCCCAAATATTATCTGTTGTGAGACTTCTTTTTCTGGCGATGCTAAGCAATGCTTATTCCCTTTTAAGGTACTAGTGTCAAGTCAATGTTTGATTAAAGTTTTACTGGGGAACCAATGAATTTATTGAGCTTACTTACCGAGATAACTGAGGGGTTGCTGAGGTGTGTGTATGACTTAAGGGTATGCACACTGGAAAGCCTTTACCCAGCATGGGTCATGCCTTCTCCTCCTAGCCCTCCTGAGATTGTATACTTTAGCCCTCCCCAAATCCAGGAGGCCATGTGTGATTAGGGCCAAATTACATACAGTTGGCTGGAAAGAGTGACTGGATGAGGGTCCAGTGACCCTGCTTGGCCCTCCTTTAATGAATGTGCACAACCATCAACAAGCACAATTGTGATGATGTTTAGCGATCAGGCTCAGCTGAAGTTGTGCTGACGGTAGTTATTTTATGGAGAAGGGACTGCTGCATAGCATCATCTTATTAAAAGGACCTGGAATTTAAAAGGATTTGGTGCTAGGACCCACATATGAGGGAGAACATACGTCATTTGTTTTTCTGAGTCTGTGTTACTTCACTTAGTATAACAGTTTCTAGGTCCATCCATTTACCTGCAAATTTCATTGTTTCATCTTTCTTTACTGCTGAATAGAACTCCATTGTGTAAATATACCACATTTTTGTTAACCACTTGTCAGTTGAGGGGCACTTAGGTTGCTTCCATCTCTTAGTTATTGTGAATAGAGCAGCAACGAACATGTTGTACAAGTGTCTCTGCAATAGGATGAGTCCTTTGGGTATATGCCAAGGAGTGGTATAACTGGGTCATATGGTAGGTTCATTTTTAGTTTTTTAAGAGTTCTCCACACTGTTTTCCATAGAGGCTGCACAAGTTTGCAATCCCACCAGCAGTGAATGAGCGTTCCCCTTTCTCCACATCCTCGCCAGCATTTGGTATCATTTGTTCTGTTGATCCTAGCCAGTCTGATTGGGGTAAGGTGATATCTTAGGCTGGCTTTAATTTGCATTTCCCGAATTACTAACGATGATGAACACTTTTTGAGATGTTTCTTAGTCATCTTTCCTTTTTTGAGAACTCTGTTCAGATCTTTAGCCCATCTTTTAATTGGGTCATTTGGTTTCTCAATTCTTTGTTTTTTGAGTTCTTTATATATTCTGGATGTTAAACTTCTGTCAGATGTCACTGGTGAATATTTTTTCCAATTCTGTGGGTTTTCTCTCCACTTTTTTTGATTGTTTCTTTTGCTGCACAGAAGCTTTTTAATTTACTGAGGTCCTACTTGTTGATTGCTGACCTTAATTCCTGAGCATCTTCTGTCTGGTTTAGAAAATCCTTTCCTACACCTCAATGTGAAACTGGAAACCCTGAAACTATCAAAAGAAAATATTGTCAGTAACTTGCACTGTGGATTGTATTACTGCCCTCATCTCTCATTTCATCTCATCCAGGGACAACTGCTATGTCTCAGAGAACCCAAGACTCATGTGGTAGGGCAACAGCTAGTAGAGGTAGGCAGGTTTTCTGACTTTTTTATTTCATTCTTGCAGAGCTGAGTATTGAACTCAGGGTCTTGTGTGGAGCTAGGCAAGCATCTACCATTGAGCTACATCACTAGCTGCCCGTTTGATAATGATAAGAAGTTATATTCTTTTTTAATTATTTATTTAATAACCATATAATTAGAAGAGGCATTTCATTACATCAGCATTAACATATTCAATAACAATTTCCAGAGCTAAGATGCTTCTCTTTCAAAATCGGCTGTAAATTTTTAGGTTTACGTTGAATTAATACAGTTATACAATACTGTACTCTGTATAAACCCTATAAAACATAAAATTAAATGGTTTCAAACTTTGAAAAAGATCTCCACTTCATTATCAAAATACAGTTTCATATAAAAAATTCATTTTAATACAAATGACACTAAGGTGCACATGTGTCTTTAATCTTTATGTATCTGATTATTACTAGTCACAGTCGGTTATACTCGGATCCTTAGTACCTGAGTGTCTTTTTACTGAACATTTTCTCTTCTTACCATCATTTGAGAAGTTATAGATAGGCAATGTGAGAGTACAACATTAAAACAACCCACTCCCTCATGCCTCCTACCTCCCTATTTTGTCTTGACTTGCTTTTCTTTGGACCTCTGCTCTTAACTCTCCTGTTGAAGGGCCAGCCCAGGAGAAAGCAGGGCAGAAATTTAGAATAAGCAAATAAGCTGAAACTGCCCCTCTGCCTCTGTTCCTCACAGCTGCTGCAGTTAAAACTTGCTTTTTCTGTAGATTCAAGGACATCTGTAGATTATTATGGTATCAGTCATTTTGGGTTCTGTTCTGTCCTCTGACAAAGTCAGTCTCACCAGTGAGACCCTCTCTGGCCTTTGCTCACTCAAAGAGACAGGCTCTTGGTAGAATTGTGGATTTTGCTTACAGATTTATCATTTGTAAGAGATTTGGGTGGGGCGGGGCAGGAATCCAGTGATGAATGTAACCGAAGAGAACATTTGGTCAAGGTGGCAATGGCAGTGACGGTGGTGGTGGTGGTGGTGGCAGCTGCAGTGTATGTGTGTGTGTGTGTGTGTGTGTGTGTGTGTGTGTGTGTGTGTAGGTGTGTTCACACACATGCATGTGGGACAACTGTGGAGTCAGGTATTTTTGCTTTCACTTTAAGTGGGTTCCAGGAATCAAACTGAGGTCACCAGGCATGTGCAGCAAGCACCTTTACCCACTGAACTAGCTCAATAGCCCAAGGTTTGAGACTTTTCAAAGATGTGGTCAGAGTAGACACTCTGAGAGAAAAAGGCTGTTAAGAAAAGAATGGAGTGTGTCATGTAGATAAATCTTAGGCAAAGACCAGTTGTTCTCAGATAAACCTTACCTAGACATATATTTCTTGATCTGCTATGTACAATTTGTCAGTAGGTTGTAGTATTAATATGGTTCTTTCTGGTTTTCAAAACTAGCTAGGGATTGTTTATCTCGCACATTGTCTCCCTGCCCCCCATTGTGACGGACCAGCCCAGACTGGAGCACTCAGTCCAACGGGAACAGGGAATCAGAGAGTGGGCAAGGATTCGGCAAGTGACAGACACAAGAGATGGTTGATGATCTGAATGTAATTTTCTAAAGTGGAGCATCAGATTTTATACAAGTTACAGAACAAGATTGTGCAAGCATCAGGTTGATTTCATGGTTAATCATTTTCTTAGAAATACAATTCAAAATCAAAGCAATACAGTACAGTGTACAGTGTTCTTATCTAATTAATCAGGTGCTTAGACTATTTGTCCTTTTCCCTTAGTGGTTTGGCAACATCAGCTACTTATAAATTTCATGGTTGGTAATTTTATGGTTCCGTTTCC
>NW_008330482.1:503838-504559 GCF_000622305.1 Nannospalax galili
ATAAGAAAAAGAACATTTGGAGGAAGTCTAATATCGGGTGACTGAGTTCCCAGGAAATCATCCGTATCTAGTCTCTCTTCAGGTGGGCCTAATGACCTGAGTAGGTACAAAGCAGTTCCTCTATGAGGAAAGAACAGGAATAAAGACAGCAATGAAGACAAGAACTAAAGCAGAACAGCCAAGGACACAGCATGCTTTTTTAACACAGCCATTCTCCAGGAAGCATTCTTCCTTTGAAGTTTTCTGAGCCTCGACCCATGGAGAGTTCCTCACGCGGGCTCCACTGGAGGTGGCATGATACCCCATCATGGTTTTCCCTCTTAAGATGCCCCCATTTCCCCCCTTTCAGCCTTACTAATACCCTTCTCCTGTGGTCCTACCTCTCTTGAGCTCCGTCTTTCCCTTTATCCCCTAGGTTCCTTGCATACCCTTCCCTCCCCTCTCCCTTAAAATAACCCAATTTTTGTCCATACCTCCCTTATTAAGGCCTGTTTCCTACTGTTCTTCTCTTTCAGGTTATTTCATTTTCTGTACCTCCCTGTTTCCTTTCCATTATCCTGGTTCCTATAGTTATGTCTGGATACATACTCACTTATCAGGGTTATAGGATCCACATATGACGGAGAACATACATCGTTTTTCTGAGTCTGTGTTACTTCACTTAGTATAACAGTTTCTAGATC
Source organism: Nannospalax galili (assembly GCF_000622305.1). Lineage (NCBI taxonomy): Eukaryota > Metazoa > Chordata > Mammalia > Rodentia > Spalacidae > Nannospalax > Nannospalax galili. The sequence continues at coordinate 504,522 of NW_008330482.1, forward strand.
CATCCATTTACCTGCAAATTTCATTATTTCATCTTTCT
>NW_008330482.1:505043-505805 GCF_000622305.1 Nannospalax galili
CTGATTGGGATAAGATGTCCAGCTCCTATGCCCATCTTTAAATTGGGTTCCTTCTTGTCTTGATTCTTTGTTTTTTTAGTTTGTTATAAATTCTGGTTATTAAACCTCTGTCAGATGTGTCACTGGAGAAGATTCTCTCCCATTCTGTGGGTTTTCTGTTTGCTTCCTTGGTGTATGTAAGATTTTTAGTTTAATGAGGTCCCATTTGTTAATTCTTGCCCCTGTTTCCTGAGCAATTGATGTCTGGTTTAGAAAATCCTTTCCTACGCCTATGTCTTGTAGGTTTTTCCCAATGTTTTCTTCTAATAGTTTCAGGCTTTACATTGAGGTCTTTGAGCCATTTGGAATTGACTTTTGTGCAGGGTGAAAGATAGGGGTTTAGTTTCATTATTCTACAAGTGGAGATCCAGTTTTGCCAGCACCATTTGCTAAACATGCCGTCTTTCCTCCAGTTAATGCTCTTGGCCCTTTGTCAAATATCAGGTGGCTGAAATTACTCATATTTGGGTCAATTTGGTTCCATTGGTCTATGGGTCTATTTTTGTGCCAGTACCATGTTGTTTTTATGACTATAGCTCTGTAATACAGCTTGAAATTTGGTATAGGAATCCCCCCGGCATTGCTCTTAATGATCAGGGTTGTTTTGGCTATCCGAGGTCTTTTGTGCTTCCATAAGAATCTTAGGATAGTTTTTTCCAATTCTGTGAAAAATGTCATGGGGATTTTGATTGGCATTGCATTGAATCTATATATGACTCTTGG
>NW_008330482.1:507881-543488 GCF_000622305.1 Nannospalax galili
TAGTGTCTTTATGAAGTTGGGTGCACCAGAGTTTGGTGAATATATGTTCATGATTGTAATATCTTCTTGATTCATTGTTCCTTTGATCAAAATGAAGTGGCCCTCTTTGTCTCTTCTGATTAGTTTTAGTTTAAATTCTATTTTTTCAGATATTAGAATTCCTACACCTGCTTTTTTCTTTATGTGACTTTCTTGGTATATTTTTTTCAATCCTTTCACTTTGAGATCGTGTCTGTCCTTGAAAGTGAGATGAGTTTCTTGTAGACAACAAAAAGATGGGTTTTGTTTCTTAATCAATTCACATAGTCTGAGTCTTTTGACTGAGGAGTTCAGTCCATTAATATTTAAAGTTATTAATCAAAGATGAGTATTGAATACTGTCATTTTTATTTCTTATTACATTCTTGATATAGCTGTACTTTTCCACAGTTATACCTTCATTGGATTTCTTTCCACAATCCCTTGGGTATAGTCATTCCTTTCTTCAGCTCTTTGTATTGCTTCCAGAACTCTCTGAAGGGCTGGTTTTATGGACATGAATTCCTTCAGGCTATTTATGTCATGGAAGATTTTTCTTTCCCCTTCAACTATAATAGACATTTTGTCTGGGTATAGTAATCTGGGTTGGCATCTGTGATCATTTAAAACTGGGAATGCTTTGGTCCAGGCTCTTCTGGCTTTCATCGTTTGCACTGAAAAGTCTGCTATAATTGTAATGGGTTTTCCTTTATATGTGACTTGTTGTTTCTCTTTTGCAGCTTTCAGAATTGTGTCTTTGTTTTGTACGTGTAGTGTTTTTACTACCATGTGCCATGGAGAGTTTCTTTTCTGGTCCTCTCTGTTTGGTGTTCTGTATGCTTCTTGTATTTGTATGGGCATGTCTTTCTTTAAGTTTGGGAAATTTTCTTCCACAATTCTGTTTTTTCATAATCTTTGCTTGAGTGGGTCTAGTTCGTCCACTTTATCTCCCAGTCTTGATATTCTGTTTTCCATTTCGTTCATCCTGTTGTTGAGGCTTTCTCCTGTCGTTTCTAATTGGCTTACTGAGTATTTCACTTCCTTCTTCATTTCAGCCTGAGTAGTCCTCAATATTTCTAACTCTTTTCTGAATTCATTCAGAAGTTTATCCCTATCTTCCTTCCGTTCTTTGGTTTCTTTTTTTCTGTGTTCTTTGAATTCACTGAATTTTTTATCATGTTTATACTTGTTCTTTTGAGTTCCATGTCCTGCATTATCTCTAGGGGTTTCTCATTGTACTCCTCTAGAGGGCTATTGGTATTTGGTGGGGTTATGTTATTTTGGCTTTTCATGTTATTATTTTCTCTGTGATTCTGACATGTGAATTTCTTTTGTAGTTTCTGATTCTTGTGTGAGACTCAGGCCTTCAAGTTTAGGTCTACTTCTTTTTGTGAACTTTATGTGTCTTTGTGGTTTACTTTTTGGGCATGAAAAGCTGGTTTTTCTAAGCTTCTGGTTCTCTCTTTTGATTTTATATTGGAGTGGCAGGATTCATTTTGACCTTAGGAGTTCCAACAGAGGCCCAATTCAGATGAGGGTCAGATGATTTCATGTTTTCTCCTAAGGTCTGGATCCCTTCAGGAACAATTTTGGCCTCAGGAATTCAGGGGTTGGACTGGCCTGGGAGCCTGGCCCAGAAAAGATGGTGGTCTAGGGCAGCTGGTGGCCATGCCATCCAGAGATGCAAAGGCAGATGGGGCGGAAAGAGGCCTTAAAGACTCCTGGGGACTGTACTGAGGAGCTGGGTTGGTCTGGATGCAAAGGATCAGGAAGAGGAAAGGTCAGCTCCCGCATCCCAGAAAGAGGCTGGCAGGTGGTGCAGGCCCAGGGAAGCAGAGGGAGGTGAGGGCAGGTCTAGGTCCAGAAGCAGTGCTCCTGGGGCCCAGAGAGGGCACTAGTTGGTCTGAATGAAAAGGGTCAGGAAGCAAATATTGGTTCCCCAGGTGTCTGGGGCTCCAAGACAAGGAATGGGGCAGGACCCAAACTCGGAGGAGAGAATGGTGGAGGAGATGGGAGGGTGAATGGGGCTGGGGGAGTCAAGGTGCGGAGGGCGCAATGGACTTATCCCAGAGAGAGGCCTGTGGGTGGAAAAGAGTGAGGTTATATTCTTATAACTAAGTCCTTGTACACTTAAGACATTTGAATTTTCCTTTTGTTTTACTTACTAGGTTGATATCTTGAAATGCAACCCTATGATGTTTTACCACTCTGATATTTTATTGCTCTGTAATATTTTGAAGCTATATGGTGTTTTCTACTTACCATGTCTAACTACTGATAAAGATGTAAAACTGAGAAAATGGAAAGTTTGCCAAATAGTTTAATGAGGTCCAATTTGTCAAAAAAAAAAGTGTAGATCAAACATGACAGATACCTAAACTTCTGCCAGTGATATCTGTTTTTATAAATTGCAATGAAGATTTGACCAATTCATAGCCAAATTAGCATGTCCTAGTTATAGATCAAAAAGTAGCAGATATTCATCAGGATATTAAGCTATGATGACTGGGTGAACTCAGGAAGGAATTTTTCCTGAGATAACATGGCCCATCATGAAAACAGACATAGGGTCCAGGTGCCAGTCAAAAAATGTTAAAAAGGCCTATTGTATTAAGGCACCTTCTTGACCATAGCTGTACCATGTTGAAGTCTAGGCTGAATCTAATGTCTAAAACTAAAAGGCAATTGCCTTAGGATGTAGGAACAGAAAGGTGTGACTCAGCTGCACCAAGGTATGAGTTTGAGAACACATCAGCAGGCACCTGGCTGCCTTGAAAACAGGTCATCATGCTTCTGGTTTCCCCTGCTAGCTGCGCATTTACAGCTTTTACACTCTATGCTTGGCTTGCTTTTGCAAAATAGTAATTGTTAGAGGGGCTTTCCACCCCTAAGCTATGGAAACACTTGGAAACTTAAAACTTTTCACCCCAGATGTGAGTTTTCTGTATAAAAGCTTACCCTAAGAATGGCTAGGCACTTCACTTGGGTTCAAATGCTCTATGTAGTCACCAGCTGGCTAATAAAAGACTTTCTTTTGACATTATTTTGCATCTGAGTGCTCTTCTCTGGTGAAACACCTCACAACACTATAACCCCCATCTGTACTTCTGTTCTGGTCCCAGAAAATCTTAAAGTCTTGTTTGCTAATTCTCAGATCACATGCATGTGAAAAGAATAAACAATTGTTCTGACTCTCTTCTGGGTAAATGCTTGATTTCTTAGCTGTTGTAAGAATTTTTCTATAACACTTTCACATCCCTTATCCACCCTACTTTGCTCTAATCTGACCTGGGGAATGGCCCTGACAGGCTACACTTCCTTTAGGACATGTTGAGCCAATGGAAGAAAGAAGCAGAGCCCTCCATTCATGGTGGGCACACCAGCCCATCCTGCCTTTCTGCTCCTTCAGGTCTCTTCTTGGGCAGGGGCTGTATCTTGCAGGTGACACATTTCCTCCTTAGACCGGGCCCTGCACTGCCCTTGCTCTGCTCCTAGAGCTTCATCTCCCACCTTGGCTGTAGCAGATACCTCAAAATCCAGCTTCTCCTCCAAGGTCCAAGCTCAGGGTTTCTGGAACTGGATACTCAGTCTCCTTTGTTCCTCCTACCCTAGCAGTGGTAATGACTTTCTGTAGCTATAAGCTCAAGTTGCCTCACTTTCCCTATTTCAGTTCTTATGACACATTAATAACTGGCCTGATGGATTGAATTTTGTGTTATTTTTTATTTTTTTGTCTTTTGGATACAGGGTCTTCCTGTAGCCCCAACTGGCCTAGAACTTGCTGTGTAGGCCAGGCTGGCCTCAGTCTCAGAGATCTGCCTACCTTGTCTCATCCTCTGCCTCTCGAGTGGGATTAACGGTGCACACCACTAGATGCAGCCTAGTTACTTTTCTTTTTCAGTGATAAATACCTTGCATGAAGCAACTTAAGAGAAAAAAGGATTTATTCTGGCCTACAGTTTAAGAAGGGATATGGTCCATAATGACAAGAAGGCATGGTGGTAGGAGTGTGAGATGGTTGGTCACATTGTAGCTAAAGTTATGTGACAAAAAGAGAAATGCTGGGGCTCAGTTTGCTCTGTCCTTTTATTCAGTCAAGGACCCCAGCTAAAGAGACAGTGCTGTACACATTCAGAGCGGGTCTTCCCACCTAGTTAAATCTTCCTGGAAACACCCTCATAGACACACCCAGAGACATGTTTCCATGATGATTCTAAATCCTGTCATCTTGATGATGATCAACCACCATAAACTCCTTCTGCAAAACCCTTAATCTGTGACCTTTCTTGGCAGGATCCTGACTAAAACAAAATTAACCCCTAAGCATTCTTAGCTGGTTTCTGTCTCTCTTTCTATACCCCAACAGTGTGACTGTTCTGCATACTCCCTAAACACCCACTTATCCTTTGCAGAACTGATGCCATAAACAAAACAATAGCAAAGAACTTATCAGCATTAAATGCATCAAAAAATTGCCTTATCTGGGAATGTAACTTAATGGTAGAGAGGTTGCCCAGCATCTACAAGACCCTGGGCTCAATTTCCAGCAGTGAAAAAAATATTAAATTAAAAAAATTAAAATCTGTCTCACTCAGTATGGAAGTGGAGTCAATAAGCCTCCCAAATCAGAAACCTGGGCCTTGTGTTTGAACTGAACCCTCCTGTCCCTAACCCCAGGTGCCCCTCCCTTCTTCCAGCTCTGCAAAGGCCTGCTGCCTCTGAGCCACTTGGGTCCTGCAGCTAGTCTGAAAAACAACAGCAACACAAGGTACATTTCTGGGCTCTTCAAGAATCATTTTTATTTCTGAGAGGTACAAGACTCTCTTCCTCTGCCCCCTCCACATGTGTTTCTGCTTCTTTGTGGCCTTACCCCTCACTGGAAAATATGAACATTCCAATGATTTGACTCCAACCTGCTGAGGACTGCACACCAGACAGCATAGTCACGCTCACAGGCCACACAGGTAACTGTGTTTGGGGACAATGTTCCTTATTTAGTTAGCATTATTTTTTGAATACTACCTAGAATTAAGATCTCCTGAAAGAAATATTTTAAAAATGTAAAACCTGTCTCAAAAGTTTGCCATGTTGTGTGGAGAAAATGAAGACATAAAGTCCTCGGTGCGGAGCTTTGTATAATTTAGATATGAGGATGACGAATACGAAGACAGCAGAGTGAAGAAGGAAAAGTCAGGTCCGTGCAAAGCCTTTGAGATCTTTGGGATGGACTTGGAACATCTGTTTATTTTCAAATAAACAGCAAATGTGTATACAGCACCATCTGTGTTGGGGAATTGTAAAGGGAACAAGTTGGTATCCATCACACTTTAGAAGTTTGAGGTAAGCGGGGTGTAGAGGTGTGTGAAAGGAACACGGCTTAGCCTGGCAATCTTTGCTGGTGTGGTTAGTAGAGGGGAACAGAGAGCCCACAACCAGGGCTCTGATAATACTGCCCCCTTCTGCTGCTCCCAGGGGGGCAACTCACATCTGCAAGCAGTTTTCTGCTCGCACTCAGTGGTAGATGGAAGGGAATAGAGCCTTATGACTGTGGGCTCAAGTCAGGTTTGCTGCTCTGCTGGAGGTGGAGAGAATAGTCTGGTTGTTCTTGAGACCCTAAAGAGAACTCTGGTAAAATGGGATGAAGTTGAGGGATCACTATGGGTTGTGACACTGTCACATACACCTCGAGGCAGGTGTGAAGTTAGGGCTGCCAAAGCTAGGCAGACTGGGTATTACAGCATCCGCAAACTCCTCTCCCTCCCGACCTAGACCCTGCCACCACTGCCCACTTGGAATAGGGGAAAACAGTTGAGTGGACAGTTAATACCTGAATACACATGTAGACGGTTTCCTTAATGCAAGATGCTTCCCATACATTCTGTAACAGTGCCCCTTAGTTAACACGTTTTCCTCTTCAGAGGAGAACACAGGATTCCTGAATCTCAGGATGAACCTATCCTGAGTCTTTCTCCATTGCTGCCTGACCCTTTTCTCTTTAAGACCAAAGCCCTTGATTCTTTCTGTGGATGGTGACTGCTTGAAATCAGTTCTCTTCTTCTGAGGGAACAAGGATATGCTAAAGTCCTAATAAGCATTCAGCTGACAATGGGGTCCCATCCCCCATAATGCTGGCTTGGGAAATCCTGACATTATCATGCCAGCTCCAAGAAGCCAGCGTGGGAAACCCAACTCAGCAGACAAGAAAGCTTCAGACTTGCTCCTTTCTCCAGTTCCTTCTGGCAGTGCCATCAGGATGGGTTGGTGAATGAAAAAGGTTGTCAAAGCCTCTACAAGTCACACAGCTGGGGGGGTGGGGAGAGAAGAGAAGGGGAGGAAGAAGGGAGAAGGGAGAGAGGGAGGGATGGAGGCAGATACAAATTTTGTAACTACTGGAGTGTTTTGATCACTTAGAGAGTGTTCTAGATTTGAGAGTAATGATTCAGCAGCAGCATTTCTGGGAGAGTGTGTCCTCCTTCCCTCTGCTTAAAGTGCTCAGGTCAGGTTCCAGCCCTGCATGTTCACTGCCACTGCCCTCACCCAACCGGATGCCCTGCAGTGAGGAGCCCAAGGATCTGAAGCAGAAAGGCCCATCTTTCCCCAGGGGACACCACTTGCACATGCCTTAGTGTATAATGTCCCCAGAACCCTCCTGGGCACTTCAGCTGGAAAGTGATCCCTGTCAGAAGCTTGGTCACCTTCCTAGGCTGAGCTACCATCAGAGGGCCTGAGTACCATGAGAACACACTGGTCTCAGTGGAAGTGTGCAGTAGAACCTTGCAAGGGACTTGCACAAACACAGGTGGCTGTGCTTCAGGCCTGCCATGCTGCCTCTGAACCATGGAAGTGGAGTCCAGGTAGGTCTGTAGTTTTGAAACTCAGAGGTAATTCTGATGAGCACAGAGACAAGAGTCAGCCTGCCAGAGAATGGTCAGAACAGGTACATGGATGTTGATGGAAGACATAGGCTTCTGGGTCAGAAACAAAGAGTTTCTAACTCAGCAAAGCAGGCAGCTTAGGCTTCCTGATATGTGTGGTTACTTTAGTTCCTTAAGTACCAGGGGATAGTGAAGAGGATTTGGAATACATTATGGGTGTGTCACATCCAAGAACCCCAAGTTTAAGAAATCCAAGTCTTTGGGGCTGGAAAGATGGGTCAGCAGTTAAGAGCACTGGCTATTCTTGCAAAAGACCCAAGTGTGATTCCCAGGATCCACATGGTGGCTAACAACTGTCTGAAACTCCAGTTCCAGAGGATCCAATGCCCTCTTTTGTCCTCTGTGGGCACTGCATGACAGAGGTGCACTTACACGCATGCAGGCATAACACTTACAACACATAAAAATAAAAATAAATAACTTTATGTGGTTGCCGACCACACAGCGGACAGTAGCAGGGATATCAGAGTATAAGGGCTCTAGTTGGGGGAGGGAGGCTATGGGAGGGTGCCATTTGGAAAGTGGGTATATATTTGAATGAGATGGTTTGGAATGTTCTACGTGATATATACACACACACATAAAAAAATTTTTTAAAATTGTATTATATTTGATGAGGAAGAAAAATTTATATCATGTTAATTAGTAGAGGAGATAAGCATTACCATTGACGTCTACTGATGACTTTATAGACATACACAGGTGCCAAGGATCCGAGGGCAACCGATTATGACTAGTAATAATCAGATACATACAGATAAGAGATGCATGTGCCAACATCTCAGTGTTAGTAGCAAAAACAATGAGTCTTTCTATAAGAAACAGTATATTTTAAAATGAAATGGAGATCTTTTTTAATGGTTAAAAACTCATTCAATTTTATGTCTTACAGGGCTTATACTGAGTTCAATATTGTATAACTGTATTAACTCAACTGTGAACCTAAAAATTTTATAGCCACTTTTGAAAGAGCTGTATCTTTGCTCTGGAAACTGTTATTGAGTATATTAAAGCTGTAATAATATGCTTCTTCTAAAAAATTTTAAATTAACATTAAAAAATGTAGGAAACAGCATATTTTAAAATGAAATGGAGATCTTTTAAAGTTCCATGAACCACTGCACGGAACATGTGCTCTAGGCCCTATCACTAATGGAGATGGCAGCCCTTTGACATGGCCTGCAGAGATATGTAGTATTCCCCCAAAGTAAACATTAGCCGCCAGCAGGACCCAGATAGACCAGCTGTTCCAGAGCTGACCACATTGAAATATACCTAATAACTTTATATCCATGCTTAGATGCCAAGTAGCTCAAAAAGTAACCAACTGTGACTAGTATAATCAGATATATGGAGATTAGAAATGAAGGTGCAAACATCTTAGTGTCAATTGCATTAAAAATGAATTTTCCTGTATGAAGCTGTGTATTTTAATAATGAAATGGAGATCTTTTTTAAAGGTTAAAACCTCATTTAATTTTGTCTTATAGGGTTTATACTGAGTACAATATTGTATAACTGTATTAATTCAACTGTAAACCTAAAAATTTACAGCCAATTTTGAAATAGATGCATCTTAGCTCTGGAAATTGTTATTGAATATGTCAATGCTGCAGTAATGAAATGCTTCTTCTAATTATGTGGTTATTAAATAATTAAAAAAATAACTTTAAAAAATTAAAAAAAGAAACCTAAGTCTTTTAAAGGGGTTTTAAACAAACCTCCCCAACTTTTAAGCCACAGACAGATCTGCCTCCACCTGGAGGGAGTCACTAGTTTTCTCTTGCAAGGTGATTTGCTTTAGTTTTCTTAAAAACTTCAAGGTTAAGGGGGTAGCTCAGTAGGTAAGAGCACTTTCTGTGCAAGCATGAGGATGTGAATTTGGATTCCCAGCTCCCACATGAAAAGCCAGGCATGGCCACACATACTTGTAACCTCAGCATGGGACATGAGGAAAAGATAGAAATGATCTCTGCAGCTTCCTGGTCAACAGCCTAACCAAAAATTGGCAAGCTCCAGGTTGAGTGAGAGATCTTGTCTCAATGGAGTAAGGCCAAGCATGATGTTGGGTGTCCTCCTCTGGCCTCTGCATATATGTGCTTGGGAGTATGAACCTGAACATACTTTTATACATACACACAGTTGAAAAAAATAATCTAGACAAATATATTATGTTCCTGCTCCCATAACATGAAGGACATAAACTATGAAGAATGTTCTAGGGCCCACCTGGCTAACCATTTATGTAGAATATTGTTTATGTATACAAATGCTTCTGGGTTTCCCAACAACCATTTAAGAAATTAGCTGGGTGCTCATTTATATACAGTGGGTGCTTTTCTGTGGGGATGGAAATGGCCAACTGCCTTTCGGTATAATGACACCTACAACTGCATGAATACTATTCATTTTTTAATGCAAAAGAGCATCAGATTCCTATTTGGACCTGTAGGAATATCTTGAGAGTTAAACAGCACATGCACAACACATGACTGACAAATGTTAGCTCTTGCTGCTCCTCTCCTACAGCCTGGAGCTTCTCTGGCTTACAAATCAAACAGGAATGGCCTATTTTCCTGCTCCTGAGGGCATTGCTAGAAGGATCCTTTAGATGTGTTCCAGAAGAGGTGCCCATTATGCCAAAAGGGTGATAAAAATGGTTTCCTGAGCTGCCTGTTGTCTTGGATTTCCTAGTCGACCACTCACTTGATTCTGTCTTGTACCTGCTCACCGTGCCCTCTGTCTCCCTCCACTGCCACCCTATTCTCAGACTTCTGAAGCTATTCTCATCCACTGATAGCCTTCTTAAGGCCACCTTTGAGTCATCTCTGTCTCTCAGTGGTAAGAAGGAATTGGCCACCAGGAGGCTGGACATCAATAACGTTTAACAAAGATCTATTTGCACTGGACATTTAAGCCCCAGTCTATGGCCTTGTGCTGCTGAAAGCTGGCAGATGCTCTGCAGCACTGCTTCCTATGACTATCAGCATGGGCATTAGCATTTGATGATGACAATGATGAAGGTGATGATATGATATGGTCTTTATGAGAGTTTATGGAATGTAGGATTTATTTAGCAACATCTCTGATGCCAAGTGAAGGCCAGTCCTATGCCCTTCAATAGGTTGCATGGAAAACTTCTTCAGATATCACCAATGTACCTCAGGGGAGGTGGTCAGAGTCTACCTTCTCATGAAGTCATGAGCTATGGAAAGACATCAGCTGAGTAGGCAGTAGAGACCTAAAGCACAAGGAGAGTTGGGGCTGTAGGAAACTGTGCAGGGAGAGGACTGTCCTCAGAAAGGAGGGTTGCAAAGACACAGGACTGGTCCAGCAGCAGGGCCACAGTAGCAATCCCTGTGGATGCCCATGACATCAGAGCAGCTACTACTCCAGGATGCAGTCGGGGCCCCCCTCACTCTGTTGAGTGCTTACCCTTCTAGATGGCACTCCTTTTAAGAATCCTTTTATGCGGGCTACATCTTCTTCAAGGCTTCCTAAGGGAAGGTATGTCAGCAAGTCTTGGCCTTTCCCCTGACAGACTAGTTATCTCTGTTCACAAAGGATGCACCCAAAAGACAGAGAGGTAAGAGGCAGTCCTGGGAGCTGAGACAATCTCTAAACTGCCATGTGGGACCTTTGTGACCTGGAGGGATTTTAGAAAGCTCTGGGCTCTAGGGAACAGTATGATTGCAGGCCACACAGCTATGCTTTCCAAAGAACCAGGATATTACTCTGACTTTGTTAGCCTGGGTTAATATCGGTGCCTGGCTGAGGACAATATCGTGCAGGGCTGTGATGGAAAGTGACTCAGTGATGCAGCCTTCCTGTCCCCAGAGGGAGTAATAGGGACAGAGTTATTATTGGGATTCTGCAGCAGATAGGTAGGTCTCTAGCTTAGACCCAGAATACATGACTCACAGATGAATCCTAATGGAGGAGTGTCAGGGGACAGGGGCATCCTCTGAGCAGAAGCCAGGCTCTGGCATTGGGAGCTTGTTCGCCTCCTCACAGGCTGTGTGTTCTGATGGAATCAAAATCTCCCAGCAAATGGCACACAATGTGAGGGTCCTTGGAGGCGGAGCTAGATGGAGCAGCAGTGGGCAGGAACTGTATCTGGTGGTGTCAGAGCGGAAATACCTGCCAAAGGCCTAGGCCTCAGGTCCAGAAAAGGAACTCTCAAGCATCTGATTCAAAAGGTGAAATAGCTGGGTGTGGTGGCATGTGCCTTTAATCCCAGTACTTGGGAGGCAAAGGCAGGCAGATCTCTGTGAGAAGGAAGCCAGCCTGGTCTACATAGGGAGTTCCAGGCCAGCTAGGGCTACAGGGACACCCTGCGAAAACAAAAACAAAAACAAAAATCAAGGGCTAAAATAATCTGCTGAGTGTGATCAGTGGGTGAGCAGGTACCAGAGACAGATGTTCACTGAAACACTCCACTGAGTCCTTGACACTCATAGAAAAACTAAGACAGTGAGTCCTGCCCTGTGGGCAACTGTGAGGAAAATGGAAGAACACAGGAGGGCCCTAAGTGTGAAGTGAATGTCGGTTATTATCACTCCAACCTGTACATTTACAAATAGCATCAGTACCTGGTTTCTGTGAGGGACATTATAGGGTTACTTTAACTTTTGAGGAAATTTGTCCATGAGAGCCCAAGTCAGAGGTATTGAAGTAGTTTGAAATGGGCCCGGGTTCCCCACCAAAGACGACAGTTTTTCTTCTAGAGTGCCAGTAGCTTGACAGACAGCAACTTGAAGCTGTACCAGCCCTGCTCTGGAAGTATAAGAGGTCCACACAGCTCCAGGGCAAACTCCCAGCTGACTTCCCATGCTGGGGATCAACTGTGGGAAGGAATTCTATCCTGTTCACACACTAGCAAGGGCAGAGTAGCTGGGACTTAACTTCTTTCTTCATTTCCTACAGTATGATCAAGTGAGGGAGGTGTTGGTAGCATTCTAAAATCACATCTTCTGTGGCATTTGCAGAAGCCATGGCAACTCTATTCCACACCATGAAATGATGCTCTCCTCATGAGTGGAAATTAGAGCTGGGGCTGTAGTCACAGCTACATAACAGGCTGAGGTCAGATGACTATTTGAGCCTAACCCAGGCAACAGCAAGATTCTATTTCAAAATCTGGGTGTGGTGTCACAGGCCTTTAATCCCAGCACTCAGGAGGGAGAGGCAAACAGATCTCTGTCAGCTAGAGGCCAGCTTGGTCTATATAGCCATTTCCAAGCCAGCCAGGACTATATAGTGAGACGCTGTCTCAAAACAAAAAACAAAACAAATTCCCCTCCAAAAAATTAGAGCTTCTGTCTCAAAACAAAGAGGAAAAGATTGGGATACTTTGCCTTGTACTCTGGAACTGACCCTCTCAAGATTAGCCAGACCTTAGAAACAGTGAACAACTTCTCTTCAAGTGCCATTGCATAGGAGCCTATCCATCTGAGCCCCTGGATTAGTTGTTTACTCATTGCTGAGATAATATGTCTGGCAAAAGCAAGTTGGGGGAGAAGGTGGCTGCTTTGCCTTATAGTTTGAGGGTCTAGTCTGTGAGACAGCAGGTCACATTCTGTCCACAGTCAGGAAAGAAGGAGCTGAATACTGGTGTCAGCTCGGTTTCTCTTTCTGTTCAGCCCACATTTGTGCCACCCACATTCAGAGTGGGTCTTTCCTCCTCAGTTAAAACAGTCTGGAAACACCCTCACAGGTAAGCCCAGAGGTATGTCTCCTAGGTGATTCTAAATCCAGCCAAATTTACAAATGAGATTAACTATTACCTCCTATTTCTACAAAAGTTCCATGACCTCCCACATGCTCACATAGACTAGGCAGGTGCTTACTGTTGAGCTACACCACCACTCAACCACTTCCTTTATCAGCCTTCCATAAGGCTGTTGCTCCCCACTGCCCTAATTAACCAGGGCCAGGGACCAGACAACCAGGGATGTTCCTATACTCCCAAGCCTCTTAAAAAAATACACGCATAAATCGGGTGTAGTGGCACATGCCTTTAATCCCAGCACTTGGGAGGCAGAGGCAGGCAGATCTTTGTGAGTTCAAGGCCAGCCTGGTCTACATAGTGAGTTCTAGGACAGCTGGGGCTACAGGAAAACCCTGTCTCAAAAAGACAAAAAAAAAAAAAAAAAAGCATAAAATAGGAGCTGGAGAGATAATGCAGCCATTAAGAGCACTGACTGCTCTTGCAGAGGACCTGGGTTTGATTCCCAGCACCCACATGACAGCTAACAACTGTCTGTAACTCCAATTTCAGAGGGGATACAACACCCTCTTCTGACCTCCACTGGCATTGCATGACACAGGTACACTTACACACATGCAGGCAATACACTCATACACATAAAATAAAAATAAAAAAATTTAAAAATACATGCAAAATAGTCCACTCTGGCCTGTTTACCTTGCTTTGCCCATTAAATCCTATGGAAATCAAAAGAAAGCTTCCTGCCCATGCTTCCCCTGGCTCCCTCTGCTTCATGACAGACCCCAGTGCTTCCTTCAGTGGCCCTGCATGGCAAAGCATGTCCCCTTCTCTTGGGATCTCTACACACAAGCTTTCCAATGGCAGCTGTGTCCTGACCCACACACCACACCATATCTGAACAATAATAAAAACTCTGTAATATTGGTCATAGGATATGGGAAATTAAGTTAGTACTGAGCAGGAAACTTCCTCCCTGCTGGCTAGCTTTCATAGTACTGGAAGATGCTATGCAGGCTGCTGGGGCGTGGAGGCTACAGAAGTCATCAACAGTCTCACCCAGCTGTGAATCCTGTAAACTACAATAATGACTGGAGTGGCAAGATATGTTCATGGGTGCAATGGTGGTGCAAATGTTATGGGGATAACTAATTGCTTTCTGCTAGGAGTTAAGACCTGTTTCACAGGAGGAAACATGCCTGGTACTCTAAATCTGACCAAGAACCCATGGTTGGGGAGCTCACAGTCTCCAGAGGTAAGCCTACTACTATTATTTTGCTAAATGGACACAGTAACAAATTGCCTTCTAAATTCATAATTCTCTGCACATAGATTAGTGCAGCTCTCAGACCACATCAGAGAAGTTTCTTTGTGTAGTGGACAGTAGTTAATGTCCACTTTGACTCACAGCTGGTCAAAGGTCAGAGAATAAGTATCTGTGGAGTGCAGAGCCACAAATGGACATCTGTATCACCCTTCCCCAAGGCTCAGGGACCATTCGTGGAAGTGTAGGGAAGAAACATTATAAGAGCCAGAGATGGGGAGGACCAGAGTGAAGCGATGTCTTCTGGACATGGGCTGTTGTACTCCAGAACTCACAGCAGCTGTGGCTGCCTGCACAAGACCTGCAGAAGATCAAGGCAGTCAACATTCCAGCATGGAGGAGCAAGGGGTTGACTAGCCCCTCTCGTTAACTAAAGAGGTATCAATGTTAATGGTTTTTCTGAAGGGTGTGACCCCTGCTGGGTCCACCATAGTCCACTGGATGGCCACACACCCAGGAATATATGGGCAACACAAATTGGACTCGATTGGTTATGTGATCTAAAGACCACAAGTTCACCTCAGTGAATTGCCATCAGGTGGCCCGTGGTGCTCATGCAGTGTGGCCAGCACTTTGGGCACATTTAGGAGGATGTAGGCAAGATGGAGTGGGCTTCAGCCTGCTGCATAGCTTCTGACATGCCGGGGGTGGGGTAGACAAGCAAAGCTGACATCTGTCAGGCAGCAATCAATCAGCTTCTACCAGCCCTCAGCCTCCAGCCCTCTTTGGGGTTTGTGATCTTTCCCAGTGGCCCCACATCCTAGCATGGCATCTTAATTGCTAACATGGTGCAAAGAAGTTGGGGGGGGGCACATGCTGTAATAAGCCCTTGAATAGTAATGACAGTTCCACAGGGCTGGGGGCCAGCACATGCAGGGTAGGGTCATGGAGCTCGCTTCCTAAGGCCTCATTTCATCTCTAAATTACTCTATGGGAGAGATTGTGTTGTCATTTTATTACACCCCAAAACAGATGTTCAATGATCCTAGTCCTAAGGGAGAGAACAACAGGTAAGCAAAGATCAGTCCATTGGCTACAGTGGAGACATCTGTGCCCTTCTGTTTGCAGGTCTTGAGGATGCCCATGGCATCTCAGGCCAATCCCGGGATGGAGGGGAACCCCAGAAAACAGTGACCACCAGAGATGTGGAAAGCTAGAGAAGACATTGTTCTTGGGGATACAGGGCCTGCCTTCCACCAGGGAGGGGTAACCAGAGCTGAGTTGTACAACTGACAACTCAAACGCCACCCTGAATAGCAATATTGTTAACTGCAAAATGGGAACAAGCCTCTTGTAGTGGAGGAGGTCAGGCTAGCGATGGATGGAAACTACTCAGGGTGGCGGCGGGGAGAGCTTTGCAAGCTGTAGGACAGAAGTAGCACAGCACAAAGGTGTTCAGAAACTTTGCAACCTGGGTTTGGTGGTACATACTTATAATCTCAGCACTCAGGAGGTAGAGGCAGAAGGATCAAGAGTTCAAAGTCACCCTTGGCTATACTTCAAGTTTCAGGCCAGCCTAGACTATATGAGACCCTGACTTAGAAAAACAAAAACAAAACAACTTCTCAATGCACACACATATCCACAGTTGGAGTGAGGGGGAAGGGGATTGTTAGTGACATGGTTGTAAGGAAGCACTTATAATGATCCAGTTGCACAAGAGTCAGACATAGGGCACATTAGCTTAGCGACTCCAGCTCCTCAGACTGTGGCCCACAGAGCAGCCAGACCACTCCACCCAGGCCTAGCCATATCTGAATCTCTCTGCATTGTCCACCACTGCCCCAGTATGGTGGAGCATGGTAGAATCCAGGAGGCACATGAGGCCAGCCTTGCCCTCCTCTGTTCTGGCTTTCACTTCCCAGTGTGCTACCTGGTATCTGTGAGTTCACCTGGTTACATAACCACTTTGTCAGGAATAGATCCAGAATATATGGGGCTTAAATCCTGTATAATTTAGAGTTTTTCTTTTGAAGGAGAAAATAATATAAAAATTATACCTACAAAGGCAATGGTTAGGAATGTAAAAGATTTCATGATAAATTTCAATAAATTAAAGAGCTGAGAACACAAGTACCAAATAATCAAAAAAAAAAAAAAACCCAAAAAACAAAAACAAAAACAAAAAAAGCCAACTTCATGGTTTGAAGACTGAAAAACACACTTTTATAATAGGTTTACCCTGTTCTGGGGGGCTCTGGCTGCTTTGTCATAGGAAAATTTCACAAAAGGCAATTCAGTTTTTCCTCCAGAAACAGAAATGTTTTCCTTACTGACAGTTGAAACACACAGAACAGCAACCTCACAAACAGATATACTATATTTAGTACCGCTATTGATTTGTGCACTAAAAATACAGCCAATGCAATGAATTGCATTCTTGTAATTGCCACCAACGAAGAAAATAATGTGTGTGACGTGCTTATAATTATACAGGTTGTGCTACTAAGTATGCTCCTGACAGGCAAGACCATCCCACAGTGAGAATTGACTGTGACGGTTTTACCTGCCTGATGCCTCAAGAGACAAACCCAGAAGAGATGAAAATCACAAGGACACAAACAACATCCCCATCAGCTCAAGATCACTGTGGTCACCTGATGTCACTGACACAAAGGAACATGTACACACAGAAGAGAACATCAGAGTGAAAAGGGAAACCAACCCTACACAATTGCAAATACATGGCTTTACAAAACTCCTGAAACACATGACCATGAGGACTTGCTGGACTCTTGCAGAGGCCCATGCAGCAAAGGGACTTGTGGGGCCCTGAGGGTGAAGCTTCCTTACTACCTTTGTGCTCTGTAATTTTGTCTCAGCTTTGTCCCCCCACAAAGGAACTGGAGTAAGAGTATTCTAAGCGCAACTGGATGAGAATGAAAGAGAATTTGGGGTGTAAATGGCTATATATACAAATAATGGTACTTAACATATACTCAAGGTTTAATTAATGGTTTAATTATAAATTTCTTTTCTCATTGATCACATTTAGAAAAAGAAGTCAGGGAAAGCCAGGTCACAATTTAAATTGGGCACTTACAGCCACCTAAAAAGGAAGTAAATCCAGCCCTTCAGCACCTGGTACGCATTCCAAAAAGGGCCTGGTCATCTGTGGTACCACTGGCCAAGAGATATTAGGTGTGACCCCAGGTTAGGTATCCAAGAAATCTTTAAATTTTAGCTTTAAGTCACAGACTTTCAATTTCTCTTTCAGAGTCTGGAGAGATGGCTCAAGGGTTAAGAACTCTGGCTGCTCTTGTAGAGGACCCAGATTCAATTCCTAGCACCTACATGGTGGCTAACAACCATCTGTAACTCTGGTTCCAGGGGATCTGTCACCTCCTTCTGGCCTCTTCAGGCACTGCACACACACGGTGCATTTATATACATGCAGGGAAACCATTCATACACATAAAAATAAAAACTTTTAAAAAATTAAACAAAAAATCTCTTTCATCTTAGTGATTTTCTCATATCAAGCACACTTTATACCCTAGTAAGTAAGTTCATTAAGGGTCGACTGACAGTTGACTACCTTTTCTCCCCTTCCTTCTTCAACTAAGCCATCCTAGGCATCATTCTAGGAAGCTGAGAGACACATCTCACGTGATCCAAACTCAGATCTGTCTGCCTCATTCTAGATCGAGTGCTGCTTTAGTGAGCAGGCCAGGTAACGCTCTTTTACCCCTTACTGCCAGTACATGCCCCACCTGCCCAGGGACCTGGTGTCTGCAATGCTGTAGAGACCATTCTGTTAGTCAATTCTCATGCCTCTCTGTGTTATCTGCAGCAGTTCCCACCCAGTGTCATGCTTTCCCTGTATTGATGCACATGGATCTAATTTTCTCATTCTGGATACTGCAGAATATTTTACTGTATGACACCCACCACAACTGTCTTGTCATTTCCTCAATGATGGGCCTCATGGCTACTTCACGTACAAACAGTACTATGATGACCATCCATCCTAGGTCTCCTTGGGGCCACCTGCATGCTCCAGCATGTCACATCTGCTTATCGTCTACCTGAGACCCCCAGACACACATCATGCATGTTTGCTTTGGATTTCCCCACCCCCAGGACCCCATGCAGTCAGAACATTCATCTCATCTCTATGCTGTTTGTGAGGAGCTCTAGAGGATTAACGAAGGAAGGAAGTGTCATTGTCAGGGTCAGGATCAAAGGATCAGGCAGCAAGTGGAATTATTTTGTAGAAATCCAGGTGTGACAAAATTCCTGACCAAAAAAACTTAAGGATAGGTTTATTCTGGCTCATGGTTTGAAAGCAGAGTCCATCATGGTGGGAAGCATGTAGTAGCAGGAGGGTAAGGCAGCTGGTCACCTTGTTCCAGGAGGCTGCTTCAGGATTTGCTATTTTCCTTGTTGGATTTTGGTCTTGCTTTGGTCTGATCATTCCTTGCTATGTTCCAATTCTTCCATTTTGGAATGGGAATGTTTATTTTATTCCATTCCATGTTGGAAGTATGTAACTTGTTTTTTCCTTGCTGGGAGAGCTCACAATTAAGAGGTTGCCTTGAGTCCCCATAGATGTGGAATTTGGACTTTTAAACTGTTGGAATTGCTAGACTATAAGGAATTTGAAGTTGGATTATACTTCACATTATGAGATAAAATGAGACTATGGGATCAGGGGCTGTGGAAGGTTATGACCTAACATGATGTGTTGATGTGTCAAGATGACAAAGGGTAGAGTTGTGATGGTTCATTTTAATTGTCCACTTGACAAGATTTTATATCATCTGGGAGGCACGCCTCTGGACATGCCTGGGAGGGATTATCTTGATTAGGTTAATTAAAATGGAAAGACATGCACACTGTGGGTGGCATCACTCCCTCAGTTGAGATCCTGGACTGTATAAAAAGTAGAAAATGAACTGACCACAAGAATTCACTGCGCTTGTCTTGACTACAGATACACTGTGACCAGCTGCCTCAAGTACCTGCTGCTGTGACTCCCCTGTGACGGGTCAAAACCTTGAGCTATCCTTTCTGCCTTAAATTGCATTTGTTACATATTTTATCACAGCAACAGGAAAAGTAACCAAGATACCATTGAACCACAAGAGTTATTGCTTGAGAAAGATCTTTATAGTGGAGCTCTGGGAAAGACCAAGCACCTGGCCTTTCTGGAAGATTCACTGGACAGCAATGTCTTAGTTGTAGCTTTGATGCTCTCCATTGGCAGCTGCCATTTTCACTCAGCCAGAGAAATCCAGGTTCGTGCCAACATCACAACCTCTGCTCTGGTTACTTCGTAGTCATCAGGGGATCAACTGGAAATATCTACTTCCTATGGCAATGGACACAATTAAATGATCCTTCCACATCACCACTGTGAGAACATGGTAGGAGAAAAGCAGTTATTTCACAAGTGGGACCCTATCCTTGAGTACCAGGAGGAAGAGCACATGAGGGGCCCAACAAAATTAAGAGCCTTCATCCTTAGTGTCTGTGTGTGGTGCGCTGGGGAGGGGCACACAGGGAAGTGGGGTAGGGTCATGGACACTGACAGCCTAAGTAAGGAGGGACCAGGGAACTAGGGATAAAAGACAGTGAAAGTGTAGGTATTAAAGTATCACCTAGAATGGTTGGAGCTTTGGGGCCGAGTGTGTATCATACTTTATAAGAAAACTTAATAGACCCCAAGTAAGTGTGAAAGTCAGAGGCTGCCAATGTAAGCCTCTTTTAGACTCTGCTCTCCCTAGTGTACCAGTAGAGCAAGTGATCTTGTGACTTCAATTCACATGCTGTCATGGTCCACTCACTTCTGTGATGGAGATATACCACAGTGCTGGGGGTTATGTTTTGTCCCTAAAGTTGGGTCATCAGAAAGAGCAGGGCAAGATTATTCTATTTAATAGCAAATCAGTTCATTCTTTAGGAAACCATACTCAAAGGTAATCTACTTCCATCCTAGAGAGAAGAAAAAATAGCAAAGAAGGTAGGGTGGAAATTGATCAGATTCCCAAATATGACATAGGGGTCAAGTTAGACAAGACTCTGCCTTCTAAATCCAGTTTGGAATGGCACATTAAAAAGCTACTTTCCTTTCTGTCACTTAAAATTTTTTTTCTTATTACTTTTATTTTATATGTATGAGGGTAACTGCTTGCATGTGTGTAAGTGCACCCATGCTGTGCAATACCTGAGGAGGTCAGAAGAGGAACTGGAGTTATACATGGTTATTAGCTGCCATGTGGGTGCTAGGAATCAAACCCAGGTCCTCTGCAAGAGCAGCAAGTGCTCTTTAACCACTGAGCCATCTCTCCAGTCCCCCTTATGTGTCATCTTGTGTTCACTCACACCCTATACTCTCTTCTCAATTCCCATCATGCAGTGCCATGGTTCAGTCAGTAAAGATTTTCTAAGAGCCCACATCCCAGCTCAGGATATCCCAGATGCTGAGTGTTCCCTCCCCCCAAGATCCCCTCTTTCCTGCCATTTTTCAGTGACTACTGTGCTCCAGGCACTGAATGAGGCATCTTATCTATGTAATTCCATTTTGCCTTCACGAGCCAATGAAGTAGGAGTTAATTCATTTTATACTAATTTGTTAACTCACTAGGGCAGACTGACATGTTCAAGGGGGAGCTATGTTTTGAATTCAGGCCTGCCAAACTCCATGGTTTGTGCTTTTAATATCTACATCATCTGGTCTCCTATTGGAAGGTCCTTCCTTGAACTCAGGGCATACAATTGGAGAGGTCACACAGTAGAACCACCAGGAAGTACGGATCACAAGTGTGGCCTGGTATATAGCAAGTAGCAAAAGGCTGTTCCATTCCTAGAATACAGACATCACTTCTCTGCCTGCAGAACTAATGACTGCTAAGCAGAGGGTGAGGTAGGCTATTCCATGGCTTTTCTAAGACCTCATCGCTCACTCACAGCATCCTGAGGAACCATTTCTAGAAATGAGGCAAGGAGGCTCTGGATCAGACCTGGTTTGTCTGTAGGTCACAGCTGGTGAGGCAAGATGGTCTGAGGGCCCCAGCTTCAAGGCCTGGCACAGCAAACAACATTGGTGCAGTAGTGGCATTTTTATCTTGGGGGTAATCAACAGCTACTGAATTGGACTTAAAGCCCACTCAATGGGAGGAAACTCATGTGTGGTACTGTAAACCTAGCAAAATATGCATGGCTGGAGAGGTCATAGATCTTAGAGAAAACTCCAAGGTTGTCACATTCCTAGACAAATGTAATTTCTTACTATGTGCAAAATATGGATCCTTATATTTACAGACAAGCATCCCAGTCACCACTTATCAAAGAAGCTTCTTTTGCAACAGATATTATTACAAAGTTCCACAACTGGTCACACACAGACATTGTCTGTGAAACACCCAAGCTTAAGTGGCACATCTATAATGCAAACTCTATACTTGAGACTCATGAAACATAGAACAAAGTGTAAAGAGGACACTAATGCATCTGTCAGTTCTCATCAGTAAAGCTCCCTCATGCAACAGAGGGCCAGGACACTAAAGGTCACAAAAGGCCAAAGTGTAATGAGTAAGAATCTGCAGAGTGTGGGTCCTTGGACAGGACTCCTATATTAAATTGCACATTATAGAAGAGGGGGCAGAAAGACTGTAAGAGCCAGGGAGGAGGTACATGACCATATGGAAAGAGTCCTACAAGTTCCTGGGCCCTTGCACATATGAACCTACAGCAATAGTGTTAGCATGCACAAGACCCATGCAAACTCAGACAGACAAAACCACAGCACAAGACTGTGGAAATGGGCATCAGGTCCCAATCTTAGTTGAAGAATTATTGGCAGCTGAGTGAGGAAGAGCTTATCTTCTTAAAGGGAAAGACTCTTGATAGGCTGACTAGACCCCAGTAGATTAACTTGCACTGAGGGACACCTGGGGACACCAACTTGACATGATAGGCCTTAACAAAAAGGGCAGAATGTATGAATTCCAGTGTGTGGGGGGAGGCTATGGGAGGGTGCCAGTGGGGAAGGGGATATAAAGATGATTACTAATGATTAAGATGCTCTGTATTAAATACACAAAAATTCAATCAAAAGTTTACAAAAAATATGAGCTATTGGCCTGAGGGATGCTAGAGGTTCCCCAAAACAACAAAGGCCAATGCCAATAATGTTGGTTGTACACCAGAAGTGGATGGAAAAATCCTTGCTGAAGACACTGCATGATGTGAGCGAGGGAGAGGGAGAAATCAAGCTTGGTCTAAGCTGGAAACTCCCTGCCGCTGGATGGATGGCTTTCATGGTGCCAAAAGCAACAGGCAGATGACTGGGGAAGAACAGTCCCCTATAATTCTCCTCAACAATGGACCTGCGTGTTGCACTACGAACACACCAAACAAGATGTTCCTGCTGGTGCAATAGTGGAATAGACGTCTAGTGTATGTATAATCAGCAAATTTTCAATTGGCTATAATGCCCTCTCCTAGGGATGGAACATACATCTGGTGCTATAGACCAGGCCAACCCCCTGTGGCAGGGGAGAATATAGGCCCCAGTGAGAAGTCACCGCAATTGCTTTGTTAGATAGAAATGATTCACCTGCTAAAGTACCGAACAAGCATTTGTGTTTACCTCCATAGGTTATATTATAGCAGTCACTGTTTAGATGTTCTTGCTTCTTGCTGTGTGTATTTTTTAAAGTAGATGGAATCCTACTGAAACTGGCCAACAGCCCATGGAAAACAGATGATGCAGAGACCTGAAAGTTTAGTGCCTTGCAACAATAGGAGGAAGGTCATCCCACACCTACCACCTTCTCTAAGGCTCAGGGACTTCTGCAGAAGAGGTTGGCAGAAAGAATGCAAGAGGCTGAGGAAGGGGTGCAGTGTTAAGGGTGTTAACTGGAAATGTCCTCTGACCACTGTGCCAGCAAGCTATAGTCACACCTCCTTCCCACTCTCATCAAGGAGTCATGGGAGAGTCAGTTTCCCCTCCCACCAATTAGTCGACCTTAGCTGCATGTTGGGGGAGGGGCAAAGGGTGTATAAGCTGAAAACACCAAGAAGCATCTCTCTCTCCATTTTGTGAGGCTGTTGGGAGGTCACAGGATTTGTATTTGAGTGTAGACTTTACAGTGCAGCTGTTGGGGTGCCCAACTCTTCTGTAAATAAACCCCTACTCTATGCACTGTTGAAAAAATAATAAATATTTTTTTTAAATTTACAAAAGAAGATAGTCTGAGGGAATGTTTCTCAGAACACTAAAGAGAGCAGTTCTCATAAAACAGATAGGCAGAGGTCCAGAGCAAGTAAATCCACCTTGGGGGCAAGTGGCCCTGGGGGGTCTTGGTGAGGATCAGGGAACCAACCCTGAAATTAATACCATTTCTGCCTGGGGGAACTCAAGGCAGGCATACAGGAGTTTTAAAACTCAGAGTTTGGGAGCCAGGTGTGGCAGTGCATGCTTGTAATACCTGTACTTGGGAAGCTGAGGCAGGAGGATTGCTGCAAGTTCCACGCCAGTCTGGGTTACATAGTGAATTCAAAGCCAGCTTAGGTACACAGTAAAACTCTTGTCTTAAAGGAAAAACGAGGGGCTGTAGAGATTTCTCAGTGGTTAAGATCACTGGCTGCTCTTGCAGAGGACCCAGGTTCAGTTCTGAGCACCAACATGGCAGCTAACAACTGTCCATAACTCCAGTTCCAGGAGATCCAATGCCCTCTTCTGATCTCCACAGGCATTGTATGACATTGGTGCCATTACATGCAGGCAAAACACTCATACACATAAAATAAAAATAATAAAAAATAATAATAAAAGGGCTTAATGGTTAAGAGCACTGACTGCTTTTGCAGAGGACCTGGGTTTGATTCCCAGCACCCACATAGCAGCTAATAACCGTCCATAACTTCAGTCCCAGGGGATCCTGTGCCTTCTTCTGACCTCCTCCAGCATTGCACAACATGGATGCACTTACATACACATAAAGTAATAAATATTTTTTAAAAAGTAAGAAAAAAAAAGAAGTCCTACTTGGGGGGGGTCACCAAAAATACTTGTGAGGTTTTGTTTTGTTTTTTTAAAAAAAGCGTTTCAGGCTTAAAATTTCTCCATGGGCTGGGGCTGTTGCTCAGGGGTAGAGTGCAGCCTAACATATATGAGGCCTTGGGTTTCCCACCCTCCTCTATCCCAAATAACCTAAATTTTCAAGAGTCTATAATATGAAGCTCTGTTGCTATGATAATAGATAAAATGCATCTTCCAAATGCAAACTCAGACCCTACAAATGGGGAGGAGGCTTTGAAAGCTTGTTAAGCTGTTAACCATGTCAACACTTAGAGGTACTCAGGTACCAGAGCTGAATTCCAGCCTCAGTCTTCCATGCCTCTCACAGTTTCATTATATTTTCTTGAATTTCTAGAGGCTTAAAAACAAACAGAACAAGAAAGAGGCCTTGAGCTCTGGCTGCAGACCAGGATGTTGTTTGGTCAGAGAGACATCTGGTGGCTCTCTAGATAAATAGCACTATTCTGCCAAAGGACAGACACCTCTCTACCACACATGAGGGCCCAGCAATGCCACTGGGAGGACAGAGCTTTCCAGGGGAGCATGGTGAACTGTGGGCTTTGGGGGCCAGAGTGACAGGTTTGGAACACCCAGCTGCATCTACGATCATTATGAGGACCAGAGGCACAAAATGAGACAGAATTGTGGTACACAGCCTCAAAGTATCTGTCTGACATTCCAGGGGACAGTACCAGTGCCAGCTCACAGCAGGTCCTTCCTCGAGCTCCAGGATCACCTCTGTGCTCAGTGGCTAAAGCTGGTCAAGAAGCTGCCTTGGTATCCTGATGGGGTCCACCTACAAAGACAAAAGGCACTCCTCTACAAAATCCCACTCATGAGCTTGCCTTCAGAAGCCAGAGTGAGTTATCATGGTGGCCTTCCCACTCACTTTCTATATTCTACATTTAAACTGTTTGCTGTAAGATTTAGATGGTTTTGTTGCCGCTGGGATTCAAACCCAGAGTTTTGCAAATACTAGGCAAATGCTCTACACCTAGCTACATGCTGCCAATCCGTTTTGTTTATGCTAAGAAGACAGAATTGCCATTTCCACTTTAGAGAAAATGTTAAATTTCCATCCATCTTGTTTTCATTTTAGTCCTTGGCTGATTTTCCATTTCTCTTCATCTTTTTTGAATAGAATAAAGGAGACTGGGGTTTCTCCACATTATTTAACCTTCTCACATTCTAGCCTGTAATTTCAGCTGTGGTCATTGTCTTCACACAAAGGAAAAGGGCAGACAAGTAGACATCTCCCCCAGGAATGAGTCCAAACAATGGTGCTTATGGCCTTGCAAAGCCCAGTGTGAAAAGGAAGTAGTGCGGTTTCTTCTCTCCAACCCACAATGCTTCCCAGTCCCAAATCAGCTTTCTCGCAAAGAGAGAGAATCAGCAGGCTACTTCTTGAGTGTCTCTGTGTGTGTGCTCAAGGAAAGATGGAATTAAGGTTGTATGCAAATGCAAATAAACCTATTATAACTCAGGAAGCTTAAGTACATTTATCTAAGGAGATATTGACTTCTTTTCCTTTTTCAGTGCTAGGGAATAGAATTTAAGGCCTTCTGGACGCTAGGCAAGTGCTGCACTGCACTACCACATCAGCCCCTGACATGGACTTTTTAACCGCCGCCCCCACCCGCAAATCCTGCAATCAAGTCATCTCCTAATTAAATTCTATGATTGGCTGAGTTTAGTCTGCCCTGGATTTTCTTAAAGTGAAAGTCACCTTTATTAATCTGGGTTCCTTAGTAAATTAATAGAAGCACTAACTTAGAGATTGACCTTTTGGTATATCATTTTCTAGATGCCATTAAAAAAAATCACGTAAGAGTTAGAGGCAACCACAAGGAAACAATTTTCCAGACAGCTGGTCAGCTAACTCACAGCAATGGTGACAGCATGAACAATTCTTACCCAAGCTCAAGCCAGACAGAATCCCAGCACAGATGTGGGAAGTGGGTAAGAAACCCCAGTCCTACCTCAAGAACTTGGTAACTATTTGCTGACGGGAGGGGGAGAGTCAGTCTCATTTAAGGGTGAGACTCTTAGTAGGTTGACCAGGCTCCAGTGGAGGAATCCATACCAAAGAGCATTTGGGGACACAAATTTGACTCCATAGGCCTGCCTATCTATCTATCTATCTATCTATCTATCTATCTATCTATCTATCTATCTACCTATCTACTTATCTACCTACCTATCTAATCTAATCTAATCTAATCTAATCTAATCTAATCTAATCTAATCTAATCTATCTATCTATAATCTAATCTAATCTAATCTAATCTAATCTAATCTAATCTAATCCCTACCTATCATCTATCTATCTATCATCTATCATCTATCTAATCTATAATCTATCTATCTATCTATCTATCTATCTAATCTATCATCTATCTATCTAATTAGCTGTATGTCTGTCTGTCTCTTCATCTGCCTATGTGTCTGTCCATCCATCTCATCCATCTGTCCATCCATCCATCCATCTTCTATCTGTCTGTCTATATCTATCTAATATATCTATCTGTCTGTCTATCTATCATCTATCTATCAAAGTACATGAAACTGGGTAGTAAGAGGGTATAGACAGGGGAGGGGATCAAAATACAATCAAAATATATTGTATGAAATTTACAAAAATTCAGTTTAAAAAAGAGTTAAAAAAAAAAAAAACCCAAAACAGCACCTTATCATTCATGTATTATAAAGGCAGACCCACCACATTTCTCTAAAACTGCAACTTTATCAGGAATGGGCAGGTGCTAGGATTCAGCCTGGTGCCCGAGGAACCCTGTTAGGGAAACTCAGATCCTCCCTATAATGGCACCAATGCTGTTTCCTCAATGGGACAACTGTGCAAGCAGCATAGACCTCCATACCTGAATTATGAAGTTTTCCAGGCTGTGCTGAAAACCAATCAATGCACCAGCATGTGGGGAGTACCCAGGGCTGACTGCCTTGTTATGCAGTCATGTGGAGCCAGGGGATAATCACTTCAGGAATACTGGTATTGGAATGTTGATATTCAAAGGGAAGACCTTGAAATGTGGTAAAGGATTATGTCATCAGCAAGGCTCTGGTTAGTGTGTCCTTCCACTCTTAATTGTGTCCTTGTTGGATGACAGAGAGGATCAGCCTTCTTTAAGGGTAGCTCACTTAGGGACCCTGGCCACCCTAAGATACCCACAGAGCTTTCCTAGCAGAACTCCCTGGTCTTGGTTTCTCCACTGGCTTCCACCTCACTCCTTCAGGGTGAGGAACCCAAAGCACATCCTTCCTGATTGCCGTCTGTGTGTGTGTGTGTGTGTGTGTGTGTGTGTGTGTGTGCGTGCGTGTGTGTGTGTGTGTGTGTGTGTGTGTGTGTTAGAGAATAGCCCTTTGGAGATAAGGCTGGCGATGCAGAGTATGTGGGGGGAGATCAAAGTCTGTGTCAGCCTAATGGGGCAATAACTTCAACAGGGACCTCTCATGATCCCCACACACCACTGAGACAGCAGCCTGCAGACTTCAGGAGAAAAGCTCAAACCAAGACAGGGGAAAACAGCTCCAGCCACTTCATGTCCCTACTGCTAAAACCCCATATTTCTTTGTCCCTCCAAAGAAGTCCTCAGTGGTCAGGCAGCAGGTGCTGCCCATGCAGACAGAGCCAACCACAGACAACTTTTGGATAAATAAGATGCAACTTTATTTTCATACTGTATGGAAAATTTCCAAAGTGGAAACTGTTAGCTGGCTAAAATAATTCCCGACTCTTTGAACACCTGTGAAGTTACTTATCTGTATAATTATGTAAAATTTTTAGTGTAAATGTGAATGTGATACTTGTGGTTTTAGAAGGTTTAAAAATCAATAAAATTAGATTCTTTAGAAAATGATTAGCTCAGCTCCAAACTAAGAAATATTCCTAAACAACAGCAACAGGAGAGAATGGGCAGGGGTAATGGGAAGAGGCTGCTGAAGGGGAGACGGAAAACAATGAAAGTACTACAGAGAACTCTGCACTTGGATTTTAGAGACTCAAACTCAGCAAAAACTACTAATATGCAAAACTGAAACCAGTCATTTCAAATGAAGGTAAGCCGACCTCCTGACCAACTGCATTCTAAGTTGATACAACTAACACATACCTGCATATTTGCTCTTCCAGGAGCAAGGACTTTGTGCAGTTTACTCTGGTCAAAAAGTAAACTGATATTTAAGGCAGCAGTGGAGGTAGAAAAAGCCTTCGGAGCCAGCAGGACTGGCATATCCACTGTTGAGTTCCTAGCAAGACACTAAGCCCCTCTGAGCCAGTTTCCTTGTTTGTAAAACAAGGCAATAGCTACTTTGCTTTGTTGGGGGAAGAGGTAAGTAACCTTCAAAAAGTACTAATGCTGCCCCTGGCAACAAGTGACATTCAATAAGTAACTAAAATACTTTGTATCACAACCAGGATTCACCTGAGAGTGATCTGAGTCTGCTGGTCTGTTCCAGGTGATTCAGTCACCTGCCCACTTCAGGGTTAAGCTGGGCCTGTCCCTGTCCTCTGATGCCACTCAATCACAGCCACTGATGGTAAAAGCACTTCCCCTGGGGAGCTGGGTGCCCCTCAGCTGGCAGACAGCTCTCAGAACTTCCCTCTCCGATGAGAGAGATCCCCCCAGGCACACACACACCAGGCACTTGTGACAAACCCCACTGGGCCCTGTGAAGTAACAAGGAGATTCCTGTATGCATACATCCCCCAAGGGACACCTGCTTCAAGCACCACAGGCCACAGCAGGGACACACAGGTAGCTTGGGTGGCGAGGACCTGGACCCTCACAGGAAAATGGACTCTGGTCAGGCTCTGAGCTGCCCATCTAGCTAGTCAGCAGAAGTAGCATCTGTAAGTCTTAGCAAGAAAGAACTCTCTCCTCAGTGTGAAGAGCAGCTGCAGCTCTTGGGTTGGAGTGCACGCCAGGGAACAGCCTTTGGATAGACACCTGAGAGCCAGAACATCTGGCCTAAGGGTGGGAGTCCTGCCCTCAGAAGTTAGGGGGAGGCACATCTCCAGCTTCAAGAACACCAAGTGCAGAGGGGAGAAAAGGAAGAGACTGCGCCAGCAGAAACAGCAGGTGCATTTGAGGTAAAATGTGCCCTCAGGCCAGTGTGTGCCGCCTCATTCCAAGCTTCAGGACTCTGTGTTGGGAGAGCTGTTTGGAGCTCTACAGAGTGGTTCAGTTAGGGTTTGGGGCCTGGCAAGCTTGTTCCTTGTTTTGGATGTTGTCATCCGAACCTGACAGGCAGGGTTCTGAGAGGAATGCTGGCTTCCTCTCCTGTACTAGAATCCAACCTTGCCAACACAGACCACAGGGCCAGCAGAGAGTTTCGTCTGCATCAGCGCCTTCTGCAGATATACCAGGGATGGCCACATGCTGCAGGGAAGATTTGTAGGCTGTCCAGGGAGCAGGAGGCCCAAGGCCATAATGAGTGTCATTTGCCCCACTACTGCCTGCTGGGGCTGCTCCTGCCGGCTCCACCCTAGCAGGTAGACTGCAAGCTCATCCAGGAGGAGCTGCCTTGGCTGCCCTGGTTGCAGCTTTCAGATGCACTGCTCCTCATCCCTGTCACTCAGAAGGAGGGACCATTTGTCTCCATTGTCGTCTGCTGTGCCACCGTGCCGAGACAGTCTTTCAGATGTCAGGGAAGACAGAGACACCTGGCTGATGTAGCTGACCTGGTCCCACAGTGTGGCCCTGGGAGAATCCTGTCGTCGATCATCCATACCAACATGCACACTGACCTGGGATGCACTCAGGGGCTTCATGCGGCCATGGGCCTGTGCCTCATACCTCTCCAGGTCAGGCTTCCTATAGCTGGAAAGCAAGAATCCAAGAGTTCCTGAGCCACTCGGGACATAAGGCTTTCTCTCTGGTTTAGACCTTTCATTCCCATGTTTTGATAACACAATCAGAAAACCTCATGGATTTTGAGGAAAAAGGACACTGAACTCCCTTGGTCAAGTAAAGTTCACCCGATCTAGAACTTCCAAATACCACATAGTAGGCTTGTTCACTTTTGTGAAGTAAATGCATGCATAAATAAGTCGATTTTTTTGCAGTGTCCAGAACAGATTCCAGGATGTTGCACACACTAGACAGGCATTTTACCAGTCCATGAGCTTCTTCGTTAAGGAGGAAAAATGGTAACATACAAGGATCCTATGTTTAATGTATTCATATAAATAGCTCCTGGGCATAAGAGAAAGGCCCAGCTCATGACAACCAGTAAGTGGTCAGTTACTTGCCCATGATGGTGACAAATCACTACAGAAACCCACTTGGGCCCTTTGTGTTGCCTTCAGATAAAGGATGGGGAACAAGGAGCTGGAAAGATTGCTCAGTGGTTAAGAACACTGGCAGCTCTTGCAGAGGACCCAGGTTCGAATCCTAGTACCCACATGGTGGCTAACAATTGTCTGTAACTAAAGTTCCAGGGGATCTGACACCCTCTTATATCCTCTGCCAGCACTGCACAACACGGGTGCATTTACACACATGCAGTCATGACACTCATACACATAAAATAAAAATAAATAAAATTAAAAAAAGAATGGGGAACAAGAGCTAGGAAGCACACTAGTATGTCTCAGCTGTTGTGAGCCCCCATGTTCTATGCCCCACAGTGGAGCCTGCAGAGGCTCTAGCAGGTGCTTCTGGCCCAGGACTCACCACTTGAGCTGCAGAGAGGAGAGCACCACAGACACAGAGGAGGCTGCCATGGCCGCTGAGCCCATCCATGGCTGCAACACGATGCCAATGGGCATGAAGACACCTGCCGAGGGGAGGGCAAGTATCACTTGATGGCTGGAAATGCTCAACCACCTCCTGGAGTTCCCTCCTTGCACTTGGAAGGCACTATGCCCACCAGCTTCTGAGGGAGGCCATCTTAGAAAGCTGGCAGCAGGTGTTGTGAAGGGCCTGGGTCTTTTTTGCCTGTCCTGATTACTGTGTACAGGTAACTAACACTACCCAACTCAGGGGCTGGGAGCCACAGGGAGGAGACATGGCAGAGAGACAGGAAACAAGAGTTACAGAAGCCAGTGTCCTGGAGCCTAGTTCCACAGGGGATAAACGCTGCTGATGGCCACAGTGCTTGTCTACACAGATGATCTGGCCTCCACAGCCAAAAGTCAAGTACCAGACATATCCAGGAGACTCAGGCCAGGTACAGTCACTGTCTGTGGCAGAGGCACAGACACAGGAAAGAATGAAACTTCTGCACTGGTTCTGGGGACAGGAAGACACTCTCAAGCCTGGGAGGCCGAAGCAGATTTGATCATCCTGCTAGGGAAGTCATCACTAAGTACTTGGATACAACAGGGAAACTGAGACAGGAAACTGTGTTTAAGACTTCAGCTCAGGAACCATCAAGGTGGTCAGTGGGTAAAGGCACTTGCCACCAAGCCTACAACCCAAGTTGGATCCCTGGGACCCACATGGTTGGAGGAGAGAAGAGACCCTTGCTGGATGTCCTCTGACCTCCTCCACAACTACACACACACACACACACACACACACACACACACACACACACCACAAATGAATTTTTTAATGTAATAAAAAATTTAAAACAGAAATCCTTCAGGTCCTTTCAGCCCAAATAGGAGCACTACCTTGCAAGAGTCTATAATATTTGCTCACTCCGTTCCACAAAATCGGAAGTATGGGGGGAGAAGATAATTCCAAAGAAGAAAAACCACTTCTCTTCGGGGTCATTTGGGGGACTCTGAGTAAAGCCTGGGCAGGATTCAACTTTAAGACAGGCTCTGAGACAACAGTCACTGTATCTGGCCAGAGCAGGCATCCCATAACACTCCATAATGCTTATTCTTCAGACCATATGTCTTAGTAAAGTGTCAGAAAATAGGGCCACCCTAAATGAATGCCCAAGTATCCTGATCAGCTGTTATAGAGGACAAAAGTGAATAAGGCCATGAGGTCCTCCCAAGACTTCCCACACTGTGCCTGGCCAGCCAGTCTGAGAGGTGGGTGACTCACTTGTTCATCAGGGACCCAGCAGCAAGAAGCCAAAGGTGACACAGCAGGTGAGAGCCACCCTACCTACCTGCGGCGATGGGTATGCCAACCATATTATAGATCAGTGCCAGCACCAAATTAACCCGGATCCTCCGGACGGTCCTTTTAGAGAGGTGAATGCTGGCCACCACATCCAGTAAGTCGTTCTGTAGGAGAGGAGTACACTGAGTAATGGGCCTGTGCCAACCCCGTCCCCTCCTGTGACCTGGATACAGAGGAGCTCACTCTGATAAGGACGACATCTGCTGCCTCGATGGCAACATCCGTGCCAGTCCCGATAGCAATGCCCACGTCAGCCTGGGCCAAGGCCGGGGAGTCGTTCACCCCATCTCCCACCATGGCAACTTTCTTCCCTTGGTTCTGGATCTCCTGAACTTTGGCCACCTTGTGGGAAGGCAGGACTTCAGCAAAGACTTTGTTGATGCCAACCTGAAAAGGAAATCCATGCCCAATGTGGGTGAAAAGTATTAAGCAGCAGCAGACACCCACACGTTACCCCCATGCACCTGCCCTCAGCTCTCAGGTCCTGTTAGTCATATTGATCAACCAAGTCTTGAGACTATAGGGCAAGTGCAGTGTTCCAGCTCCACCCCTCTGCCTTACTCCTGCCTCAGCATCCCCTCCCATGCTTGTGCAGGAGCCCCATGCACTCAGATCCACACGGGGTCACTGATCCACCCTCCCTTCAGGACCATGAGCCCCTTAAAGGTAGGGCCCCTCTTTATTCCTCACTATATGTAGATTCAGTGCCTGTACTATGCCTGTCTTTCACAGTGTTTGCTAAGTCTCTGATGAATGGACGAAGAAGTTTTAACCAGAAAAGGGAGCAAGAGACTCAGCTAGTCCCTCAGGAGCAATGAAGGCCAGGGCCAACAGAGGTCAATCATAAACAGTGATTAGCTTTCACAGCTTTGTATATGCTTGGCTGGGTGGAGTAGGGTATGCAGGGGTTAGCCCATAAGCAAGCTGGACCAGCAAAACTTTCCCATAATACAAAGCTTAGATGACTTTGTTTTGGGTCAGGGTCTCACTATGAAGCCTAGAACTTGCCATGCAGGCTGGTCTTGAATTCAGAGATCTGCCTGCCTCTACCTCCCAAGGGCTGGGCTACACCTGACCTTTACATGACTTTTTAGCCCTCTAGCCATGATCTTTTTAGGAAATGCTCAGGGAACTCTGGACTTCCAGGGCACAGTGGGGAAGGAGCGGGAGTGAAGCTGGCACAGATGCGCTGCTGCTTATTTTCTTCCTCCTTTCTATGCGCTTAACACAGCTTGTATTTTCAAGGACAAAGTGATCTCTGGCCACCGTCATACCTGAGTGGCAATGGCTCTGGCTGTCTTCCGGTTGTCCCCTGTGATCAGAACCACATTCACACCCATGTTTTTCAGCGTATGGACAGCCAGGGCAGCTTCTGGTTTGACAGCATCTGCGATGGCGATCATCCCACAGAGCACACCTGGAGCAAACCATCCAGTCAGCAATAGCGCAGACCCAGCAGCCTCAAAGCGAGATGCTGGGGCTTGTGATGGCTCTCATTATATAGCATTATACACAGGAAACAAAGCTCCAAAGTGTGTGACATAATGTGGTCTGGGTTTTTGGTTTTTTGCTTTTTAAATCACATACATTTACAGAATAGCAAAAGGTGCACAGTGTTCCTGAAGGGGTGGAGGTATGAACAATTTCATGTTATACACAGCCTGTGGATTTTCTGAAATTTCCACAAGATGCATGCATTAGTTTGCAAAGCTCCCCTTGCAGAATAAAAACAAATACGTGATATATAAAATAAAATTAAAAAAACACAAGTGCTGCTAGAAGTGACAGGCATCCTAAGTAGAAATGCAGGCCTTTCTTTTTATCGTTTACGGAAAATATATTTGTACAAAAAAAACTTTTTTTCCAACAGGCGTGGTGGTGCACACCTTTAATCCCAGCATTCAGGAGGCAGAGGCAGGTGGATCTCTGAGAGATCAAGGCCAGCCTGGTCTACACAGCAAGTTCCAGGTCAGCTGGGGCTACAGGGTGACCCTGTTTCAAAAAGACCAAAACCCCCACAAAAGATAACAACAACAACAACAAAAAAAAAAAAACAAAAAACCTTTTCTCCTCTGAATCTTCAGTCACAGAAGGAGCATTTAGGCTGAAGTGTGAAAACCAGTGAGAGGTGTGCAACAACATGGACCCTTTATTTGTACTGATTCTGCCTGGAGGAGCTGCAGGGAGCAAGGTTTATAAGGACCTGTGGGAGAACGGGGTGGGACAGCAAGGCAGACTTGGGTAGGGCATTCAGAATATAGTGTGCAAACTACTGCTTACTGGCATGCAGTTTCACTTCTATTAACAAACACTGACATGGACAAAGCAAAGGTTCCAAGGTCTGAGGCCTACAGCCAGGTGCTCTCTGTGTGCGAGGACTCCAGAAGTCATGAGAAACTGAGCCAACCTTTAAGCCAGACAGTGAAAAGCTGCAGGGGCCTCCTAACTTAAAGGCATCCTACAGTCAGGCCTCTGGGGAAGTGGATTCTGTTTTGTCTGTAGTGATGAGTGAGAGAGATGACCTAGAACTCCCACCTTAGAAACAAGATGACAGAAAACAGCTTAGAACTAGAAGCAGAGCTGGCTTTGAGTCAAGATGGAGATGGTGACAAAGAAGGACCTCAGGAGAGGGGATCAAGCGAAAAGACAGCAAGACAACTTTCTGGAAAAGTGACCTAAAATTAACAGAAAGGAGGCTTTAAAAAAAAAAAAGAAGAGAGAAAATTATAAGCAAAAAGGAAGGGAAAGAAGGAAAGATGGAGGAGGAAAGGAAAAGAACAGAGGGAAGGGAGAAGGGAAGTGGGAGGGAGCCCAGTAGGCCTCTTTATGGAGCAGGGAGGCCTGACTGTGTTCTTGCAGCTCAGACAGGGATTACCATCAATAGCCACCAGGATGGCCGTCTGTCCTTTCATCTCGTGATCTGTCATGGCATCACTGACATCACTGGAGATGGTCAGGCCGTTGCGCCTCATCCATTCACGGTTTCCAATCAGCACAGAGAAGGTCTGGGGGCCTGCATCTGTTCAAAAAGGACCAGTTACTTCTCAATAATCCAACTTCACCATGAACTGAAACCTAGGGAATGGTTTTGACAGAAAAACAGCCTCTTAACTGTTCTGAAAAACTATGACGTCTTGTAACAGTATCCTTAAAGGATGGAAGAAAAGTATGTAGTGTGTAGAACACATGAATGTTAATTAAAATGAAATGTTCACAATGCTACCTGCATGGAAATGCTGTAAAACTAGTAAATATCACATAATATCCTCATATGCCATTAGAAGTATATGTTGATTCTTTTTTCATAGGGGTCAGATGTGCGGGTTTTAGGTCAGACCAAAGCATGTGTTGACTAGATTATTTACTGGTAGTTTTGATGACCCACAGTGAACTAACTAAATCAGATAAGTCTGTTTCTATGATATATTTGTGTGTGTGTGTGTGTGTGTGTGTGTGTGTGTGTGTGTGTG